>NC_045785.1:54103712-54443745 GCF_009873245.2 Balaenoptera musculus | reverse complement strand
TGTGTTATGCTTGAGTTCTTTTGTTCTTGTTTTTTGTGAATCTATTATATGTTTTTTTGATTTGTGGTTACCCTGTTTTTCAAGTATGTTAACCCATTAGTATATCTACTTGCTTTAGACTGGTAGTCATATAGGCTCAAACACATTCTTAAAAAAAATCCCTACATTTTCTTACTCCTCTCCTCCACATTTTATTTTGATGTCCTCTTTTACATCTTCATGTTTATGCTTTTGCTGTTCATTGTAGTTATCATTGCTTTCACAAAGAAATTGTTTTTCTGTGTAATGCCTGATTTGACTGTGATTTTCTCTTTCCTATAGATTCTTGTTTCTTTTCTATTTAATTTTTGTTTATTTATTTATTTATTTATTTATTTATTTATTTATGGCTGTGTTGGGTCTTCGTTTCTGTGTGAGGGCTTTCTCTAGTTGCGGCAAGTGGGGGCCACTCTTCATCACGGTGCGTGGGCCTCTCACTATCGCGGCCTCTCTTGTTGCGGAGCACAGGCTCCAGATGCGCAGGCTCAGTAGTTGTGGCTTACAGGCCCAGCCGCTCCGCGGCATGTGTGATCTTCCCAGACCAGGGCTCGAACCCATGTCCCCTGCATTGGCAGGCGGATTCTCAACCACTGCGCCACCAGGGAAGCCCTCTTTTCTATTTAGAGAAGACAATTCAATATTTCTTTTAGGATAGGTTTAGTATTGCTGTATTCTTTTAGTTTTTGCTTATCTGAAAAATTCATTATCTTATCTCTCCTTCTATTCTAAATGATAATTTTTCTGGGTAGAGTATCCTAGGTTGCAGGTTTTTCCCTTTCAGAACTTGGAATATGTCTTGCCACTCCCTTCTGGCCTGCAATGTTTCTGTAGAGAAATCAGCCTTATGGGGCTTCCCTTGTAACTAACTCTTTGTTTTTATCTTGCTGTCTTTAGAATCCACTCTTTATCTTTGATGTTTGCCATTTTAATTATATAATATGTCTTGATATAGTTCTGTTTGGGTTCATCCTGTTTGGGACCCTCTGTGCTTCCTGTACCTGGATATGTTTCTTTCTTTAGGTTTGGGAAGTTTTCAGACAAAATTTCCTCAAATACATTTTCAATCTCTTTTTCTCTTTCTTTTTCTCCTGGGATCCCTATTATGCATAGATTGGCTTGCTTTATATTATCCTATAGGTCTCATATATTGCTTTCTTTTTTTTTTTTTTTGCTGTTTATCTTTCTATCTGCTGTTCTGATTGGGTGATTTCCATAATTCTATCTTCCAGATAACTTATTCGTTTTTCTGCATTACTTAGTTTGCTATTTACTGCCTTTACCTTGGCTTTCATCTCAGCAAATAAGTTTTCTAATTTTAATTGGCTCCTCTTTTACAGTTTCTAGTTCCTTGTTACAGTTCCTTGATCTGCATTTCTATCAATAGGCTTTCTTAATTCCTTCAGTGTTCTGTTGTTGTTTTGTTTCATTTATTTTGGCTGCACCGTGAAGCTTGCAGGATCTCAGTTCCCCAACCAGGGATTGAACCCAGGCCGTGGCAGTGAAAGTGCCAAATCCTAACTGCTAGACCACCAGGGAACTCCCCCTTCAGTGCTGTTATTACCTCCTCTTTGAACTTGGGATCTAGCAGACTGGAGAGGTCCGTTTCATTGTTTGTCCTTTCAGGGACTTTCTCTTGGTCTTTTCATTGGGAGTGGTTCCTCTGATTCTTCATTCTACTTATATTTCTCTGACTCTGAATTTAGGAGAAACAGGTATCTACTGTGGTCATGAAGGGCTGTTTTTATGTGGGAGTATCCCTGTGTAGCCTGCATGAGTCTGATAGTTTTGGTGCGAGGGCTGTTTTTAGTATGGATGCCTGCCACATTTTTCCTCAGTGTGTGCTGGCTGTTATCCCCTTGATAGGGGGTGTGATTGGACTTGTGGTGACCAGAGCCTTCACTGGATGTTGAGCAGGGCCTCCTCTTTGCTCTGTGGCTGTCATAGCCTTGTCAGGGTCAAGGTCTGCTCTTCAGTTGTTGAAGTAGAAGTCCCCAGATCCATTTCTGAGCTGTGGTGTGGGGTAGGTGGGGTTGAAGTACCTCTGCTGGGAGAGCCACTGAGTATTCCTCTGTGGGAGCTGTCCACAAGGTAGTGTGCTCCGGTGTCGCGTGTCACCCGTCGTGTGCTCACGAAGTACACTGTTGTTGGCACTGCCCTCCACCCCACCTCAGCCATGGGATTGCAGGCAATCAACCCAGATGTCCCTCAGGCACTGTGTTCACAGGCACCAGGACCCACAGTAGTCACATATAGTTGTGCCTCTGAACCCGCTGTGGGCACTAGGGAATCAGCGCAGACCCTGGCCCTGCCTTCGCATGTGCATGCCTGCAAAGCCCACAGCTGCTAACTCCAGGCCTGCCCCAGCCATGGGAGCACCAGTAATCCACGCAGATGTCCCACAGGTGCTGAGCTTACAAAGGTGCTGGCAGCATACATCCATCAAAGTTGCAAAGCCTCTGGACAAGGCTCAGATTTCAGCCCGGCTTCTGAAGTCGAGTGGCCCCTGGGGATTGGCTCAGATTTCAGCTCTGCCTCTGCATGTGGGCAACTGCAGCTTGGTGCTCCCAGAGCTCATGGAGGTGGAGCTGCGCCTGCTGTGAGGTCACTGGAGAATGAGGCTGCTAGTGTAGGGCCCTGCCCCTCCCTTTGCATGCATTAACAACGGGGCTTCTATGGCAGACCTAGGCTTCATCCTGTGCACACCCCCATTTGTGGCCCAGGCCACACTCCAGCCCCTTTGGGCCGTCTCCATGCAGCCAACCCTAGTCCCCTCCCCAGGTCTGTCCGCTGAAACCCGAGTTTCAGCACCCAGCCACTGTGCACACCAACAGATGTGCATCTCAGGCTGGAGTGTGCAGCAAGTGGCCAGGACCATCTGTGCTGGTCTCTTTCTGCTCTGCCTGCTGCAAGCCTATTGCCGCACTCTCCTCTGAGCCTCTGAATCTCCCCTTCTGTCCTGGCTGATCTCCCAGCTGGTGAGGGGGGTTCCCAGGGTGAGGGAACCTTTCCTCTTTCACAGCTCCCTCCCAGGGGTACAGGTCCCATCTCAATTCCTTCTTTTTTTTCCTTTCGTCCTACCCAGTTACATGGTGATCTTTCTTGTAGTTTTGGTTGTATGAGATCTGCCAGTGTCCAGTAAGTATTCTGTGAGAATTGTCCCACATGTAAATGTATTTTTGATGTATTTGTGGGAGGAGGTGAGATCCACATCCTTCTATTCTGCCATCTTGATCTCTCTCCCCAGAACTTGTTTTAAAACTGTTCAGTTGATCTGCAACAACTCACTTCAATGAACACACTTTTGTTTAAGTCAGCCAGTGCTGGCTCCTCACTTTTGAAAGTCAAGCAATCACAGACAGACTCATGTAAATAAATATACCACTGAGTGCCAACTAGTCAACAGTCTCACCTGAGTAACCATGCTTCCCCAAAACACTTTATAAATAAGATGAACATTCTGCTTTGCATAGAGAGACTACACCTGACCAGATAGCTCTCCCTTGTAGTAAGCAATCAATTCATTTTTGTCTTTTTATTTCAGCTACTGAGTGGTGGTCTCATCATCCTTTGACATTTTCACTGTATAAATTTTTTTTTTTTTTACCTTTGGAACGTTCAATGATATGAATATATTACCTATTCAATAAAAAAATAAAATTTAAATAAAAAGATTTGTCTCAGAAATCCTTCTTGCCTGTGACTTCAGAAGTCAATGACATCAGCAAATGTTATAAAATGTCTTAATTTGCTCTTAACTAATTCCTTTGTTAAGTGAAAGCATGTGTAGCAGACACAATATTATTCACAGATTAGATGCTGATTTTGCACCATGCTTAAAAATGTGAGATTCACTAAATGTTAGGTTAAAGTAGGATGTAAAAAGTTACTGGAACTATTCACCTCTTATTAATAAAAATGGCAAAAAAAATTATAGAGAACTTCTCAGAAAAAAAATTTATGAGGAATGTTAAATGATGTCAAAACTAGGAACTAAACCAAAGACTCAATACACCCAAAACTTAAAATTTGTTGGTGGTAGTGTTACCCTCTGAGGTTGATTTATTTATAGAAAGGACAGATACTATTTTTAATTTATAAACAAATGTATTGTTATCTAATTGTGTGGTCTAAAACTATTAAATCCTTTATTCTAAACTTTATTAAAGGACACAAAAATATAAAATTTAAGAAATAGGCCTAATTTTTATTATTCCTCTGGTTTATTGTGAGTCTTATTCAACTTTTATACCTTATCATGTTAATAAATAATAATAATGATAGCTAATACACACACAGTGCTTTCTATGAGCCAAGTGCTGTTCCAAGTGTTTTACAAATATTAACCCAAGGAGTACCTCTGTAAAAAGATCAGAATTCCAGTTCTCATCCAGACATATTCTCCTTATTATGAGAGCCTTTATTGTATTAGGACAAAGAGTCTCTGAATAGAAATGAAATTTTAGCAACTCAAATAGCCATCGCCAATTAAGAAATATAATTTTTTATATTACCAATCTTTTTCCTGAATATCATATGCTCAAACTCCTTTTGTTCCTGAATTACTTAAATGTTGGCAGTAACTAAATTTCAGGTAAGAACTTGTATAAACTAGCAGAAACATACTGTTGTGCCCAGGATTCATTCACGTATTTAAGTTCAAGGATTTTAGAGCCCAATTCAAAAGTCCTGTGTCAGGAAAATGCTCATGGGGTAAAATATTATGTACATTAAACCCACTGCAAAAATTCAAGATTGTTTTACCTCTGTCAGTTCCAGAGCTTTATTGTAGCCCATTGAGTGTAGAGTTACCCAAAGGTCACGAGGATCTCCTTCTCCATCATTGGCTTCCATTAGATTCAGATCCATAAAGCCCTGTCTTGTTAGTTCATTCTTCTTCGTATCGAAATTCTCTGTCAAAACAACCAAAAGTTTCTTTCTTACATAATTTTAAAATTCATACACTTACTAAAATGTCTATTATTTATTAGTATTCACAAATGTTTATTTTAAAGGAGGCCTTAGGAATCTGTGAGCACTACAAAAGTGAAATAAGAATGACTCAAAACATGTTTGAGAGATACTGTTCTAATTTTCCACAACTCAGCATAAGCACTGTCACAGTGCATGACTTAGTTTTTCAACAAGATCTGAAGTCAAAAATAGTGCAAATATATTCCAAAATCAGAGGAAACTTTAATTTTTCTGGATAAATTCCAACCTGCCTGCTTATCTAAAGTATATACTGACATATATTTCAAAAATTAGTATATGTGCTGCCAAAAGCCAGTGCTGTATTTCAAAAATTAAAATGCTTCTTATATATTTGCCATTTAAACCCAAATGAATTTGATGTAATACCCCCCAAACTACTGGTGTTTCAAAAGGGAAATGTGGATGGTGCCAGGTTTAAGGAGACTGCTATATTCTTAATTGCTTTAATTTTAACTGAATTGTCCACTGGTCCCTAAAAAACTGTTAGATAATGGGGAACACTTTGGAGTCCATGAATGTCCCAGACAAATCTAAGTACATCCATTTTAACATTGTTTATAAGCATAAATTCATGAAGAAATATCTAGATATATATAATTCCTGAATGTTTCTATAATATAGATAATAAACAGCTACTCATTTTGGATTACATTCTGTTAATTGTCCTACAAAAAAGAAAGATCTTATTTTCCAACTCCCATCTGTAATATACCAAAGGAAAATGGGTACTCTTATTTGAGATATCTCTTTTGTACACATTATTGTGAGAAAAGAGGCAGAGACATAACTGTTTAAAACTAGTTGACTGATGAATAGTTTAAAAAGTTTAGAGTTTGAAAAGTGACTCACAACTTTTGTAAGGAAAAAAAGTAAATGTAGATTAAATTAGATCATAGAAAGACATGGTAGCCACTAAAATGGAAGCTGGAGCTACCAAGTAGAAAAGCAAGATGAAAAAAATTAATATTTGATACATAATAAAAAGAAATTATTACTTTCAAGAAAAATGTATCTAGATACTATGCTATAGAGACTATCAATAACTAATCTACTTTTAAAACTTAAAATGATCAATTCTCCATTAAGTTTTTAAAGTTTATTAATATCCAACTTCAAGACTTACTTTAAAGCTACAGTAATCAAGACAGTGTGGTACTGGTGACAGATGAGACAAACAGATCAGTGGAACAGAATAGAGAACTCAGAAAGTACTCATACAAATATATTCAACTGATATATGACAAGGGAACAAAGAGAATCAAAATATTATATCATTAAAGTTACAGGATGATTACATCCTCCTAAAAATAATACTCTATTATGTGTGTTATCAATCTTATTAATTGAAGTTTACTATTATAAATCAATATACATTTCTTCTTACTGATTACAGTATATAAACTTTCAGTTAAAAAGAGATGTATTTTTAAAAACCTTTATATTAATAATATTTCTACCTTACTTGCTGTTTAGATAAACAGACTTATCAGACTCCTCTCTGGCTCACTGACTGCCAAGCTTAGACCATTTCAAGAACCAGAGGGTTAGGACACATTACTACCCCAGTGACAGCAACATGTGAGTTAATCTCTCTCCTGACTGCATTCTAACCTCCTCAACTTCTTGTTCTGTGATCTATAGTTGGCTATGGCTTTCTGGCTTTCCCCTTTGACCTTTCAGCCCTTGGCTTAAATATACAAGCTCTACCCTCTTCCCAGACTCCTCGCAAGTGACAACTGACTTCGCCTCGCTCTCAGTATTTTTCTTTGCCTATCTTAGCATTTTTGGCTTTTATACGTCCATCGATGGACTTTCTTAATTCAACTCAAATACAAAAAACAAAGAATTCTTAACATATATAAACAACTTCCTGGAAACCTCTTAATTTTTAGTAAAACTCTAGCCTATTAGCTCTTTGCTGCCCTCTCCTGGGCGCAGTTTGGGTCTCTCAACCACTTCAGTCCCTTTGCTAAAAGAGCTAAGACAAAGTTTTTTACATTCTAAGCTCCAAAGAACATAGAAATTATGATTAAGTAATTCACATTTTCTTTTAACTTGAGTACTACACCAACTACCAATTTAAGGAAAATAAATGTTTAATCTTTTATGGTCTACAAACAATGCTACTACTTTTAAACTGTCCTAATTGCTATAATATTCCACTGAGAAATTTGACATTTCACTTCTTAAGGATGAAAGGGTGTGTGTATGTATATATATATATTTTACATATCCATTAAGAAAAAGAAAAGTGCTTACCTCTGCAGACAGCCCAAGCATCTTCATCACATTTCTCACCACTTGTTCTCAGTTCAAAAAAATTATATTCTTCAAGGCTAAGAAGACCATTTCCATCTAAATCAATTACTTCAAATATATCTGATAAAGTTGACCTAAAATTACAAAAAAATAGCTAATTATTTGTCTCTAAGGCAACTAGACTGAAAAAGGTTTCTATGAGGATAACTTTCAAAAGGAAGTAATATAAAGGCATTAAACAATATTTGTAATGATCTTATCTACGAAACAGAAACAGATTCACAGACACAGAGAACAGACTTATGGTTGTCAAGGGGGAGGGAGAGTGGGGGAGGGTTGGATTGGGAGTTTGGGACTAGCAGATGCAAACTATTATATACAAAATGGATAAACAACAAGGTCCTATTGTATAGCACAGGGAACTATATTCAATATCCTATAATAAACCATAATGGAAAAGAATAAAATAAAAAACAATATTTGTGAATGATAAAATTAATGTATCCAAATATATATTTTACTCAATCTAGTATTACATGACATAAACAAGTTTCCAAAGCAACCACAGCATGTCAACATGTAGTAGGAACACAAAGAGAAGTTCCCTTCTTCTTTTCTCCTTTCTCCATCTACTTTCTTCTTCCTCTCTACCTGCAGCCAGATCTTACTGTGTACGTGTAGGGTATGGGAGGACTACCCTATTTGGATTTCATATTTGATAGCTATCTAAGTCAATAGTGCAACTAGCAGGACCTGTTTCTAGTGGAGGAGAAATCAGTAGATACGCAACTAAAGTTGACTTGCCAAATGTATGGAAACCAGAAATGAATGGCAATCCCAGACCTATGAGCAGAAGGTCACTTTCAGATGCCTAGTGGATGAGTTGAGCTATTGATTAGAATCTGGGTTTGGGATTTGCAGCTAGCCAAAGGAAAGGATGGAAGACAGGCTACTGATATATATCCAGTCTAGATGTTATAGCTCTTAACTTTAATAAACAAAACTTACCTAAACTCCTTTGTGAGAAATAATTCCCCTGTTTCATCTCTATATACAAGCTGGGCTTCTTCTGTTATTGGTTTTCTTTCTTTCTTTAGCCTGCAGCCAGTTGTGGAAGGAATTAACCAGTAAATTCCAGGTCCTAGTTCACCAGTCCACCCAAACATCTTTTCTCAAAAGAATTTTAAAAACAAACAAACAAACAAACAAACAACCACCATGAGTCTTAATGACTTTTAATCTTTCTTATGAAAGGGAAGCATTAGAAATAGTTTCTTTTTTTACCAATATTCACCAATTCTATTATGGTTCTATCAATGTTTTATAGGCTTCAAAATATTTTTGTTAATGGTAAGGCTAATAATATTAGATGTAGTTCTTTATATATTTTAAAAACAAATGCCTAAAACTGTAACAGGTTAGAAGTTATATAACTTCTAAATCTTCCCAATAATCTTCAAAAATGTTTGTTATGCAAATATTTCAACAGGAAGCAAAGAGAAAAATCTTAGAGTAATTTTTCTGGGTTATAGTTGCCTAATTTGATTCAAATATAAATATATGATTTGTAATTCAGACTTCTATACCACAAAATAAAAATTAAATATATTTTAAAAGAGTTCCCTATTTTTATGAATTAGCCATATTTGTAAAAATACAATTATGTGGACAAAAGCACTGGAATTTTACTTCTATTTATGTAATATGGACTATAAAACAAGAAGGCAGAGTCCCAGATAAACCTACCTTATACAAAATTCTTTTCCATCACAGGATATTTATAATGAGTGCCAAGACATTTGTATAGGAAAACATTTTATTCTCCTGTTCTATAAGAAAAAGCAAAATGGCATCCCTCTATGAACCTTCTAGGTGCTTTCTGGAGCCCAATGGCTTCCTATAAAACCTAGAGATTGTCTCTGTCAAATATATTAAACCTAAGCATTTCCTAGTCGTGTATAATATCTAAGCAAGTAGCCATTTGCCCTTCAGCACAGTATAACCCTAGGGAATTCTGTCTGGTATTGTGTCTAAAACTCCTTTCAAATCCCAGGTTTATTTTAGGTCATCCTGGGGACTCATATACAAAACAAAGTTGCTCATCCAAATTCTGGGTTCAGCCCTATTTCTACCCTCACAAGTCAGAGGAACCATAATCATCCTAAAGTGACCATGTCCTATTTTGATAAAAGAAGCAGTCCAATAAAAGTGAGGGTCATTTTGAAAACTAAAGGTTGACCAAACCCATCTTTTGGAAATCATAATCTTTTAGATTGGCCAGATGTAGACTGATATCTAGGAGTGAACAGCAGTTCTTGCTGTTTCCTAATATATGTTATCCCTTGAATCTCCCTTATCTCTACATATAAACTTGAACTGCCACAGTGGTTGGCAAATAGAAAGTCTTTCATGGGCACAAAACTCTTCTTAAAGAAAATAATTATGAAACTAAAACTAAAAATCCTTTGTAAATAAGACATATTACAGATAAACAGAGGCCTATAGTAAAGAGGTAAATAGAAATTCATTCAAATTTTATTATAGGCTTGCTATGTACTAACATTTTTATACATGTAATCTCGTAAGAAAGTAATTTTAACCAAAACAAAGTGGGAAAGCTATTGTTTTAGACAATGCTTTATCTTGAATTTAACTTTGTAGTCAGTTTTGAAGAAGAGTTTAATCAAAACATTAACTGCTGTCATTTTATTTGTTTCTTGCCTATAACTATTCTTGTCTGTTAGGAAGCCAACAATAAAGACTTCTATATAACATTCCATCAGGGAAATGTTTGTCTGTCGTTGGGCCTATATAAAGATTAAATATGATATTGCAGTAAGCCCTTGAATAGTATTATTCCTGTTGTTGTGTAGCAGATGTATTTTGTAGTCCTCATAAAACAAATAGCCACATTTATGTATCTGCCTCACATATTTGGCCTCTGAGTAAATGTATAATTAGAAAAGATCAGAACAACCCCATGGGCAACATATAAAATCATTTGAAAGCATTTTTTCAGATCAATCTATTTTTGGACCCTATGAGTCAAGCCTGAGGATAGTAATCTTGAAGTTTTTCTTTTTTGCAATAGTAGTACAAGTAAGACAAACATCTAGAGGAACATTTTCAAAGCCTTGAATTGCTTGTATTAGGGGGAAAAAATCCACTGGCATCAATCATTTTTATTGAGTATAACAAAAAAATGTTCACATGTGGGGTATCAGGGCATTAGAAAAGAGGAAAGTGAAGTACAATGTCACACAACTTATAAGTTATGAAGCCAAAATGGCCAATCAATCCTCAATTTTTAAATCTCAGCAAATAAGAAAAAGTCCTTCACAATTAATAAAACATATGTAATATGAATAGTGATTACTGTATATACCTTAATTGGAAGGGAAGATAAAAAGTTTTAAAATATATAGAAAAACTATTATTTTCCTCAAACTTGAGGTCATACTATATTTTTAACTAAACATTAGAAAATAAATATGTATACTTCTCTATTTCGTAGTTCAGTAAAACACATGAGCTGTAGATTTGCTTGACTCTCATTTTCCTTAAGAATATACAAGGCAGTATCAACTGATAACCAAGGGGATGGTTTTCCTATAAATAAAAAAAACCAAACATCTTAAAATAAGCAATCACTACTTACTCTTTCCTATTTAAAAAAGTAGTGGTTTCTTTCCCCTTTGGATTTTTTTTTTAGAAATACACATCCATTTTTATAAACATCATAGCATTTGCAATAAGGCATATACCTATACACAATGAAATTGTTAGAAACATTCTCTTTATACACACTTTCTAAAAATCATAACTTTTCTTAAACTCATCAGAAAGCTAAGGTTGCCGGGCAACCAAGTAGGCTGAAATCCAAGGACAAACAAACCCTTTCAAGAAGACAGAAGATGCAAGCACTGGCTTACCTGTAAAGGAGCATAGGAGGAAGAGATGTTAGACATCATCTATGTGCTGTTAACTCCAAAATTTGTATCTCCTGCTAGGACCTTTCCTCTGAACATTAGACCCATATATCCAACTGCCTATTTGACATTTCCACTTGGATTTCTATGTCTAAAACTGGCTTTCCCAAACATCTGAAAAAAAAAACCTGTCCATCTATACTCTTTTCTATCTCAGATAAGAGTAACTCATTCCTTCCAGTTGATAAAACCCAAAATCCTGGAATCATCTTTAACTTTTCCCTTCTCTCACGTATCATAACAAAGCCTCAGGAAATGCTATGGTTTGACCTTCAAAATATATCCAGAATCTCTACTTCTTATCCCCTCTACACCCCAGTTCAAAGCAACACCAGTCCCCTCTTAGAATTCTGCAATAGAGTCCTAGCTGGACCCCTTGCTTTCTGTACCTTCAATCTGTTTTCAATACAGCAACCTGACTGTTCTTATTAAAATATGTCAGATTATGTTCCAACTCTACTTAAAAATCCTCTAATGCAGTTGAAAGTTGGAAGAATGTTGCTTCCACCCTAACAATGAGAAAAAATGCATGAAATACAAAATCATAGCATTTCTTGAACCTGTCAGAGCTGAGGCCACAGGACAACCAAGCAGCCTGAAATCCAAGGAAAGACAGACCTTTCCAAGGAGAGATGAGATGCAAGCACTGGCTTATCGGTGGTGGCGCACAGGAGAACAAGATGTCAGGTGTATAAGTGGAAGAAAAGAGAGAGCAGAAGAGATAAAGATGGAAAATGTTCTAAAAATAATGAGACAACAAGCCATAAATCTAAGAAACTCAGAGAGCCCTTAGTAGGATAAATACCAAAAAGATAAACACAAACAAACAAACAACCAAAAAAAAAAAAACCTCCCCAAAACTCAAAAACAGCATCAACAACAACAAAAAAACCCCAGAAAACACCAAGACACATATTCAAACTATTGAAAATCAAAGATGAAGAGAAAATCTTGATGGCAGCCTCCTAAGGGTTCCTCTTTTCTCTCAGAGTAAAAGTCCAAGTTCTCATTATGGCAAAAAACAAAACAAAACTCTACCTGATTTTTGTCCTTGTTTCTCTCTGTCTTCATCCCCTACACTCTCTCCTTACTTACTTCAATATACCCACTCTAGCCACCTTGTTGTTCTTCTAACACCAAGCACACTCTCACCTCAGAGCCTCTGAACAGAGGATTCCCTCTACCTGTCACTTCCTCCACTCTTCACCCATCCCCTTCCACCAGCCCTACATCCACAGAGCTTACTCCCTTGCCTCCTGTGGAAGACAGCAAAAATGGCCATCCCTCTCTGAATCCACAACCCCTTGCAATGTGACTTCGTAGCTCTTCCATCAAGATGTCAAATCTATTTCTCCACCCTGTAAACCTGTACTTGCCTTTTGACTTGCTGTGCACAACAGAATGTAACAGAAGTAATGTGCTGGTTCTGAGCCCAGGCCTATGGTGCTTCTGCTTTCTCTCTTAGATTCCTGTTATACCATAAGAAAAGTCCAGTCTAACTTACTAGAGGGTAAGAGACTATAAAAGGCTGAATCAAGTTGTCTCAGCTGAAACGCATACAAAGGAAAGAGCCCAGCCAAGATCAGTTAAAGCCAGCCACCAGCTAACCTGCAGCTGATCACAGATGCACGAGTAAGCCCTACAGAGAAAAGCCAAGCCCAGCTCAGACCAAAAGAACTGCTCATAAGCAAACAAACGTTTGCTCATAAGCAAACAAACGTTTAATTGTTTTAAGCCACTGAGTTTTGGGGTAGTTTGTTACACAGCAGTTGATAATTAACACACCTCTTTCAAAGTCTGCTCAAATGTCAACCTCTAATGAAGCATACACTAATAATCCCTTTCAATGGCAACTCATATTCCTTCGTATTCACAATGCCCCTTTTCCTCTATGTTTTTCCCATAGCACTTATCACCTTCTAACACACCATGTCATTTACTATTTATTATGTTTATTATTTATTGTTTATTTCCTCCACTAGAATGTAAGTTCATAAGGGCAGGGATTTTGTATTTTTTGTACTCTGATGTATCTGTATCTTAAGCACCTAAAATGATACTTGGTTTATAAGGTCTTCAATAAATATTTGACAAATAAATGAAAAAAAATCTTCTTCATAAGAATACAGAGAATAAACAACTACATTGAATTTGCAGACCTATCTTGATACTTTTATCTGAAAAATGACTATTGTAATTGTCATTTAAAAGTATCAATTACCAGGGCTTCCCTGGTGGAACAGTGGTTAAGAATCCGCCTGCCAATGCAGGGGACATGAGTTAGAGCCCTGGTCTGGGAAGATCCCACATGCAGCAGAGCGATTAAGCCTGGGCGCCACAACTACTGAGCCTGCACTCTAGAGCCCATGAGCCACAACTACTGAGCCCACGTGCCACATCTACTGAAGCCCGCACGCCTAGAGCCCATGCTCTGCAACAAGAGAAGCCACCGCAATGAGAAGCCCACGCACCTCAACGAGGAGTAGCTCCCGCTCACCACAACTAGAGAAAGCCCGCGCGCAGCAACAAAGACCCAATGCAGCCAAAAATAAATAAATAAATAAATTTATTAAAAAAAAAAATTAAAAGTATCATTTACCAAATGTTGTAAGTGTCCTACAAGATATACAGTGAAAACTTTCACAATCTGTACTTTAGGAGGGAAAAGTAATGTAAGTGGGGAAGAATCCTCTAGTAAGTAGATGTTTATATGTAAACATAATAAAAGAAAAATAAAGATTGATACTTAGAACAATAGCATTAAAAGGATATCTAGGGAAAGCACCCATATAGCCATTTTTCACTAATTAAAAATTATGTAATAACCACTGTAGACACTAGGAAATTATTAATTTTTATCTAGCATTGGTGTATAGAAAAAGAATATTACCATGGATATGAAAATTATTAATAAGGATTGTCTAAGTCATATGACATAGCACTTTGAAGGTATTCAAAAATACTTGCAGTTCATATTTGTCCCAAATTATCCTCCTATAGAAGTTGTCTCATGCATATTAATTTAAAAAATTGATAAATGGAAAAAGCTAAGGATTAATTAGCAGATAAAAAGTTAATTCTATGTCAAAAGGAAACCAGGTAACATCTTATTCTCATTTTTAAATAAATTAAAAGAAAAATACTTTAAACATGTACAAAAACAATTTACTTTCTTTGCATAATATGACAACACAGTCAATGTGTTGTCAACGACTTGTTGTCAACGACTTTGTTGTCAAAGAAAGTCAATGACTTTAAGTGTATTGCAATATGTAACCACATGTTTCTTAGGCAGATCATTTTCTTCACTAACTAGAACCATCAAATACTTACATAAGTATTTTCAAAGTGGGCATAAATTGATATTTTTTTAAAAATACAGAAAATTTAAACTTGCCTTCAGCTTGACTCAGGTTTAATGGCTTAATTGTTAGATAAACCAGGGATCTCTGAGCTATTTGCATCCTATATTGATGACTAATGATTTCACCATCTTCTTCTAAGAAAAAGCAGCCTTTTGATTGTACACATTGCCACTCCTGAAATGAAGGAAAAATATTTTCAAACAATATTTATTACAAGTTTCCAGCATGCAGAGCAATGAGAAGAAACCTAGGGAACATATAAAAGAAATGTCAACTAGAGCCAGTGCCCTCCAGGAATTTGCAACATCATTAAGAGGCAGCATTTAGATAACAAAAAGTTAGGAAAAGATATAATGGAGAGGAGAAATATGAAAAATATAGTTCATGAGAGCTGGAGAAGTACTGAAACAAAGTAATAAATGAACATGCTGCTGCAATAATCAGGGTGAGATTAGTGCTTAGAGCACACTAAGAAAGAAGAAGTAAGGATTGTTAAAACTGATACGTTGAAAGAAAAAGTGAAAAGACTTTATATTTAAAAGATAAAGTATAATAAACCAAAAAAATTGTTTCAAGTCTAGGTAACTAAAAGACTGAATTCATTTCACAGCTATAGCAAAATGCTGATAAATACCAGTTTTGAGAAAGACCTCTCTATAAAATTAGCTCTACTATCTCTTGGTCTCAAATTCCTTCTCCTAGTTCCAAACCAACATGCTTACATGTGATCTCATAACTAGAACTTCATAACAGGTTTTACTTGAAGATGGCACTTTATGCAGAAAGTAAAGGATTCTTTGTTGAAGGTATGAGAAATTGTTCCATTACCATAGATGTGAGCAAAAATGCTTTCCACTTTATCATTAGTAGGCTTGCCTACCTATAAGACATATTTCTGTTCCACTCCTACTGGCTTCCAAAAATAGAATATTAATGAGGTTTTGAAGTGACTTTATAAAGGATGATTTTGAAAAATTATCTGTTAGTATATTTAGATATTAAGCTCAAGGCTTTAATAATATTAAGATAACAACTGAAAAGGCATGCATTAGCTATGTAACAATAATATCAAAAATATTATTAATCCTGGGACTTCCCTGGTGGCTCAGTGATTAAGACTCCACGCTCCCAATGCAGGGCGCCTGGGTTCGATCCCTGGCCAGGGAACTGGATCCCACATGCATGCCGCAACTAAGAGTTCACATGCCACAATGAAGGAGCCCACGTGCCGCAACTAAGGAGCCGGTGAGCTGCAACTAAAAGGAGCCCACCTGCTGCAACTAAGACCCGACACGACCAAATAAATAAATATT
The DNA here is from genome assembly GCF_009873245.2 of Balaenoptera musculus. Taxonomy (NCBI): domain Eukaryota; kingdom Metazoa; phylum Chordata; class Mammalia; order Artiodactyla; family Balaenopteridae; genus Balaenoptera; species Balaenoptera musculus. The sequence continues at coordinate 54,427,788 of NC_045785.1, read as the reverse complement.
TTTTTAAAAAATATTATTAATCCAGTTTAGAAGGATTTACTATGGCACTGAAGAGTCAAGAACAAACATTATTTACATTGATATTGATATCTTACTCACATTTTTAAAGGCTAAACTATCTTAACATATACTTACACACCATTTTTCTATTATGTAAATTATAATTACATTTATATTTTATATTATTTCCTTGGTACCAAAATACATTTAAAATTAGAAATTTAAATATAAGGAAAAATAGTCCCCATAGTTCTACCACCCTAGTTTGATTCTTATGTAATCATTCCTAATACTGACCTTACATAAAAACCTATTTTTTTACATTCTAATTAATATTATTTTATGTCCTGCCTTTTTCATTTAATGTTATATCTGAAACATCGTGCTACTGAAAAGGAACAAAGTTGAAGAACTCACATTTCCTGATTTTACTGCAAAGCTACATTAATCAACACAGTGTGATACTGGCATAAAGACAAACATATAGACCAATGGAACAGAAAAGATAAACCAGAAATAAACTCTCACAAATATGGTCAAATGATATTCAACAAGGGTGCCAAGACAATTCAAATTTCAACAAACGGGGCTGGGAAAACTGGATATCCCTGTGCAAAATAATCAATTTGAACCCTTACCTTATACCATATACTAAAATTAACACAAAATGGATCTAAGACTTAAATGTAAGTACTAAAATTACAAAACTCTGAGAAGAAAACATAGGGGAAAGCTTCATGACATTAGATTTGGCAATGATTTCTTGGATATGACACTCCAAAAGCATAGGCAGCAACAAAAAAATATAAACTGAATTCATCAAAATTAAAAACCCTTTGTGCATCAAAGGACACTAACAACACAGTGAAAAGGCAACCCACATAGTGGGAGAAAATATCTGCAAATCATATATCTGAAATGGAGTATTATCCAGATTATACTAAAAACTCCTACAACTCAACAACAAAAAACCAAAAAAAAAAAAACCAATTAAAAAATGGCCATAGGGCTTGAATAGATATTTCTCTGAAGAAGATACACAGATGGCCAATAAGCATATGAAAAGATGCTCAGCATTATCATTAGAGAAATGCAAATCAGAACCACAATGAGTTACCACGTCATACCCACTAGGATGGCTATTAAAAAAAAAACAGACAATAACAAGTGCTGACAAGGACGTGGAGAAATTGGAACACTTGTGCATTGCTCATAGGAATGTAAAGTGAAGAAGCCACTGTGGAAAAGGTTTGACAGTTCCTCCCCAAAAATTAAACATAGAATTACCATATGATCCAGCAATTCTACTTCTGGGTACATATCCAAAAGAACTGAAAGCAAAGACTCAAATATATAAAATGTCCATTGACAAATGAATGGATAAACAAAATATGGTATATACCTACAATGGGATATCATTCAGCTTTAAAAAGGAATGAAATTCTGACACATGCTACACATGGATGAACCTTGAGGACATATGCTAAGTGAAGTAAGCCAGAACAAAAGCAAAAGGACAAATATTGTATGCTTTCACTGATATGAGGTAGCTAGGATGGTTAAATTCAGAGACAGAAAGTAGAACGGCAGTTGCCAGGAGCTGAGGGCAGGAGGAAATGACGAGTTACTGTTTAATGGGTACAGAGTTTCAAGTGGAGATGATGAAAAAGTTCTGGAGATGGATGGTGGTAGTGGTCTTACAACAACACAAATGTATCTGAGGCCACAGACTCATACATTTAAAAATGGTTAAAATGGTAAATTTTATGTTATGTGTATTTTAGCACGATAAAAAAATTTTGCTAAGCAATATTCAAATTTTCAATTTAACTGGTTCTTTTATTACCCTTTGAGTTTGTATACCATTACTTACTTAACTATTTCTAAAGTGTTGGACATGTAGGTTATCAGTATAGATAATGCTAAAATGAATACTATTTTGTCTAAATGTTTTTCTTCTGATGAATATCCTTTAGAAGAATTTCTAAGCAAAAAGTATGTGGGGACTTCCCTGGTGGTGCAGTGGTTGGGCATCCGCCTGCCAATGCAGGGGACACGGGTTCAAGCCCTGGTCCGGCAAGATCCCACATGCCGTGGAGCAACTAAGCCCGTGCGCCACAACTACTGAGCCTGCACTCTGGAGCCCACGAGCCACAGCTGCTGAGCCCATGTGCCACAACTACTGAGGCCCACATGCCTAGAGCCTGTGCTCCGCAACAGGAGATACCACTGCAATGAGAGGCCTGCGTACTGCAGGGAAGAGTAGCCCTCACTCGCCACAACTAGAGAAAGTCCGTGTGCAGCAACGAAGACCCAATGCAGCCAAAAATAAATAAAGTAAAAAATAAACAAATTTTTTAAAAAAGTATGTGTACTTTTAAGGCTAATGACATATGTTCATAGCGCTTTATAAAACAGTGGTGCAACTTTACAGTACCACCAATGGTGTCTAATGTGATAATTTGTTATTACCATAACTTGATCAGTAGTGTTACCATTAAAAAATTGGTTAGTGGTTGGGGATACTTTCTTAAGCTAGGTGTGAGTACATAAAATATTCATTATAGTATTCCATATATTTTTGTATATGGTATTGTTAATGATTTTTTACCATAATTTATATTAATGTAATAAAATATAATAAATTAAAATGGTATTGCAATGATTTTTGCATTAATTTCCCTAATTACTAGCAAGGTTGAACATTTCCCCATGTGTTTATAATTTTGTCTCCTTCTGTGTGAACTGCCTATTTATCCCCTATTGTCATAGATCTATCGTGGACTTGGTATTTTTCTTACATATTTTAATAAGTTATTTTGACTATTTTAGATATTAATCACCTTTGTAAACTTTGATGCATGTATTTTCTCTATTTCCTTTAATTTTAGTTTTGGTTATTTTTCAATTATGTAAGTTTTCCATTTTTATATTCATCTTTTCTTTGGAGATTTCTTCTTAAACTGAATTTTAAGAAATTATCATTATTTCTAAACTATTACTCAAGCTTTTAGTCAGTCATTAGTCACATGCACTGTCACACCTTTGGGGTATAAAAGATATGTGTACTTTTAATTCTGAGAAATTAAAATGTGACCTTAAATTACTGGAATTCATCTTCACAAGTATACTTGCCCATGACAGAAACAAGTCATTATACATGATATTTCAACAACATCCCTATAAGACAATATGGGGTAGATATAAATTAGTCATTTTAATAAACAGACAAATTGAGATACCCATAGATTATATGGGTTCAGAGTTACACAAGGAGTTTGTAGAAATATTAGGTGTAGAGTCTAAGACTTCTGGATCAAAGCTTTACCATTAAATCATGTTTCTAAAAGAAAATATACTCAGGGTACTAAATTCAAAATTTTTATAACACAATGAGGTTCAAAGTTGGGCTTGAGTCAAAAGTTCAACTGTTAATGATGAGTAAGAGTATGTACAGACTTTCATTTAGCCTCCCTGTAAATCTCTTGGATGGGAATATATTATTGACTAACAACAGATGCTGACGTTATTTCAAAGCCCATTGTCCTGAACATAATCAACATGACCTTGGACGATGATGACTGCCACAGATAAGAAAGGAAAGATATAATCATATAGAATTTTGAGACAGTTTTAACTAAGATTCTGACATCAAATGGAAAACACTTAAACTGTTTTCCTTTCAATCAATGTTTTAAAAATATTTATTTATTTATTTATTTGGTTGCACCAGGTCTCAGTTGTAGCAGGCGGGCTCCTTAGTTGCAGCACGCGTGGAATTTAATCTAATATAATTTACGAATATATTTTTTACATTTACCCAACTGGAATGGTAAAGGATACTAGTTTAGAATTACAGAATATTACAGGTAGAGGTCTAAAAAGCAATTCAGTCAGACTTCTCTTTTGACTGATGAAACTCTGAAAAATAAAGTGATATGCTTAATTCACACTTCTCGTTGATTGCAGAACCAGACCTGAAACTAAGTATCCTTACTTTCTCTCCAAACTACCAGCTTTATTCAAAATTTTTTTTTTTCCCCACATTTAAATATCTGCCATGATTTTTCTAAAGCTAATATTTTTAAAACTTCATGTTTATGAAATTATCATAAGTATGATAACTTATTATCATTCAGAATTATACATATACTGAAGTGTTAAGATAAACATAATTATTTGGTTTTCTTACTAAAAAAATGTAGATTTTAGTAGCTAAAAAATTTCTTAATTTGTATTGGAATCATGGGTATAGCAGCCTCCTACTCCCTGGTTAAAAAATGTTTAAATGAAACTAAAAAACAATGCACTTTGCCTGGTACACACAGTGAAAAGTACTTGTGGCATTTGGGAAACTCAAAAATGGAAGAGCTTCTCCATGTGCTTATGGTATCTCTGGCTGATAGGAGATGCTTTATAAAATTTAGCTGGGGAGCGAATTAAGTATTTTTATTAGACGTCTTTCCTAAGTTCCAATTTTAGAAAAGGTACAGGTAGAAGGGAATTTACAAGTTTCTTTGAAAGACGATCAATCTGAATACAACACATGGTTAATAAGGCTGGAAAATGGTAAGAAAACAGATATTATTAAATAGAAGAAAGCCTATATATTATATATATCAACCAAACTTCAAAGTGATAATCAGTTTACTTTGAATACTAAATAACACCACTAGGAGAATTTGTAGCTCTCTTGTTTGAAAGGAAGAATTCAAATTCTTAAGATCTGTCAGAGTTATTAAACACACAATGCTTATTCAACCCCGAATTTCCTTTAAAACAAATAGACTTTCAATCACACAGAGCTTTTTTTTTTTTTTTCTCTAGGACCTAGACTAAAATGTTATGAATTAAAAGGAAAAAAGTACTGACAAATCGGCTGGCTCATTCAAATAAATCAACTTGAAAGGATTATAGATTAAGTTGACAGTTTGAGTATTATGAGAAAAATGGAAGAAGGTTGAGTTTTTAAAAAATTCTTAGAATGATAGAGTAAGAAATTCCATGTATGATATAATTTTTGACAATATAAAGCAGAAATAAAATAGCAGCTTGTAATTCTTATATAGGGCATAAGGTGGTGCTATATTCTACCAATTCAAGTAAATTCATATAAAAGGAAAAAGAACTGTTAATTCATTTGTCATATACAAATATTATTTATTTTCATTCACAATGCATAAGGAAATGCTTAAAAGCATAAATTAAAAATAGTAAAGTTGAAAATTCTAGCTCTCAAAAACTTAAATATATCAGTAAAGTTACATTTTTCTTGGAACACTGTAGAGAACATGATTTGTTTTGACATACAATTCTGTATTATTAATTAAAGTTTTAGGTGAGGTAGAATTATTAAGCAGTAGATCTGCCATAGACTTAGTCAAAGGAGGAACTTACATGTCATCATTACCATCATCATCATCACTGTTGCTTTCTATAAAGATACCCTATGTCACACTATTCGAAGGCTATTTACTTTTTGTTAAGTAGGTAAACACACTGCTATTGAACTTTTTGTTATTAAAGAATTATAAACTGTACATACTTAAAAACTGTACATACTTAAAAACAAGAGGTTAAACAGACGATTTATAAGGGGAAAATTTGATATAGATTGCTCACCTAATTGACAAGTTGAATTGATCAACATTTTGAAAATGAGAGACTTTTATAAGAAAATTATTATTTGGAGCCTTCACAAAAATTAAGTTAGACAACCATTTCAAGTCTAAAATGTTTATATTTGTATTGTTTTACATATATAGACATATATAACCTACATGTTACACAACATATTCACATACAACACATATGTTGTATTATATATATGTTACACAACACATATATATGTAAAATATATGTAGACATAGTCTAACTAGGAATCTGGATATAGTATTGCATCTCTGGAGCTTACAACTCATGGCTTTCTCTAATTTTAGTCATGACTGGCAACTGAAGCTATACTTCTCTCAAAGAAAAATTTCTAACACTCCTTGTACATTATGAAACCTAAGTAAATGGATAGAATTCAGGATTAAAAAAAGAATAGTGATACAGTACCTACATATGGTATACAGAAAGTAACACATGTATAGACCCTGTGAAGGTGGTACTTTCCTCCCATAATTCAGGTCTTTTACCATTTGTGTAGATATATGATTTAAAATCTGGCTTATGTGTACCCCATTACAATAATTTTCTAATTTCTGAAAAGACCTTTCTTTTCTGTCCCAATTCCATACTTCTCCACTCCACATGAAACTGAGGTACCCAAACTTGTTTAAAATAGATTTAAAGTATTTGAAGAAAATTAATTTAATAATTCTTTTAGTAACTTATTCTATCACTCTCAATTAAAACAAATTATACAATAACTGTATTCCTAACCAAGTACTTCTTAGAGTTGTTGTGAAACTTAAGAAATAGGGCTTCCCTGGTGGCGCAGTGGTTGAGAATCTGCCTGCCAATGCAGGGCACACGGGTTCGAGCCCTGGTCTGGGAAGATCCCACATGCCGTGGAGCAACTAGGCCCGTGAGCCACAATTGCTGAGCCTGCGGGTCTGGAGCCTGTGCTCCGCAACAAGAGAGGCCGCGATAGTGAGAGGCCCACGCACCGCGATGAAGAGTGGCCCCCACTCGCCGCAACTAGAGAAAGCCCTCACACAGAAACGAAGACCCAACACAACCAAAAATAAATAAATAAATTTATAAAAAAAAAAAAAAAAAAAAGAAATATATAAAATTTAAGAAATTTAAAAAAATAACTTCAAGGTAAAATGCAAACAAAGAACTGAATCCTGCTGAATAGCAAAAGGATCACAGATTAAAAAAAAAATCATTTCAGCTCATCTAAGAAATATCAGAGAGTACAAACAGTGGGCAATATCAAAATCAGAAAAAGGACATAAAAAGTCAGGTAAGTAATATGAAAGCTATGAAGTATTTCTAAAAGACATTAAATTTTATATGGAAGTCACAGAATTTATGAGTTGACAGTACACCATCTTCTTTTAATCATTAAATTCTCCTACTATCTTTTACCTAATTCCTAATTATCATCAGTACCTTTCCTTGCTCTTGATGTCTTAGATGCAAAACTTTAGTCTTTTGTTATACAATCACTATGGCCTACAGATTAATTTTGGTGTTGTCTATTAGAGTTGTCCCTTCCTTACTATGTTCAGGTACTACCCTTGGCCTAGCTGTACTTACTTTATACCTGGATAACTCTATCAGCCTCTCTATAGTCTCCCTAATTTGAAGTCTCCATACACAATATACAACAGTATAATAACTTTTCTTAAACTATACTTTCATCATGTTATTCCCACATAAAGACCTACAGTAATTTCTTAGTTCCGTAATATTAATAACAATATTATTTATTAAAGTAAAACTATGTCCCTGGCATTGTGCTAAATTATTTATATATGTTAGATGATTTAAATCTTTCAAAAACACACTAAATATAATTATTCCCAATTTATAGATAAGGAAACTAAAACTCAGAGGGGCTGCTGACTAACTTACCAAAGGTCACACAGTTATTAAGTGACAAAGCTAAAAGTTAAACACAGGTCTGTCTATTCAAAGGTTTTAATCAGCACCTTAGAACAGTGCTTTGCACAAAGTAGTCATTCAATAAATATTTGTTGTTGTGGGAATTCCCTGTTGATCCAGTGGTTAGGACTTCACGTTTTCACTGCTGAGGGCCCGAGTTCAATCCCTGGTCAGGGAACTAAGATCCCACAAGCCACGCTGCTTGGTGCAGCCTAAATAAATAAATAAATATTTGTTGAATAAATGAAATGCTATACTAACTTGGTATATTGTTAATAATGAAATGAAAATCTTTATTTTTTTAATTCAGGGCCCATTACACTAAGCAAAATAGCTCGCATACATTACCTTTTTAATGAATATTTGTTGAGCTGAACTAAATTAAAGGAACTGTATTGGTATGTACCCAATTAATAAGAGCATGAAAAAGAGAAAAAGTTTTATTATGGCTTTAATATAACCCATATTAATATTCATTTATATTTTATAAAATTATATTTATTTACACTTTTGAATCAGGTAAGCAACAATTATTTAAGTTGATTTTATTAGTTAGCATTTAATTTAGTTGCAAAATACAGAAAGTTTCCACTGGTGGAAAATAATATTGTTGGAACACTAAATATTGTGTGTGAACATGTTGGACATGCACACCAAATTGCTTAGGGTGTATAGATTCCTAAACAGTCTGAAAAAAGTTCCTTGGAGATAATGTTTTAAAATTTTAATATAGAACAAATGTCACTGTCTAGCAATTTAAAGATATAAGGGACTTCAGAGTTCAATAACAAATACAGAGTTGTTATTTGAAACAAAAATGTAGCTCTTGAGAACAATCAGTTCAGTTTTCTAACAGCAGTTATAGTATGTGGTCATAACCATTTTTCCCCCTTTTACAGAGGTCCCTAGGTACACATTTTTAATGTATCCTAGCAGTTTCCAGTTAATGTTTTATATTTCTGTAGCTATTATTTTCTGTTGAAAGAAAACTAGTAAAGGTTGAGTCTAGAAAGGGAAAGCAAAGGAAGAAGATCAATATTAACACTCTACAAATATTGACTTAGCGAAGTGACTTTGTTGTCTTTCTCTCAAAGGAACTGATATTGAATGAATGATTTATTTATAAGAAACACCTACGAAAAGTATTTGTTAAACAAAACCAAAAAATTGCTTGGCAAAGTACATAATTGCATAATCTATTCATCAAGTTCAAAAATTGAAGAGTCATCATTTTTAAACTGAAGACCATTTAATAATATTCTTGTCCATCATTTTCACTTCAAATTTATTAAAACTGGCTTATAGGTAGAAATGCTACAATCCACAAAAAACCTCAAAGAATTACTTCATAAACTTTACTTGTTCTCTGTAAACACCAAAAAGTTATTAATAAACTTAATGTCAAATTTGTTTTCAGAAAAAGTCATACCATACCTATTCATTTAAAATACTATACCTTTATTGAGTTTGGCTCAGTTAACTTTGAGTTTCGGTTACTATTAGCACCCATGGTAATTGTGAAAGAAACAGATGTTCTGAACTCTCTAGTTGTTGTCAGTAAAGAACTCCTGGTGTCTCCTGTAACAAGTAATAGTTATTCAGTGTCATATTATGAAAAGCTGTCAATAAGAAGTCTGTTTCTAAACACAGTGTAGAATGAAAGGACTATGTATTAATTTCATCTCTTTGTTCTTCCTATTGAAATAAACTCAAAAGTTTTATATTTATCAGACTTTAATGGCTCCTAATTTCTGATCTACTAATAAGATTCTTTATTTCAATCTGTCATCTTTTAGCCTGAAATTTTAGTTTTAATAAAATATAATGAGCAAAGCCAAGTCAAGTTCCAAAATAAAATTTTACTTCAATAGATTTTTATAGCTAAGTGAGTCTAGAAACAGTAGCTAACAAAAGTTTGTTTTATCACTGATAAGCTAAGATGGAAAGAAAAATTTATCTGAATATGATCCTTAATTCTTGAACAAGAAAAGTAAATACCTTTATTTGAGAATGACTCCTGATCAGTTTTTCTTATGATTCTGGGTGATGGTTTTGGTACTGGTGATGGGTCCCTTTCAGGGGACCCTTCCATGTGGCTTCCAAACTGTTGATGCCTCAGTTTACTGTCAACCTCCAATTTTTCTAGCGTAGTTTTGAGACATTGTTCATTGGTTGTCATATATAATTTACAAAACTACGGGAAGCAAGTACTCCAGTGAGTAAAACATTCAATCATACGTTTGGGAGGAGAAAGAAAATGCACGTTAGTAGGCAAGGGATAGACTGATAGATGGAATATATTTCCTATTGAACTAGGTTACTCATTTTATTTTCTTGAATCAGATTGACCACCCTCAAGTGACCTAGTGAAATGCAGCCATGATTCAATAAGGAGGCCATAGCCTGAGTGAAAATAAAATGTTACACAAAGAAAGGTGATTTATTATTATTTTTTTATGACATGTGCAGACTTGCATTTGTTCTAAATAATTTTTATGATTCTTCCACTCCCGAAGAGGCATATTTCAAAGAAGAGTGTGTGTGTGTGTGTGTGTGTGTGTGTGTGTGAGCACATGCATGTATTTTAACTTCGTTACATTATTTTTAAGGTAGTCATCAGATTACAATTGTGGGACTGGAGAGATTAAATTTCAAGTACAATTAGTACATAATATATCATTGTCAATATTTAAAAGATGTGTGCCTTTAAAAATACTTCTCCTATACAGTAAGCAAATTTACATCAGTATGAGCTTATGTACCTTGATGTAGTCAAATCTGCCATCAGCATTTACGTCAGCCAAATTTATTACGGCATTTACTTCTTCTCGAGTCATCTTCTCACCTCTCTGGGAAAAAAAGATTTATTTTAAAGCAACATGACTATCACTTTGTTATGCATGGGGAAAGTGGAAATTAATTTTAATCTTTTCTACAAGTAAATTTGAATATATGGTTTCATTAAAAATCTCAGAATGAGTATTATGTCAAGCAAAAATGAACCTATTATATGAAATAAAATTTTACAATTTTATTAAATTGTGTAAAAGTTTGCTGAATTTCAGTTTGCTAAATTTCAACAATATATATCATAGATTCAGTAATAATTACTATTAAATTCAGAGTAACAATACTTTCTCATGCTGTACCAAGAAACAGAATGGTTTCTGAATCTCATTTATACTTTAGTTCTCTTTTACTTATCACATATGAACCTATCACTGATTTACAAAGAGTTCTGGCAGGAAAGAATTGCAAAGGAGCACAAGAGGATTACAACACAGGCTCAATTTTATGCTTTATCTTTTATTTATAAAGCACCTTTCATCCAGAAGGATCTTTAAGTACTTTACAGACAACATATATGTGATTCATTTCACCTGCCAGTGAAATAGTTATTTCTGATGTGGACTTTGGTAGCCAAAGCTAGATTCCAAGTTGTTCTGCAAAACATGCATATTACAAAACTGTTTTACAGATCTTACCTTTGTTAGAAGTTTATAAAGATCAGTGTGTAAAATAGAGCCATCATCATTTACATCTAATTGCTTAAATGATTTTAGTAATTCTGCTTTGGAAGTAGGTTTTTCCTTTCTTAAAATTAAACAAAAATCATCAAAATTCAGTTTGGCAGTTTGAGGAGTCCAATACTTATTAATGGTCTTTTGGGATGGATTTCTTCCTGCATGCTGAAGAGCTGCCCAATAAAACAAGTATTATTTGTTACAGTAACATTTGGAATTGGTATTTAAGTGCATTTTAAAAAAATCATTATATACTACAATATTATACAAAAGTACACACATACCAATACATTACCTTTGATGTTGATAATCTAGTGCTATCAATGTATGCCTGACTTTCAAAAATGACAATATACATATATGTTACCAGCTAAAGATTCTCAAATATATTAAAATGCCAGAATTAAATAGATTTTTCCTATTCTGATAGTTGGTTCTCATCTTACATAGTTTAATTAACTGACAATATCTGAGTTACCTCATAAGAGTGCCTGGAGAAAAGAAAAAGATTTAAAAACAACCATTCACTTAATTGTTTTGAGGACATAGGAATAAAAAAAAGCATAAATTATTACTTTTTCTGGCTCAACAAATATCTTAATGAAATGAGTAAATCATTAGTTTGAGAATATCGCTGACAACAAGTCATTATATCTAAAATGTTCATCACTGCCAGCTATTAGTTTCAAGAACATGAATCACGTCCCAAATGTCAAATACATGCACAAAATGTATCCTACTTGCAGTTACAGCCCTGCTAAAAATCAAGAATGTCAACAAACTTTGAGAGAACTCTATTATAGAGATACAATGGTCAAATTACTTTTCATTTTTAACCAGAACATTTAAAAATAGTCCTATAACCAGTTATTCATAAGACATTCCTATTTTAAAAGCTATGCCCTTATAACTATGAGATGCAAAGAATTACAATGTGAGAAAGGCTTTGTATATTTGCATGTCATATCACACTAAAATATAATGGTTTTAAACAATTGTAGATATTTTGTACAGTTGAATAGGAGTAACTTGGTAATTTGCAAATAGACTAATCTCTTCATATTAAGACTTTAATATCTTAACACTATCTAAAATGATCCAATAGTAAGTTTCCTAAGCACCACAGACAAAATTAACAGAATTTTAAAAGGTGTAACTGTCCTGAATTATACTACAAACTTCTATTATAAAACCTTATATTGGATATTTCCCACTATCTTAGGTGAGATTTCACAAGATCTATGCATTGTCAATCACCATTAAAAATTGATAACCTAGATATTCTACAATTTAATGTAATAAGGAATAATATATAAAAAACAATTTAACTAAAGAAATATCCTCAAGGAAACAGAAACCAGATCAAGGCAATAAAATGCAGACATTTGTGAGTCCATTATATTGAACATTCATTGTACACAAGAATAATATGAGGTGATTTTTTATTTTTAAAGATATAAGCTTCTTGGTTCCTAAGAAGTTTTATAATCTAAATAGTAAGTCCACACCTTAAGTGTAAAGTTGCTACTTGTGGTCAAGATTTATGGTTAATAACATATTAGAAGTTAATGGACTAAGATAAATGTTCCCATCTTCCAGATTATGCCAGTGCATTGTACCTAGATAACATAAACTTTGGCAAAGAAACAGAAACAAGATCATCAACTAGAGGTGACTCTCAGAGTTACCAAAAGTTACAGCTATAGCAATTGCCATCTTCCATTCACCTAGAAAGCCTTTGTGGAAATTTGTAACAGTGGAAATAACATGTTTTTTTAAATTTCCACAAGTTTATTTTGGAAGTAGACAAAAGCCCTAATTACCACGTTGCCCAGGAATAAAAGATAAGTAGTCTGCCTAGTGTATAAGTGGACAATTCCTTAATTCATCTATCAAGATAATCACAAAAAGGGCATATGTGTTTTAGGATTCCATCCCCAGTCAGCCTCCTCCCTTTAAAATCTGGGAATACAAGTAGGACCTAAATGAAGTTGTGATTTAAAGTCAAAAGTCCATGTGAAAAAAATGGTATTTTCTGTCCAGCTCTGGAAAAATAGATGTGTAACTCTTTCCCACAAGTGGCAGCTCAAATGCTTGTTGCTATCTTCAATAACAAAATATTTTTAAAATATTTTTAAAATTACTGTTGTCTAAAAGAACAACTTTCTCAGAATAAAATTATTTTTGCCAAAACCTGTATTAACTAAACATTCCCATATCTAAGAAATAGGTACTATACTAGCCTAACTTTAATCTTTAGTTTTAGAATTAGTTGGAGCTCATTATGAAGTCCAATAACAGTGAAAACACAATGTAATTGTAGATGTTTAAAGGTTTACACCAAAATACTGATCTTCTGCCAGGGTTTACTTTAAGCTTTGACATGAGTTTATAATACCTGTATTATTTGTAAGCTGGGAAAAAAAGGAACTCTAAAGTTCTCTTTGACTTTCCATTTCCAAATAAGATAAAGTACTGCTTTATCCTATTTCAAAATGGAATGTCAAAGCACATGTATGTGCATAAGTGGCAGAAGGTTATAGACGAAAGGCATAAAAGTTTAAGAAAGAGACATCACTGGTTCACACAACCAGTTTTTTAAAATCTAGATTATCTGAAATCAATCATTACAATTTTACAAAGAATATTCCACCATAAAATCAAAAGTTGAAGAGATGAACACTACATTATTATCCTCCCAGATAATTCTATACGACTGATAACACCTTAGTAATACATACTCATTGATTTAAACTAAATGCCATAGTAGCAGAAAGCATGTTAAACTTTTAAACTTTGTAGATTCATGATCTCAGCCAATATTCAAAAGAATAGAGAGAAAAAACTAAAATTATAGTTTATAATAAAATATAAATTTTAATCTTTTCAATTTTTATATTTCCCAAAATGGGTTTCCTCAAATAGATATCTTATTGCATATAAATCCAAGACACTGTTGCAAGAATATGTCAGATTTTTTATTTCAGGAAACTGTTTCTAAAGTTGGCAAAAAAACTCAGTTTTTCTACTCATAAAGTTATTAGCCTTGATGAAACCGACATGAGTATAGTATTATCTGGTATTGTTGTTTCCCACTTTCTTAAGACTAAAGACCTCCAAGTCATTTGACACACCTAGTAAGGACCAAATTCACTAGTTTGGGGGATATCTGCACCAGAAGATTTAAAATATAATGGAAAACACAACCATACAAAATCTATGGGATGCAGAAAAAGCAGTTATTAGAGGAAAGTTCATAGCAATACAAGTCTTCCTCAAAAAACAAGAAAAATCTCAAATAAACAACATAAACTACCACTTAAAATAATTAGAAAAAGAACAAACAAAACCTAAAGTCAGCAGAAGAAAGGAAGGAAGAAAGATCAGACAGGAAATAAATAAAACAGAGCTTAAAAAAAAAACACAATAGGAAAAGTCAATAAAACCAAAAGCTGGTTCTTTGAAAGAATAAACAAGACTGACAAACCTCTGGCCAGGCTCACCAAGAAGAAGAGAGAACACAAATAAACAAAATAAGAAATGAAAAAGGAGACATAAGAACTGATACTGCAGAAATACAAAAAAACCACATGGGAATAGTATGAACAATCATATACCAACAAATTTGACAACCTAGAAGAAATTGACAAGTTTCTAGAAACATACAGCCCACCAAAATTAAATCAAGAAGAAATAGATAATTTGAACAGATGGATCACTAGAACTGAAATAGAATCTGTAATTTAAAAACTCCCTACAAACAAAAGTCCAGGAGCAGATGGCTTCACAGGCAAATTCTACCAAACATACAAAGAAGAACTTATACCGATCCTTCTCAAACTCTTTCAAAAAGTTGAAGAGGAGGGAACACTCCCAAGGTCATTCAATGAAGCCACCATCACCCTGATACCAAAACCAGACAAAGACACCACCAAAAAAGAAAATTGCAGGCCAATATCTTTGATGAATATAGATGCAAAAATTCTCAACAAAATATTAGCAAACCAAATCCAACAATGCATAAAAAAGATCATACACCACGACCAAGTGGGATTCATCCCAAGTTCACAAGGATGGCTCAACATATGCAAATCAATCCATTTTGTTTATGATACACCACATAAACAAAAGAAAAGTCAAAAACCACATCATCATCTCAATAGATGCAAAAAAAGCACTTGACAAAATCCAACATCCATTCATGATAAAAACTCTTACCAAAGTGGGTATAGAGGGAACATATCTCAAAATAGTAAAAGCTATTTATGACAAACCCACAGCCAATATAATACTCAATGGTGAAAAATTAAAAGCCTTTCTGCTAAAATCTGGAACAAGACAAGGATGCCCACTCTCACCACTTCTCTTCAACATAGTATTGGGAGTCCTAGCCACAGCAATCAGACAAGAAAAAGAAACAAAAGGTATCTAAGTTGGAAGGGAAGAGGTAAAATTGTCATTATATGCAGATTATATGATATTATAGATAGAAAACCCTAAAGACTCCACACAAAAACTACTAGAACTGATAAACAAATTCAGCAAGATAGCAGGATACAAGTTTAACATACAGAAACTGGTTGCATTTCTTTACACCAACAATGAAATATCAGAAAGGGAATGTAAAAAACAATACTTTTTAAAATCACAACCCAAAAAATAAAATATTAGGAATAAACCTCACCAAGGAGGTGAAAGATTTATATGTTGATAACTATAAAGCATTAATGAAGGAAACTGAAGATGATTCAAAGAAATGGAAGATATCCCATGCTCTCGGACTGGACGAATTAATATTGTTAAAATGGCTATACTACCCAAAGCAATCTACAGATTTAATGTGATCCCTATCAAATTCCCATGACCTTTTCCACAGATCTAGAACAAATAATCCTAAAATTCATATGGAATCATAAAAGACCCAGAATTGCCAAAGCAATGCTGAAGAAAAAAAACAAAGCAGGAGACATAGCCATCCCAGACCTCAGACAGTACTACAAAGCTACAGTAATCAAAACAGTGTGGTACTGGTACAGAAACAGACATATGGACCAATGGAACAGAATGGAGAGCCCAGAAATAAACCCACACACCTATGGTCAATGAATCTTTGACAAAGGAGGTAAGAATACACAATGGGAAAAAGACAGTCTCTTCAGCAAGTGGTGTTGGGAAAGTTGGACAGCTGCATGTAAATCAATGAAGTTAACACACCGTCTCACCATACACAAAAATAAACTCAAAATGGCTTAAAGACTTAAACATAAGACATGACTCCATAAAACTCCTAGAAGAGAACACAGGCAAAATATTCTCTGACATAAATTGTACCAATGTTTTTTTAGGTCAGTCTCCCAAGGCAATAGAAATAAAACCAAAAATAAACAAATGGGACCTAATCAAATTTACAAGCTTTTGCACAGCAAAGGAAACCACCAACAAAATGAAAAGACAACCCACAGAATAGGAGAAAATATTCGCAAATGATGCAACTGACAAGGGCTTAATTTCCAAAATATACAAACAGCTCATACAACTCAACAATGAAAAAACAAACCACCCAATTGAAAAATGGGATGAAGACCTAAAGAGACATTTCTCCAAAGAAGAAATACAAATGGCCAATAGGCACATGAAAAGATGCTCCACATCGCTAATTATTAGAGAACTTCAAATCAAAACTACAATGAAGTACCACCTCACGCTGGTCAGAATGGCCATCATTAAACAAATAATAAATGCTGAAGAGGGTGTGGAGAAAAGGGAACCCTCCTACACTGTTGGTGTGAATGTAAAGTTTGTGCAGACACTGTGGAAAACAGTATGGAGGTTCCTCAGAGAACTAAAAATAGGGCTTCCCTGGTGGCGCAGTGGTTAAGAATCAACCTGCCAATGCAGGGGACATGGGTTCAAGCCCTGTTCCGGGAAGATCCCACATGGTGCAGAGCAACTAAGTCCGTGTGCCTAACTACTGGGCCTGCGCTCTAGAGCCTGCAAGCCACAACTACTGAGCACACGTGCCACAGCTACTGAAGCCTGTGCACCTAGAGCCCATACTCCACAACAAGAGAAGCCACCGCAATGAGATGCACGTACACTGCAACAAAGAGTAGCTCCCACTCACTGCAACCAGACAAAGCCTGCGCACAGCAACAAAGACCCAACGCAGCCTAAAATAAATAAATTTATTTATAAAAAAAGAAAACTAAAAATGGAATTACCATATGATCCAGTAATCCCACTTCTGGGCATATATCTAGACAAAAACTATAATTCAAAAAGATACATGCACCCCTATGTTCATAGCAGCACTATTCACAGCAGCCAAGATATGAAACAACCTAAATGTCCATCGAAAGATGAATGGATAAAGAAGATGTGGTACATATAAACAATGGAATACTACTTAACCATAAAAAGAACAAAATAATGCCATTTGCAGCAACAAGGATGCAACTAGAGATTATCACACTAAATGAGAAAGAGAAAGACAAATACCATATTATATTACTTATATGTGGAATCTAAAATATGATACAAATGAACCTACTTTATGAAACAGAAACAGAATCACAGACATAGAGAATAGACTGGTGCTTGCTAAGGGGGAGGAGGGTGGGAGAGGGCTGGACTGGGAGTTTGAGATTAGCAATTGCAAACTGGTATATATAGAATAGATAGACAACAAGGTCCTACTGTATAGGACAGGGAACTATATTCAATATCCTGTGATAAACCATAATGGAAAAGAATATGAAAAAGAATGTATATATATAGCTGAGTCACTTAGCTGTACAGCAGTAATGAACACAACATTGTAATTCAACTCTACTTCAATAAAAAATAAACTAAAAAAATATAATGGAAAGAAGCAAAAAAAGATCAACTCTCTCTAACTCTCACCCCTAAAGAGCAGGACAAAACCCAGAATTCTTAATTTTCTTTTAAAATTTCACTTATTTCTTAATACTACTCTTTCACAGTCACTCAACCATATATATATATATATATTCCCTTAACATTTTCCCCAGTGTAGGTCAAATTCAGACTAGTGATTCAGTTGCCAGAAGTGTTTTAATTCTATCATTATAAATGTTAAAGTACCAACATAAGAATTCATGAATCTTAAAGTATGAAGATAAGAATTTAAAAAATGTTTTTAAGCAAGTAATTGATGGAAGCTTTAAAAATACTAATCTAGTCTATTTGAACACTGAAAGTTTTATTTTGAACCTCTTAGACGATGTAGCTATATAAAATGGCACAATAGCATAAGGTAGTTCCACTGCTCAAGCTTAACTAAGAAACTGGAATGATTCAACAATGTAATTCTAATTGCAGTCTTTCTGATCTATTAGCTTTCAACAAATAAGGCAAGCTACTTAAGTTAAAAAAAATTACCTAAGCAAAGTTGATCTTTAGAAATAATGTTATCTAAGCTGCTTTTGAAAACAGTTAAGTAGGCAGCTCTACAATTCATATAAAATATCTCCTCTTCAGTTAGTGGAAATTTCTTTGATCGAGGACTCTCTGAAAGCGTTGATTTCTGACTGGAGAAAGCTGCATCACTTCCTGGACTGATGGCCATTCTATTAGAAAATAATTTAAAATTTTATTTTAGTCAATGTTAATCCTAAAATGCAAGTGTCACTTTGCCTTTCAAACTGGGGCAGGGGGGAATCAAGACATCAAGGTTTTTATATGTGGAAAAAAGCTGTACATTATAATATGCATACAGTTATATTATCATATGTTAAGCTAGAATAAGCCTTTGGCAGTTGCTTTCTAAATATATATATACAAGAGAGCCAAAAGAACAAAGCCAAAACAAAGGTGTAACATAAATACAAAAGAAGAATCACAGGGCAAAGGAAAAGCATGCATCTATTCTCTCAAAATTAGAAGACAGTCAGTTGAGACTCTTCATAGGGTTGTAATGAGGATTAAGTAAATTAACACATGTGAAGCATATAGAACAGTGCCTGGCACATAATAAGTGCTAAATAAACTGTAGATAGAGTGAATCGCCACCATAATGAGAATTTGACTATAATGTGATTGGCAGTTGGCATCCATCTCCACAGCAGCATCAACCAGGTCATTTCACTAACATCTCAGTAATTCAGCCCCACATTTTAAATGACTGAATTTTAAAAATCCAGTCATTTATAGCATTATCCTGAGGTTTTACTGTGTTCCACTACTACCAATAATAATGTTAATAATAATAATAATAATTTGGGGGGTTTATATAGCACCTCTGCTCATAAGAGCTTAAAGAACTGTCATACATCTTGATTTATACCTACTACAGTGGTCAGGTATTTTTTGCCCGTTTTACAGATAAGGAAATTGAGAGACAGAGATGTCATCCAGCTAATAGTAAGTAGCAAAAGGCAGTAAATTTCAATAACAGTTTCTTCTTTTTTTAATGTGAATGAAGGCTTCTTGTACAACAGTTACTATGAGGCCCTAAATTGTGCTGGAGGTCTAACAGCTTGCAACATTATTTTACCCAGCTCTGACTTCTAAAAATACATTCCAACCTAATAAATTGAATATTTCAAGTTTAACAATAAGACGACACAGGTAGGGTCCCCTTCAGGACTCATTGGATTCTTACTCAGGAGGCCTAAATCACTTGCACCTTCTTGAATTATATAGGTCTTTTACACTTGGGAAAGAAAGATAATAATCGCTTATCATGGATGAAGTACCCTATTTATAATACACAGACCGCCTGCCTGACACTTTCATCTTACACCAGATTTAGAAGGACCCCACAGGGATGCGGTGTCACAGTCTGGTTACTGCAAATTGGTATCACTATAATTAAGCATCACAGTTCTAAACACATACGCATGCACGCATCTCCTCACAAATGTGAAAGAAAACTGTTCCAATAAGGAAGGGAGAATGAACGTTCGTTTTGCAGCCAGCAACTTAAAAATGTAAATATTTTTTTAAGATTGTCCTCAAATGCTCTTTCCAAATAAGGTGACTCCCTCACGTGGAAATTCCATGTGTGATACGTTCCAGAATGCTATTTTTTCCCTCTCTGTAACGAGAGACTAAACTGAAGCTTAAATATATAATTAAATATATAATTGCGCCCCTCAGGCTTGGAAACCTCCTGCATCTAAAACTCCAGCCCAAGACCAAGACAAGGGCCTAGAGAGTACATTGCAGCGAACCGCTCCATAAATAAGCAGCCACACAATAGCAAGAAAAATAAACTGTGAACAAGCGCCTAAGGCTTCTAAAGGGCCAAGGGAAAACAGCCATCCGGTCGCCGTCCCTACACAGTAACATACGTTCACAGCTGATATCCGGCAACATCTATTTTTGTATTCCTCTGGGAATAAAACTGCATTTATATGTACATTTTTAAGTACAGACACGGAGCAACTGTACTTATGACAGAGAGGTAAAAGATGCAGGTGGAGAAAGAGAAGCCTAACAGTGACGAACGGAGCGGGCGAAGAGACAGATAGCGAGCTGCTTGCTACCTAACTGCAGGTCACAAACGAGGAAGCGCAGCCAATGCTCCTCACGGATTCCGCAATCCTCTCACAGCGGCCGGACGGTCCTTGGCCTTCTTTTAATTACCATGGCAACTGCACCTCTCCGCTACCGGAAACAAGATACGGAGTACCTACCCAAATGGTCCGGCTAGAAATCTAGGGATAGTTACTCCAGAGCCAACGGAGATGGCTCTGCCTCTCTTCTACCGGGGGCCTTCTGGTCAGAGTCGTGAGAGAGGGTCCTGCGTTGCCCTGGCAGTGACTGAGAGCTGTCCTAGGCGTAGACTGTCCTCCCCCCTTCCCGGCATACACTGGGATCCCTTGTCGCTGGGGGAGTGTTTCCGGCGGGCCGCGTGGAGTGTGGCACAGCGTCGAGTCACCGTTCGCCCGCGCTTTTCAGGCTTCAGTGTTTCCCTCCCAAGGTTCTCTGTTTTCGTAAGAGGTTGCTCAGTGGTTTTATCCAGCGACAGGGGTGCGTCCCTGAATGTCGAAATGCCGTAAGTATCTCCTCCCCGGGTGTTGCTGTGTTTGGGCCCCTCTGTGAGCAAGAAGATATTATGTAGCCCAATAACCTTTTCTGTTTTCCCACTTTTCCTACTTTTTCTTTATCTTTTCCTCCGACAGTTCCTAGTGCTTGGTTCCCTCAACCTACGTCTGCTTCCCTTCCAGCCTTACTTATCCGGTAGTATTTGTCCACTTTAGTTCTGATTCCACAAGGCTTCTGACAGATTTTATAGGCTGTGGGTTTTATTTAGTGATGTATTGCTTGAAATAATTTCAAATATGGTTAACATACCGAGAATAGGACAGGGTAGATTGCATCACGCCGTATAATTTGATAAAGCCATTTAATGCCTAGATTAGTGTCGTGAGCTCATATAAACTTGTGGCAGAACTCATGGACCGGGTCCCAAGAGACCTGAACGCCAGCTCTCAAATGAGGAAGCATAGTCAATTCTGTAAAGAGCTGTCCAACGTTGAGCGAGTCACTTAATCACCTCCGGGCTTCAGTTTTCTTGCTTATCACTGCCCAATAGAGCCTTTTTTTTTTTTTAAGCTCCGTAAAGAACTTTTTTTTGGGGGGTGGGGGTGGGGATAATATATAACACATGAAATTCTCTGGCTGCCTCTTTGTCCCCAGGCTGATTTAGGTACCCTTTCTTGCGTGCTTCTAGAGTAACTTATTTCTCTGTCACATTCAGGTTTGAGCAAATGCAGAGTAACACAGGGTGGGAGGAGGGACATCTGTATCAAATAGGAATTGACATGAAAGTGGAAAGATTTGCAGAAATAATAACCTACATTTGTTGAATGTTTAATTATGATTTGGATACTGTGTTTAGCAATTTCCCTACATTTTCTCATTGAATCTTAAAAAGGACCTTGGGAGGTAGGCGCTGCTGTTATCTCTACTTTCCAGATTAGGGAACTCAGCACCTAATATGGTGTCCTACACACAGGTATCAATAAATACATGTTTCACTTATACCCTTAAAAGGTATGGATTATTAAAGAGGTTTTCCTTTCCCCAAAATGAAGCAAAAAGACTTGCCTCACTACTCTTGCACTAGAAGAATAACCCAGTTAGCACTTATACAAAGCTGTGAGGAAAGTGTAACAAAGTCCCTGCCAAATAGGAATACAATGGAAACTCGTGTGTGTTTGCTTAACAAGTAGTGATACTTTCTGAACTATGCTCCTGTTCTGCTGTAGATAGTAGGGAACCCCAAGAAAACTTAAATGGGGACCTTTTGGACAACTGTTTTCTTAACATATTAACAGGTACATGTTATATTAGGAGTGTCTGCAGTAATTATATTTTGGAAATGAATACATAACCTTAAAGTTGAGGTTGACATCTTAAATATATAGCGACTTCACTGAGTTTATTTTGGCAAAGTGATTTAAGACCAAATTAATGGTTAAATAATGCAAAAGTATTTTAGTAGAGGATCTCCACAATTGTTAGTAAACTTTTATTTTTCAATGTGGTTAAACTGCAGGGTCACAAATGGTGGTGCAAAAAGTCATCTTGGCACGTTACATGTGAAAGTGGTATGGTTTTTAAGTGATGTTGAGATGTTGACTTTTTGGTACTTGGTATTTTGGGTATTGGATTGTGTGATCTACCTCTTTTCTAATTTCTTTAAACCTTGACAGGAAAAAAATATAATGAGTGTGGAAATATACATGGCCTAAATTAATCTAAAATGAATAATAAACAATAAATATCCAATACCAATAGAGTGGATGGATGAATCTTAAAAATATACTGGGTGAATGAACCAATTTGTAGAAAACTACATATAGCATATCATCTTTATAAAGCTTAAGAACAAGCAAAAAAATTTTAATTTGGGATTCTGTATATGTATGATAAGATTATTAAGGGAAGAAAAACAGGGAAAGATAAATACAAAATTTAGTTTAATGGTTGCCTTCTCGGGAAAGCAGACGTAATAGAGAAGGAGCATACAGGTGTACCCATCCATATTGGTAATGATCTAGTTCTTAAACTGTGTGGTGAGTTTATGGGTGTTTATTTTCTTATTATGCTTCATAACTTGATCATTATACATGTATTCTTTAGTATGCATCAAATACTACTTAAAATGTTTTTAAAGGATTTAGAGATTACTTATCTTGAACTAAATTCTCAATAAGTATAGTTTTCTCTGCCTTCTCTTTGTTTCTATAAGGCAGATGCTATCTTGGAACTGGGAAAACAAATGAATTGGATAAATGCTATTCCTGGTTTCATTAGGCTAATCATCATCCCTTTCAAATTTGCTCCTCCTCTGTGTACATTATAAAATTAGTGGCATCATCATTTCTCTATCTAGGTTGAAACCTTGATTTAAAATTTTATTTTATTTTTATTTTTTGGATTTGAAGACTTTGAAATGAGACAAACCAGGGTTTGAATCTTGGTTCTGCTACTTTACCAGCTTTGTGACCCTTAGATTGTTACTCAGTGAGTTCATGGATTAGTATAGTTACTCATTAAATAGTAATTGAATTATAAAGTTGCTGCTTGTAAGATATTTCATCTTTATAGATAAATTTCACACCATGTTTATATTTACATAATACTAAAGTCAAACATACTTTTGTAATAGCTCTTTCTGTAAATAATCAAATCCCCTTCTAGTGCTTTTTCCCCCCTTATATTTTTTCCTTTATAAAGGTTCCTAGTATCACTTGCTTAATCTTTCTAATTAGTGTGAATTATCATGCTAATTCAGCTAAGGACATTCCATCTATTCCTGTAAGAGTTAATTTTATTCTGTTCCAAGCTATAGACTGAATTAAGGTTATAAAGTTGGAACAGCTTTAGTGTTGGAGGAAACGGTTAACAGTATTTCTGTGGGGTCCATTCTGATGATGTATTCATAAAAATCTGAGAGTTTTCTGAGAGAACTTTAAAATACGCTTTATTTTCCTTGATAAAAGAAAATGAATATAAGAATATTCTGGGTCTGATAAGCTATTTTATTGCACCTATTTGGGTTTGTAGTCATGCTGGTGATAGCGCCAAGTACATGATTTTTATTGTTGTGGGGGGTGAAATGATGTGTCAGGTTAAGTAAAAGTTAACCATTTAATAAACACCCGTTGAATCATAGTAGATATTCAAAGTTCTATTAATTCATTTACTTTAAAAGTATAGTACATTTTAAAAGAAGACTGAAGTTGTTAGTACTTGCTTTAAGTATGAAAAACATGAATTTTAAATACAATTCTTTCCTGCTTGTAAAAGTCAGCAAAAAAAGTAAGGACAGAAATGAGGAAGCTATAGTACAGCCTTGTAATAGTGACATGAGGGACTCCCCTCATATGGCAGACAAGAATCTCTCAGACTCTATCAGTCAAAAGCAACTTGACCCTGCATAAATCATATTTTTTATTGCATCCTTGGACTTGGAGGAAGTTAAATCTCAAGGGGTGAAACAAAAATAGCCAAAACCAGATCTGTAATCAGTAAGCACAGATGAAAGGCAGATTGCCCTGAATATAAATACTGATATCCATGTTGTGCTTGATAGACTAAGCCTTGGGCTATAGGCAAGGTAAGGAAGTTAAACTTGAGACTACATTTAAGCTGGGAAGGGAGCTAAAATGATCCCTAGTTGGTATGGATCCCTTGGCTAGTAATGAAATTAAATGTACATCTTTGGAGGAAGCATCCTCAATTTAGGCCCCTACTTTTTTCACAGGTTAAGATCAACCAAATATCCAAAATCTAGATAAACAAACATAAAAGGAAACAAACTACCATGAGTGAAAGTTAAAACACATAGTAATCAACGGATTTAGATCCCAAAGACTTTACAAAATGGAATTATCGGAGATACAATATGAAATAATTGAACAGAATACTTAAATAAAAAGTTGAATCACAAAAATTAGCAAGTAATGAGACTACCCAAAATGACCAGGCAAATTTTAAACTAGGATGATTAAAATGTTTAGAAACAAAAAATATATAATTGTTGAAATAAAAGCTCAGTAGATGGACTTCAATGTTACAGTAGATTGTGTTGAACTGAACCTTCCATAGATAACAATTTTAAACTCTGGGCAAAATATTAAAAGTAATTTCTTGAAGGCACTGGAAAGCAACCATACTAGGTAGAAATTGGAGGGGAGTTGACCCTTGAAAGAAGGGAACTACAATGTGCAAAGTTTGCATTTATATTGTTTTATCCAAGGGCAGTCCATATGATGTAGTACAGCTAGAACTCAACGAGAAAGCTCCAGTTTTACTTGTTTGAAGAGTTGGGTTAAGAGCTTGGGATTCCCAGAATTGCTGGCAAGTAAAGGGAAAATCCTAAAAAGAGGGTAGCCCCAAAATCTGGTTATAAACTGCCAGAATCCTTGATGGATCCCTTAACTGCACATGGATTAGGGATTCTCCATGAAGCCTGGCAGGAAGCAACAGCTGGGATGCTGAAAGAATTGAACAGTGATTTCAGCTGCTGTCCATCACTGGGGAGACAGATTTTATAGTTTGAGTTTATTCAAGTTAAATGCCTGCTAGAACAAAACAACACTGTTAAGAGTAAGAAAGCAGAATTCAGAGTCTCGATGTCATATCGTCTACAATGTACAAGATGCAATAAAATAATACCAGACAAGCAGAGAAACAAAATATGACTCGTTGAGAGAGAGTCAATTGAAATTGACCCCAAGATGACTTAGATTTTAGAATTAGCAGACAAAGACTTTAAAGCACCTACTATAAATATGTTCAAGAACTTAAAGGGAAAAATAAATGGTCATAATGAAAGGACACATGGGGAATCTCAGAAGAGAAAAAGATGCAATGGAAATTCTGTATTTGAAAAGTACAGTACCTAGAATGAAAATATTTACTGTGTGGGCTTTATAGCGCAAGAAAAGAACTTGAAGATAGAATAATAGAAATGATCTAATTGAAAAAATAAAATACAGAGCCTTAGTGACTTCTGGGACAATATCAAGTGGTCTAATATATGTAAGTAGAGTCCTAGAAACAGAAGAGAATGGGAATGAAATTAAAAATATATGTATTTTAAGAAATAATGGCTCCTAAATTTCTCACTTTTGCTGAAAAACATACAGTACAGATCCAAGAAGCTCAGCAAACTCCAGTTGAGATGAAAAATATGTATATGTTTGTTTATGCACATGTACATATACATGCCATAGTCAAACTGATAAAAATTAAAAATGAAGCAAAAATCTTCAAAGCAGCCAGAGAAAATTGATGCTTTACCTGTAGGGGAAACTATTCAAATGAAAGCTGACTTCTCATAAAAAAACCATGGAGGTCAGAAGACAGTAGAATGACATTTTAAAGTGCTAAAAGGAAAAACACCTCAACCCAGAATTCTATATGTAGACACTATCCTTCAAAATGAAGGTAAAATAATGATATTATCAGATAAAAACAGAATATTTGTCACCAGCAGACCTGCATAGAAGAAATGCTAAAAAAAGTTATTTGAGCTGAAGGGAAATGATATCAAGTACAAATTTATATCTATTTGAAGAATACTGGGAATGGTATATATGTGATAAGATATAAAAGACTATAGTTGTCCATCAGTATCTGTGGAGGATTGGTTCCAGGAGGCCCCACTTATACTAAAATCACACAGATTTTATGCTCAAGTCCCTTATATAAAATGATGTAGTACAATGAAAACAGTTGGCCCTCCGTATCCAAGGGTTTTCTCTCCACAGAGTCAACCAACCATGGATGGAAATCTTGATCCACAGATGTGAAACCCATGAATATGGAGGGTTGACTGTATATTTATTGAAAAAAAATCTGTGTATAAGTAGACCAGCACAGTTCAAACGCATGTTGTTCAAGGGTCAACTGTATATATTTTTTGCTTGTAACTTCTTGAATAGATGTGAGTGTTTAAAGCAAAAATTATAACACTTACTGTGGGTTTTATAACATGTGTATGTATATGTATAACAGTATAGCACAAAGGACAGAGGAAATGGACAGTAACATTGTAAGATTCTTACATTTATGTAAAGTAGTATTGTATTAACTCTAAATGAACTGTGATGTGTTAAAAAGGCATATTGTAATGCCCCAGAGTAACTAATAAAAAATACAAAGAAAAATAATACATAACCCAAAAAATACATAAAAAACAACAGAGGAATTGAAGTGGTATACTGAAAAATGTTTAATCAAAAGAAGGCAGGAAAGGAAGATCAGAGGACTAAAAAACAAATGAGACAGATAGAAAACAAGTAGCAAAATGTAGACCCAACTGTATAATGATTACATTAAGTTTAAGTGCAATAAAGACACCAACGAAAAGGTACAGAATATCAGACTGGATTTAAATATATATAGATTGACGTATATATATGTTTATATGTATATATGTATATATCCCAACTCATTTAATCCTCATAACACTGATACCACCCTAACTGGATACCAAAATACAATAAAAGAATTATAAGAACATTGCTGACCAATGTATTTCATGAACATAGAATCAAAAATCCTCAGCAGAAGATTAGCAAATCTAATTCAGCAGCTGTAAAAGAGACAATACATCATGTCCAAGTAGGATTTATCCCAAGAATGCAGTTTTTTCAATATTTGAAAATCAATTATTGTTTTTAAAAGGAGAATAAAGGATGGTCCTAATCGAAGATGCAGCTGCTTCTACATAACTGCTCTGGTCAAAAAGGAGTCCAAAGTGACAGTTTTCCTTGATGATCACTGTTCTGTTTGCTGTAACTGATCTACAGCATTTCAGGAAAAAGACAGTTCCCATTGTACCTGTCATTTCTCAGCTGTGCCAGCTGAGGGTTGAGCTTTCTGGTGAGTGAGGACTCTGGGGTCATGACAGTGATGGAACACAACAGCCTCAGGACCTGGTTGCCCCAAAGTTTTCCTGGCAGTGTCTGAACTGAAGAATCTTGAAGATACCAGCTTGTTGCTGGAGCTGTGCTTTAGAATAAGATTTGTCTTAAACTGTGATTGTGGCTCTACAGAGTTGGGAAAGAAACGCTATGGGAAGAGGCAAGCTAGGAGAGTACAGGCTCTGTTAGATGGAAACATTGACCTTTGTTGGATTTTTTTTTTTTTTGCTAATATTGGTACTTGGCATATGTGACCAATAAAAGACTCCTGGTTGGATGAATTGATTGATAGATAGGTGAATACATAGATAGGTACATACTATAGAAGATCATATTCATAGTTCTATGAAGAACACACCCATTTATGATAAAATAAAAACTTAGCAAACTAGGATAGAAGGGAACTCCTTCCTATGAAAAACCTACAAATATCATACTCAGTATTGAATGCTTTTTCTAAGATTAGGAACAAGGCAAGAATGTGCCCACTCACAACTTCTATTCAACAAAACACTGAAAAAAAAAAGAAAATGCATAAATGTTGGAAAGGAGAAAGTAAAATTGATGATCCGCTGATGATATGATCATGAACATAGAAAATCCTAAGGAAGCTGCAAAACAATTATTAGAACTATTTAGCAAAGATGCAGAGCACAAAGTCAGTGTACAAAAATCAATTCTATTTCTACATGTTAGCAATAAACACCTGGAAAATGAAGCTTAAGTTTTTCCATTTATAATTATGTAAAAAAAATATAATAAGTTCAACAGAAGACATGGAAGATTTCTACTGTGAAAATTACAAAATGTTGCTTAGAGAACATAAAGATTTAAATAAATAGGGGCATGTATGGATTGGAAGACTATATTAAAATGTTGGTTCTCTCCAATTGATCTTTATTTTTTTAATAAATTTATTTATTTTATTTATTTATTTTTGGCTGCATTGGGTCTTTGTTGATGCTTGTGGGCTTTCTCTACTTGCCGCGAGTGGGGACTACTCTTCGTTGCGGTGCGTGGGCTCCTCATTGTAATGGCTTCTCTTGTTGCAGAGCATGGGCTCTAGGCACACGGGCTTCAGTTGTTGTGGCACGTGGGCTCAGTAGTTGTGGCTCGCGGGCTCTAGAGTGCAGGCTCAGTAATTGTAACTCACGGGCTTAGTTGCTCTGCAGCATGTGGGATCTTTCTGGACCAGGGCTTGAACCTGTGTCCCCTGCAATGGCAGGCAGATCCTTAACCACTGAGCCACGAGGGAAGCCCTCCAATTGATCTTTAGATTCAATGCAATTCCTGTCAATCCTGGCAAACATTTTAAAGAAATAGAAAAACTGATTTCAAAAATTTTATAAAAAGGCTGAGGACTTACAGTAGTCCAAACAATCTTAAAAAAGAAGAATGAAATTGGAGTACATAGACTAACTAGACTTAGTGTGTGTACAAAGTATGTACACTACCTAGACTTAACTATACTGTATAAAGTGGCAATGAAATCAATGTGGTTTGGGCATAATGGCAAATAGATAAAATGGAAAAGAATAAAAAGCCCAGAAGTAGAACCAAACCAAGTACTGAAGTAATTCAGTTGTGGAAAGAGAAATCTTTCCAACTGGTTCTGGAACACCATGTGGAAAAACAAACCAAACAACCTTGACTTCCACCTTATATCATATACAAAACTTAATTTGAGATGTAGCATAGTCTTAAATATAAACAGTAAAGTTTCTGGAAGGAAATACATGAGAATATTGTTACAACATGGGGTAGATAAAATTTTAGGCGAGGTACATAAAGCAACCGTAAAGGAATAAAATTGATAAATCAGACTACATCTAATTTATATATTGTAAATATACGTTTAGAACGTATAAAGAACTCTTGGGACTTCCCTGGTGGTCCAGTGATTAAGACTCTGTGCTTCCACTGCAGGGGGCACGGGTTCGATCCCTGGTCAGGGAACTAAGATCCCACATGCCGCGCGGAGCAGCCAAAAAAAAAAAAATATATATATATATATATATATATATATATATATATGAAGAACTCTTACAACTCAACAGTAAAAAGATAAAAACCTTATTAAAATAATGGTCCAAAGACTTGATCCAATACTTAATAAAAGAAGTTAAGTGAATGGCAAATAAGCATTTTGTTAGACATCAGGGAAGTACAAGTTAAAATTAAATTGAAACACTATATAACACCCAGTAAAATAGCTGTACAGTTGACCCTTGAAGAACATGGATTTGAACTGTGAAGGTTCACTTACATGCCCATTCTTTTCAATAAATGTGTACTACAGTACTGCATAATCTATGGTTGGTTGAATCTGTGGATGTGGAACCAAAGATATAGAAGACCAAGTATAAAGTTATACATGGATTTTTTTTTTTTGATGTGGACCATTTTTAAAGTCTTTATTGAATTTGTTACAATATTGCTTCTGTTTTATGTTTTGGCCTTTTGGCCACGAGACATGTGGGATCCTAGCTTCCCAACTAGGGATTGAACCCGCCCCGCTGCCCTCCGCCCCCCCCCACCCCCGGCCCCACACCGGAAGGTGAAGTCCTAACCACTCGACTGCCAGGGAAGTCCCTATACGTGGATTTTTGACTGCAGGGGGTTCAGCACCCGTAACCCCCCACATTGTTCAAGAGTCAACTGTGTATTCATTTTACATTTTGAGAATACTAGGTGAATAATGAATCTTAGTAAATAGATTTGCTTTGCACAGAAGTATGGGTTAGCACTTCTTCTACTAGTTTCTGTGTGCTCTAGGCTTGAGAGAATAAGTTTATTGCAAATAATGTGAGCTAGGTTTTCACTGTAGGCTGAGGGATTTAAAATATGTTGCCTTTGCATTGGAGGTATCAGTATGAAATCATGGATTTTTAAATATATGTATAAAAATCCAGGTAGATAGAAAAGTATGTGTGTGTGTTTTCTGTTCTAGCTCTGTCCATTGCCTTTAAGCAATGACGTAAGTAGCAATGAACACACCTAGTGCCAAGATTTTGATTTATAAATGCCATTGTCCACTAAAAAGAACCAAGTTTCTTTAAAGCAAAAGCTAATTCCAGTGCTGGAGCAGAGAACATTTTGTGTGAGTGAGTGTGCATGTGCAAATAAGGAAATATAATGAAGTGCTCAAAGAATTACAGGTACATGAGGTACATTGGAGGTAGTGTGAAAGGGGAATGATCCAATTGCCAAATCTGGGACAATTAAGCATCAACATAAATGGTAGGAATTGATTATAATCCATTGGATTAAATAAAATTCCATGATTCTTTAGTGATATAAATAAATGAATAAAGAGAAGAGAAAGGAAAGCTATTCCTTGGAGTGGAATGCTAATTAATAAATATAAATATGATAGGATTAAAAAATCCTCAATGGTTCTTTAAAAGTATTAAGATAAAGTTTGATAGGAAACAAGATATTTACATATAAGATTTCTTATGTATTACATTGGAGAAAACTGGCAGATAACATCTTAATCAATGATCAAAGTACATATCTCACGGGTATTGTGCAAAACCAACATCATGTGCCTCAAGTTATCATGCTCTCAAAAGGATACAGCATCATTTTTGTAATACTTATGGCAAAAAACCCACATAGCCTCATCATGGGAAAATGCCAGATAAACCCAAATTGACAGATATTCTACAAAGATAACTAGACTGTGCTCTTGAAAAATGTCAAGGTCAAGCAAAAGAAAGGTTGAGGAGGAGCTGTTCTAGGTAAGGGGGACTAAAGAGATGGGACAATAAAATGCAATGAGTGATCCAGGATTGGATCCTAGACTTGGCGGTGGGGGAGGGAGGGGGGATTGGCTATAAGGGGCATTTTTGGAGCAAGTTGTAAAATTTGAATATGGACTCTTGATAATAGTATAGTATCAATGATAAATTTCCTGATTTCGATCAGTATGCAAAAATCAGTTGCATTTCTCTATACTAGTAACGAACTACCAGAAAAACAAATTAAGAAAACAATTCTGTTTACAATTGCATCAAAAAAGAATAACATTCCTAGGAATAAATTTAACCAAGGAGGTAAAAGACCTGTACACTGAAGACTATAAGACATTGATAAAAGAAAATGAAGACAGAAATAGACACATATATTCCATTCTCATGGATAGGAAGGATTAACATCGTTAAAATGTCCATACTACCCAAAGCAGTCTACAGATTCAATGCAGTCCTTATCAAAATTCCAATGGTATTTTTCACAGAAATAGAACAAACAATCCTAAAATTTGTATGGAACTACAAAAGACCCTGCATAGCCAAAGCAATCTTGAGAAAGAGCAAAGCAAAGTTTGAAAGCATCATGCTGATTTCAAACTATATTACAAAGTATAAAAATCAAAACAGTATGGTATTGGCATAAAAACAGGCACATAGATCAATGGACCAGAATAGTGACTCCAAAAATAAACTCACACATATATTGTCAATTAATTTACAACAAAGGAGCCAAGAATATACAATACAAAAAAAAAAAAAAAAAAAAAAAAGAATATACAATACAATATGAAGGACAGTCTCTTCAATAGTGTTGGGAAAACTGACAGGCCGATGTAAAAGAATGAAATTGGGGCTTCCCTGGTGGTGCAGTGGTTGAGAATCTGCCTGCTAATGCAGGGGACACGGGTTCGAGCCCTGGTCTGGGAAGATCCCACATGCCATGGAGCAACTAGGCCCGTGAGCCACAACTACTGAGCCTGTGCGTCTGGAGCCTGTGCTCCGCAACAAGAGAGGCCGCGACAGTGAGAGGCCCGCGCACCGCGATGAAGAGTGTCCCCCGCTCGCCGCAACTAGAGAAAGCCCTCCCACAGCAACGAAGACCCAACACAGCCAAAAATAAATAAATAAATTAATTAATTAAAAAAAAAAAACTCTTAAAAAAAAAAAAAGAATGAAATTGGACCCCTATCTTACACCATACACAAAAAATCAACTCAAAATGGATTAAAGACTTGAAGGTAATACCTAAGATCATAAACCTCTTGAAGAAAACATAAGCCATAAGCTCCTTAACATTGGTCTTGGCAATGATTTTTTGGATCTGACACCAAAAGCAAAGGCAATAACAACAAAAATAAGTGGGACTACATCAAAGCAAAAAGCTTCTGCACAGCAAAGGAAATCAACAAAATGAAAAGGTAGTCTACAGAATGGGAGAAAGTAATTGCAAATCGTGTATCTGATAAGGGATTAATATACAAAGAACTCATACAACTCAATAGCAAAAAAAACCCCAAGCAATCCGATTTAAAAACTGGGCAGAGCTAGCTGCTTGTAAATTTTGGAGATTAATCCTTTGTCAGTTTAATCTCCAAAATTTACAAGCAGCTCATGCAGCTCAATATCAAAAAAAAACAAACAACCCAATCCAAAAATGGGCAGAAGACCTAAATAGACAGTTATCCAAAGAAGATATACAGATTGCCAACAAACACATGAAAAAATGCTCAACATCATTCATCATTAGAGAAATGCAAATCAAAACTACAATGAGATATCATCTCACACTGGTCAGAATGGCCATCATCAAAAAATCTACAAACAATAAATGCTGGAGAGGGTGTGGAAAGGGAACCCTCTTGCACTGTTGGTGGGAAGGTAAATTGATACAGCCACTATGGAGAACAGTATGGAGGTTCCTTAAAAAACTAAAAATAGAACTACCATACGACCCAGCAATCCCACTACTGGGCATATACCTGGAGAAAACCATAATTCAAAAAGAGTCATGTACCAGAATGTTCATTGCAGCTCTATTTACAATAGCCAGGACATGGAAGCAACCTAAGTGTCCATCGACAGATGAATGGATAAAGAAGATGTGGCACATATATACAATGGAATATTACTCAGCCATAAAAAGAAATGAAATTGAGTTATTTGTAGTGAGGTGGATGGACCTAGAGTCTGTCATACAGTGTGAAGTAAGTCAGAAAGAGAAAAACAAATACTGTATGCTAACGCATATATATGGAATCTAAAAAAAAAAAAAAAGGTCATGAAGAACCTAGGGGCAAGACGGAATAAAGACGCAGACCTACTAGAGAATGGACCTGAGGACACAGGGAGGGGGAAGGGTAAGCTGGGACAAAGTGAGAGAGTGGCATGGGCATATATACACTACCAAATGTAAAATAGATAGCTAGTGGGAAGCAGCCGCATAGCACAGGGAGATCAGCTCGGTGCTTTGTAACCACCTAGAGGGGTGGGATAGGGAGGGTGGGAGGGAGGGAGATGCAAGAGGGAAGAGATATGGAGATATATGTATATGTATAGCTGATTCACTTTGTTATAAAGCAGAAACTAACACACCATTGTAAAGCAATTATACTCCAATAAAGATGTTAAAAAAAAAAAATGGGCAGAGGACCTGAATAGACATTTTTTCCAGAGAAGACATACAGATGGCTAACAGGTACGTGAAAAGGTGCTCAACCGTCACTAATCAGCAAGGAAATGCAAATCAAAACCACAATGAGATGTCACCTCACACCTGTTAGAATGGCTTTTATCAAAAAGACAAGAGATAGCAAGTTCTGGTAAGGATGTGGAGAAAGGGGAACCCTGTGCACTGTTGGTGGGAATGTAAACGGATGCAGCCACTATGGAAAACAATAAGGAGGTTCCTCAAAATACAGAACTTCTATATGATCCAGCAACTCCACTTCTGGGTATTTATCTGAAGGAAATCAAAACATTAACTACAAAAGATACATGCACTCCCATGTTCATTACAGTATTATTTACAATAGCCAAATATCCACCAATGGATGAATGGATAAAGAAAATGTGATATATATATATACAATGGAATATTATTCAGCTATAACAAAGAAGAAAATCCTTCCATTTGCAATATGGGTGGACCTTGAGGGCATTATGCTAAATGAAATAAGTCGGAAAGTAAAAGGTGAATACCATATGATCTCGCTTACATTTGGAATCTTTAAAAAGAACAAACTCATAGAAAAGGAGATCAGACTGTGTTTACCAGAGGTGGGGGATAGGGAGGGAGGAATTGGAGGACGGTGGTCAAAAGGTACAAACTTCTAGTTATGAAATAAATTAAGTCCTGGGGATGTAATGTACAGCAGGGTTACTATAGTTAATAATACTATATTGTATGTTTGAAAGTTGCTAAGAGATTAGATCTCAAAAGTTCTTATCACAAGAGAAAAAATCGTAACTATGTGTGGTGATGGATTTTAATTAGACTTACTATGATGATCATTTCACAATATATACATATATTGAATCATGTTGTACATCTGAAATTAATGTTATATTTCAATTATATTTCAAAAAATTTTCCTGATTTTGATGATTGTATTATGATTATGTAAGAGAATATCCTTGTTCTTAGAAAAACACACAGAAATATTTATGGATAAAGGTATACAGTGTCTCCAACTTATTTTCAGTGGATCATAAAAAAGATTTTGCATTGTATATATATGTGTGTGTGTATGTTTCTATAGAGAATGATAACGCAACTGGGACAAAATGTAAACAAGTATTAAGTCTGGGTAAAGGATATCAAAAACTGTTATTCCTAGGATATTTTTTAACTTTAAAAATATATAAAAATTAAAAGTTCCCAAAAATACCCATCAAATTGTTTTTAAAATGCTAATGGATGGATTAAACAGTAAATTAGACAAAATTAAAGAAAGAATTACACAACTAAAGATAGACCTGAAGAAATTGCCTGACAGCATAGAGATCAATGATAAGAAATAGATGTTTAGAGATATGGAAAATGGAATAGAAAATCTAAAATTTCTTCTAGAGGGAGTCTCGGAAAGGTAGAATCAAGGAGAGCCAATATTTGGAGAAATTATGGCTTAGATTTTTCCAGAACTGATAAAACACAAATCCATATAAGAGACTGCCTTAGAGATAAGACAGTATTAATATGACATCCTTTGGGAACCTGCATTTAAAGCACCTTAAATAGAATTGAAGGATTATAAAAAATGAAAGGAATTAAATATATTCTTGAATTTAAGACTGACGTTTTAAGTAAAAAAAATAAATAAATAAATATTAATTTATATAACACCTTTGTGCCAATCACTGTGTCAGGCTTTGGGGATTCAAATATGAACCGATGTTACACTCTCTAGTTTGCATTTTAGTGGGAGAGATAGTTCAACAAGGATTTTTAGAACTCATAATTTACCAGTTAACAGACAAGATGCTAATGATATAAATACATTAGTCTAGGGAGGAAATAGACTATTTCAACTGGATAAGTTTAATGAGAAGGACATGCACAAGTATTATAGGCATGGAATGGAAAGATCCTTCGTGCAATCTGGACAGTGTCAGGGAAAAATTAAATATGACTGTGCTGGAATCTCAAAGAAAAGGTAGACATCAATGTTAATTTATTATTGTTAATTTTCATGTTGTAAAATATTATACATACAAAAAGGTATATAAAATATCACCAATCTACCACATTTAATTCTGATAAACCTGTTTAGTCCCTTTTAATAGAATCTTTTGAAAGACTTATTCATGTCCTTTATATATGTATGTGTGATGATACACATATGTATATGTTTCTCACAGAAGGTAATAGTAATGAATGTTTTATTAATGTTCATTTTTGAGAGTACCCATTTAAGAATGAAATGATCTTATGGCATTTCTCATTTTATTCAACCCAAAGAACATCTCACCTCCATCCATATATCTTCTGGGTTCAGTATTCCCAAATATATCCCTTTTATGTCTGTAAAAATTCTTTAGCTAATTCTTTATTAATCTTTTGATAAGGCAGCTTTTGACACCATAAACGTGTTGCCCAATAACTGGTTAAGGTTTTATCATGAAGAATAACAAGATTAATCATTTATTTAGTTGCTTTCACGTGGTGACCATATTTCTCCATGCAGTGGAGTGATAATCCCACTTACCCATGCTGTGATAACGAATTATTATGTGACCTCTGTCAGTGTTGAACACAAAAACGCATAGGCTTGAATGAAAGGGAGAATGCAAAAGGATATAGGAGATTCTTCTCCCTTCTTTGCTCATTCCCATACATGGAATGGAAAATGTATCATTTTAGATTTCTCAATTTGTACCTAAAGAGTCACATGGGATGTGAATTTGGCCATTGCCTTTCATCAAAGGATTTCTAAGCATCTCATAAGCATATTCCATAATCCTCTAAACACTGTTTGTGTAGTTGTAGCTGGCAATATTATTATCTCCATTATGGAGAGAAGTAAATGGAAGCACTGATATACTAAGTGATATTTTTATCTTCCATTCAGAAATTTACCACTGGTTTACAAGCCAGTATTATTTATCACCTTTATGAAGCTTAGTGAGATTATGTGATTTGCCCAACCTTAGGGGAAAAATTTGGCATAACATCAAGGCTCCTGAGTCTTATATGCCTTACTAATTTTATCTCCTCCCCACACACATACACTCTTACCCTCAGCTCTATTGAAAATCATATTTAATCCAATGTTTTAAAAGTCCTGTAAGGGACGACGGATTACTATTATTCATGATTGTGGTTACTTATGTGGGAGAAAGGAGGGGTGAACAAGATGGGACAAATGGAAGGTTTTGGGGGATAGTTGGCAAACTTCTATTTCTTGATCCTGGGTGATGGTTACAAGGGTGGTTGCCTTATAATAATCCATTACGCAATATACTTTTTAATGTAAAAAAAAAAAAAGTCCTGTAAGGGAACCTCAAATCATGTTGCTTCATGAGTCTTTGAGGTGTCATTCCTGGTTCTTAATTAGGAATCAAATGATAGTTTATTTTTTCTAGAATAGTTTTTTTTTAATATTGTAATATTGTAACTGCTGTTAGTAATGTTACATACTAAAACTCATGCACTTGTTCTGTTCTGATGAGTTAGAGAATCCTATTCAGGATACTACCATGTGGTAAACTAAATAAAATAGTGGAAGATGGTCTTAGAGAGTAATATGGCTAATTCTACATGGTTACTTTCTTTTCTTTTCCTGTTGATATAAAACTACATATCTTTATCTTTCTTAAATTCTCACCAGCAATAATGCTGGTAGCAACCAGAATTTTGATCCCAGTGAACCTAAACCTAGTACACCTAAGTGTACTAGGGGTACTGTAGTATTCAAATTGTGGGCATTGGTGTAAATTTGGGTTAAGTTGAAAGTGAGAAGTAACCTGTAGAGCAGCGGTCCCCAACCTCTTTGGCACCAGGAACTGGTTTCGTGGAAGACAATTTTCCACGGACCAGGGTGGGGGTGTGGGGGGTGGATATGATGGTTCAGGCAGTAATGCGAGCGATGGGGAGCGGCAGATGAAGCTTCACTCACTCGCCCACCACTGCCCACTGTGCAGCCCAGTTCCTAACAGGCCGCAGACTGGTACCGGTCTGTGGCCTGGGGGTTGGAGACCCCTGCCATAGAGATTATAAGGTTACCCATAAGAGGGAGGTAATTAGGATATAATAGGTAGGTGCCCATTTAAAATTTATTTATTTATTTTTAATTGTGAAATATACATAGCATAAAATTTACCATTTTAACCATTTTAAAGTATACAGTTCTGTGGCACTTAAGTCCAGGTAACCCTTGAGTAAATTGGGGATGTACTCTAGTCATAGTCCACCTATAACTGTACAGTCAGCATTCTGTAGCCTTGGTACCACATCCACAGATTCAACCAACTGCAGATGGTGTAGTACTGTAGTGTGTATTTCTTGAAAAAAAAAAACTCGAGAATAGGTGGACCCTTGCAGTTCAAATTCGTGTTGTTCAAGGGTCAGCTGTACATTCACATTGTTGTACAACTATCACCATCATCCAACTCCAAAGCTTTTTTCATCTTGCAAAACTGAAACTTCCTATCCATTGAACAGTAACTCCGTGTTCACCCCTCCTCCTAGCCCCTGGCAACTACCTTTCTATTTTCTTTTTTTTTTTTCTATAATATATATATACTTTTAATTTTTATTGGAGTATAGTTGCTTTACAATGTTGTGTTAGTTTCTACTGTACAGCAAAGTGAATCAGCTATACGTATACATATATCCCCCTTTTTTGGATTTCCTTCTCATTTAGGTCACCACAGAGCACTGAGTAGAGTTCCCTGTGCTATACAGTAGGTTCTCATTAGTTATCTATTTTATACATAGTATCACTAGTGTATATATGTCAATCCCAATCTCCCAATTCATCCCACCCCCCCCCCGCTTCCCCCTTGGTATCCATACATAAATGTCTGTGTCTCTATTTCTGCTTTGTAAATAAGATCGTCTATACCAGTTTATTCAGATTCCACGTATACGTGTTAATATACGATATTTGTTTTTCCCTTTCTGACTTACTTCACTCTGTATGATAGTCCCTAGGTCCATCCACGTCTCTACAAATGACCCAATTTCGTTCCTTTTTACGGCTGAGTAATATTCCACTGTATATATGTACCACATCTTCTTTATCCATTCCTTTGTTGATGGACAGTTAGGTTGCTTCCATGTCCTGGCTATTGTAAATAGTATTGCAATGAACACTTGGGTGCATGACTGCTTTAAGCACCTCATTTGAGTGGAATTATATAGTATTTGTCCTTTTTTGCTTGGCTTATTTCACTTAGCATAATGTCTTCAAGGTTTATGCATGTTGTAGCATGTGGACTTTCTTTCCTTTGAAGGCTGAATAATATTCTCTTGTGTATGTATATACGAAATTTATTACTTATTCCTCTGTCCACAGACACTTGCATTGCTTTCACCTTTTGGCTATTGTGAATACTGCTGTTATGAACATGGGTGTACAAATATCTGTTTGTGTTCCTACTTTCAGTTCTTTTGGGTATATATTCATAAGTGGGATTACTGGATTATATGTTCATTCTAGGTTTAATTTTTTGAGGAACTGCCAAACTATTTCCATAGCAGCTGTACCATTTTACAGTCCCACCAGCACAAGAGTTCCAGTTTCTCTATCCTGGCCAACACTTATTTTCTGGTTTTTTTGATAGTAGCCATCCTGATGGTTGTAAAGTGGTATCTTGTGGTTCTGATTTGTGTGTGTGTGGTTCTGATTTGCATTTCCCTAATATTAGCGATGTTGAGCATCGTTTCTTGTGTTTACCAGCCATTTGTATATCTTCTTTGGAGAACTGTCAATTTGAGTTCTTTGCCTATTTGGGGGTGCCCATTTTTTTAAAACCAAGGTAGTAACCACAAGAGCTGCTTTTTACTTTACAGAACTACCAGAGATATATCGCTTTTAATTGCTAACTAATACTGGTAGCAAATGAGTAAGAACTTTAGGAAAATATTTGTCCCACACATCTAATCAAGTTTTGCCTGTCCTTCCTTTGTGTGTTTCATCCATCCCTTCCTCTCTGTTTCTGTTAAGATCATCCTAATCCACTTAGCATCATCTATGCTACAGTTGTTTGTTTTTTAAAAAGGGTAAAAGCATTTAGTAGGTGCTTAATTTAATAACTGATATCTTGACACTGGGCCCAGTTCTACCAGAATGGTAAAAATAGATGGTCATAAATTCCTCTAGTAGGTTTGTTCTTCTTTACCTCTTCTTTAGCTCCTCCCCCTCAATTCAACAAGGATTTATTATGAACAGGGTGTAAAATCTGAGTTTCTCTCCCTCAAACTGTGTGATAGGGGGCAAATCACACCAACTCTTCCCTATTGGATGACCTAAGTAATCTCTTAGGTTTCTCCTAGTCTTGTCTAGTAAATGTCTTTATGATTCTTGTAACTATTACCAGCTTTTGGATATTAGATGCCTGAATTATCTGAGAACCACATTACCCACAATAAGTCATGTTTTTAGATTCTCACTAAACTGTTAGAGTGAGAGATAACAGTCTAACTCAGATCACTTTCTTATTTACTTTTACATATCTCCTTGGGCTTCTTAGAACAACCTAGGACCTAAACTGGAAACCTTTTAAATACAAACATTTAGTTTCTCTAAGAATTAACCATCACTAATAAAGCAAGAATATTTTGAACGGTTAATATCGGGGGTGGGGGTTGTTTACTTCTATAAAGTATTATTTCATCTTAACAGCATTTAAAAACAAAGGCTGAAAAATGCTGTACTGTGTACTTTTAGTTTTTGATTTCTACTTTTGAAGTTTTATAAATACAAAAACATCTCACACACCTGAATAGGGTAATATATATTCCAAAGCTAAATATGAGTACTTTTTTGGATTAGCTGCCATTTTTGTTTGTTCATAACCTCTGTTCTCTTCTTGCTTCATTGAGAATTCACATTAAATTGATTTCAAGTGGCCTTTTAAAAGATATGAGTAATTCTTTAAACCAATTTAGTTAATTTTAAGAAATAATGTTATGTGATAGGCTAATGTAGATATAATAGCAAAATTAAGTGAACTATTTTAGATAGATTAAATTTTTGTATTTAATATTTATTGCTGAGTAATTTTTATAAATTGTCCATCTCTTCTATTCCTGCTTCTGTCACTTGCTTGAAAGTCAGTAGTCAGTTATTTATGAATAGTCATTTTCTAG
Source organism: Balaenoptera musculus (assembly GCF_009873245.2). Classification (NCBI taxonomy): domain Eukaryota; kingdom Metazoa; phylum Chordata; class Mammalia; order Artiodactyla; family Balaenopteridae; genus Balaenoptera; species Balaenoptera musculus. The sequence goes on along the minus strand of NC_045785.1, from coordinate 54,386,228 downwards.
GATCTATAAATTTTGTTTTCTGTAGTACAACCTTTATAATAAAATTTGTTTGCTTTATGCTCAAATTCTCTAATATTTTAAATAACTTAATTTCTTTTTCTCAGAGATCGAGAAAGTACTTTTAACGTCACATTTGTCACTGGGAAAACTAGTTTTAATTTATATTGACCTTTTTCTCCTTTGAGCATTTAGTCTGTGTTCAATAAAATGTTGATGACTGCTCTTTAGAAGACAGCTGTACAAAATAAAGTATTATAAATATTCAGCTTTCCTTTCTAAGCATTGTCACCAACAGCTGGGCATCCAGTTTAGCAGAACAGGTTTTGCACAGAGAGAGCCTGGCATGTTCCTGAATCAGTTTAGTGAAGGAGACAAAAAATAGTTTCTTATGGATTGGGGACTTATAAAGACATAGAGCATCTGTTCCTCAGTTAAGTCATAGTCTGGTAGCACTGAATCATGTTTAAAGCTAGAATAATGTGCAAAACTTTTTCACCTTGCTCATACTTTTATTTTAATGGCTAGTGTATTATTTCTGCAAATAATATACTTTCAACATCTCCATTGAAGATATGTAAGTTATTTTCCTTTTATGTATAATTTTTGTTAGTGGTATTTTAAAACACACAAATATATTAATTTTTAACTAAGATTATTGTATAATATAACTTTAGTGTTTGAATTGTATAATGGTGCATATATATAAAACTACATATATAAAAATCCATTTAAATATTTAATTATGATTTCATCTTGATATATGCTATCAAAAAAACAGTTTCATCATTGTGAAAAGTGCTTTCTTCATAGGTATTCTCCTTTAGTTGGTGAAAGTAACTTAGAATCTTTGTTTATACAGATTACTCTTAAATACTTGGCTACTTAAAGCATATTAAATCTAAGATGTCTTTAACTATTTTGTTTGCAGTGTTAAAAGATCACTGAAATTGGATGATCTGTTAAAAGCAAATGTAAGTATTTACTTATGAGTTTGTAATTGTGTAATAAGATCGTGTTTTTAATTTTTTAACAGCTAATTTACCCTTATACTAAATGTAAAAAGTATCAAAAAAAACCCCACTGTGACATAATTGTTATTGGTACACCATTTTCTACATATAAAATTTGTAATCTAATATATGGAAATTCCTGGCCAGCTTGAGGTTTTTATTTAAAGAGCAAATTATTTGAAGCCTTAATGAAATAATTTAGTAGAAATTAATTCACTATTTGTAGAAAAAAAATGCTCTGCCACTTAAATGCAGATAAATAAAGATGGAACAATGGCAGTGCTTTAATCTGCATTCTCTAATCTGCTAAATTGAAATAAAAGCATTAACAACATTTTTATGTCAAAAAGGTAATTACCCCCTCAGCTACGCTGGCATGAATAAACAATTAAATACTAACACTGTAATAAATTTCACTGTGGTTGTCACAATAAGAATAAAATTGTACTGTTGCTATTACTTTTTGTAAATCTCATCATAGCACATTACCAGTACCAGCATATCATGACATATGCTAGTTTATTATCTTTTCATTACCAATATTGGATCTAGATACAAACACTAATACTGGGATACTTATGGCCTTAGTAATCTTAAATGAAAGTAAATTGGTGAGAAAGTAAATTAAAACAAATAGCTAGTCAGTAAATGGGCTCCTATGTGAGATTCCGTATGAGAATGCCATTTCAAGAAATGGGTTTTATATGGAATTTCTCTTCAGAAGACTCACTGGTATTTAACAATTTACCATTTTTAAAACTTCCTAGATGCTTTTTAAAAAAATTTAAATAAAGGTGGCAAAATACTGCATTGCCACTAAAAAAATCATTAGCGGTGTAATTAGCAATTTAGAACACCATTATCCAACTTGTTCTGTACAGAATGCAGCTGTGACTGTAATTTTGCATCTGTTTCTTTGGTCAGAATGGTATTTTGGTAGATGAGTAGTCCAGCTTGAAATGAAATACTGTTCTTTCCTGCCCCAAAACTGTTCTTTGGGAGGTGGTAACATCATTTGAATGGAAGAGAATGGCCATTTAGGAATTCATCCTTTTCATAAAGTACAGTTGTCGTCATGGCAAGCTTTCTATCCATTTTTTCTCCAGATTAGGATGTGTCAAGGTAGCCAGTGACACAGCTAATATCCTGTATTAGAAAAATACATTGTTATGTTTGGCCCAATTCTGTACCTTTAAACCAGTTGACTTAGCTTGGTACCACATGGCCACCAACTGCTAAATGCAGGTTCCTAGCATCCTAGCCTGGGCCTTCAACAGTTCGGTTTTCTAACCTATTTCTAATATTTATTATTATTTCTGATATTTTCAGCTTTTGTATCTTGCCTCATAATTTGTTTGCAGCTCTATCTTAGATCTGACAGCTTTTGCTCTGGTGCTAAGTCTAGGCTTCTCTCTTTAGCTACATTTATGCTTCTATCCATTCCAGTAACAGCTAAGCCCTGAAGCATCCTGGTTCCCAAGAATCTGCCTACATGCCAGTGATCCCACTGAGGCTGCCTTAGTCCGTGCGAAGGAAAATCAGACATTTACCTATAATTCTAAGAGCACCTAATTGCTGTGAAGCTACAGAGGAACTAGTAGTAACTTTGTGGTCATTTTGCCTTACCCATATGATGCTGAAGGAAGAAGACTCTGGTGTCCAAGGAAAGGAGATGGCTCTTACATGCCAGTTGGTTGAAGTGGAGCCTGTTCATTCTAAACAACTGGTGTTTCCTCTCCCAGCAATAATTATAACTACAAAATCCCAGTGCTCCCAATGTGGCTACAGACCTTCATGGAGATTAATGCTCCATGATGTTAGGGCAAGTCTGCAAAAGTAATTTTCCTTATGATTCCCCTAATAGGGAAAACAGAGGTATGGATCATTCCGTGTTATCTTCCTTTAATATATATAGAGTATATACTACGAGTACCACTACTTGCTGAACCTCTCAAATTGTTGGGGGGTAATGAGTGATGAAGGTTTTGATTTATCATTGCAATATTGGGGTTGCTGAAGTTATTGCCCTCCAAGCACTGTTTCTAGATGAATTTTCAGAAACAAAGTGGAATTATTTATTACAAACTGTTGCCAGTGGCAGTCCAGATGAATTTATAGGGACAGCTGGCTACCTGGTCATATACCTAGCCAGCTTGACCTAATCGCTTTCAGGCAACTTCAGAGAAGGAATGGGAGAAGCAGATGCTGCAGATTGGGAAGGGAAGCAGCATACTTCCTACCAAGGCCAACTCAATAGGCATGCTGCTAGAAGGAATGCAGTGCAGGTTTGGGGGAGGTTTGCTGATTTGGACATACATACCCAGTCGAAATTATTCCCTTACCGTTAGTAGGATACTTCTAAGTCTGATTATTCCCATGGCCTAACCTTATCTCATCTCTCTGAGATAAGGCTTTTACTGACTCCTGAAATTAGAAAGAACTTGGGACTTCAGGGCATTAGGAAATATTATAGCTCACATTCTGTAGGCTTACTTATTGATTTGGCTCATCTGCTCCTTTTTCTCCCCCTTCCTCCCTCTTCTTCCCTTCCTTCCTTACCTTTTTATTACGGAAATTTTCGAACATACACGAAAGTAGAGACAATAATACAGTGAACTACCATGTAACCATCACCCAGCTTCAAAAATTATTAACATTTTGCTAATTTTGCTTCATCTATTTATATATATATGTACACATATATTAATGTATATATGTGTGTATGTATCTGTATATTTTTTCCTGGAATTTTACAAATCCCAGACATGTTATTTCATCAGAATATTCTTCAGTATACATTTCTAACAGATAATGACTTCTTTCATAACTATAGTGCCATTATCATACCTTACAAAATAAGAAGTAATTCCTTAATAATATCTTTTTTAAATTATTATTTATTTATTTGGTTGTGCCAGGTCTTAGCTGTGGCTTATGGGCTCCTTAGTTGCAGTGCATGAGCTCCTTAGTTGTGGCATGCAAACTCTTAGTTGCGACACGCGTGAGGGATCTAGTTCCCCGGCCAGGGATTGAACCTGGGCCCCCTACATTGGGAGCGCGGAGTCTTTACCACTGCGCCACCAGGGAAGTCCCAATAATATCTTTCACCCAGTTTATATTCACATTTCTATAGTTGTTTCAAAATGTCCTTTTACAGTTGGCTTATTAAAATCAGGATCCAAACAAGGTTTACACATTGTAGTGGTTCTTATGAACCTTGATAATTTTTTTCCCCCCAACTTCTTTTAAATCTTTTAAAATCTCACTTTTTCTTGTAATTTATTTTTTGGAAAAAACTGAAATATTTTTTCCATATTTCACATTCTAGATTTGGTTGATTGTTTTCTTGTGGTGTCCTTTAAGTGATTTCTCTAATCTTCATATTTCCTATAAAACTTGTAGTTAAAACTAGAGGCTTGATTAGATTCTGGTTCATATTTTGATAAGAATGCCTCATAGGTAGTCTGTGTAGTTCCTGTCTCATCACCTCAGGAGGCACAAAATGGTCTTGGTTTCAGTTGTTACCAGCCTGATCCACCCATAATAAAATTCTCTGTCAATCTTTCTCCTAATGGTTTTTTTTTTTAATTCATTGATGATTATTTTATAGATTCCTTATTTCACTACAGTTACCAAATACTGATTTCTTTTTTTACCTTTTGATTTTGGAGAATTTTGATTATGGAGAATGCACTGCCCATTACCCAGCTTCAGTAATTATCAACACAAGGCTAATCTTGTTTCATTTATAGTCCTACTCATACTTCAGTATCCCCCATACTAGATGATTTGAAGCAAATCTCAAACATCATCCATATCATCCTAAATACTTCAGTAATTATTTCTAAAAGATAGACTTTAAAAAAACTATAATAGTATTATCATATCTCTCAAAATTAATTCCTTAATCATCAAATGAACATCTTTGTTCAAATTCTCCAATTATCTCATATACTTTTTGACAGTTCAGTTCTCTTTTTTTAATTTTAGCACTTTTTATTGAGATATAATTCATGTAATATAAAATTCATAATTTTAAAGTATACACCAGTGGTTTATTATATACTCATTACATTGTGCAGCCATCACCGCTATCTGATTTTAGAACATTTCCATCACCCCAAAAAGAAATCCATTACCTATTAGCAGTTAGTATCAATTTCCTCCTCCCCACCCCCCCAGTCCCTGGCAACTACTAATTTATTTGCTGTTTCTATGGATTTGCCTATTCTGGACATATTATATAAATGGAATCATACAATATGTGACTGACTTCTTTCATTTAGCATAACATTTTCAGGGTTTATCCATGTTGTCACATGTAACAGTACTTTATTCCTTTTTATGGCTGAATCATATTCTTTTGTATGGGTATATCACCTTTTATTTATCCATTCCTCAGCTGAAGGACATTTGGGTTGTCTCCACTTTTTGACTATTATGAATAATGTTGTATATAACATTCTTGTACAGTGTTTTGTATGAACATGTTTTCAGTTTTCTTGATTACGTACCTAGGGGTGGAATTGGTGGGTCATATGGTATTTCTGTCTAACTTTTTGCGAAATTGCCAAACTCTTTTCTACAGCAGCTGCACCATTTTACATTCCCACTATCAGTGTACGAGGGTTCCATTTTCTCCACATCCTCATCAACACTTGTTATTTTCTGAATTTTTGATTCTAGCCACCCTACTGGGTGTGAAGTGCTATTTCATTGTGGTTTTAATTTGCATTTCCCTGATGATGTTGAACATCTTTCCATGTACTTACTGGCCATCTGTATATTTTCTTTGGAGAAATATCTATTCAAATCTTTTGCCCATTTTTTAATTGGGTTGTCTTTTTACTGTTGAATTGTAAGAATTCTTTATGAGTTGTGAATACTGTTACCTTGTCAGATATATGATTTGCACATACTTTCATCAGTTCTGTGTGTTGTCTTTTCACTTTCTTGATAGTATACTTTGATACACAAAAGTTTTAAATTTTGATGAAGTCCAATTTATTTTTTCTTTGATTGCTTGTGCTTTTGGTGTCATATCTAAGAAACTGTTGTACAGTCTATGGTAATGCAAACTTTCACTGTGTTTCTTTCTAAGAGTTTTATAGTTTCAGCACTTACGTTACATTTAAGACCTTATTGAGTTCATCTTTGTACATGGTATGAGGTTAGGGGCATGTGGATATTCATTTGTCCTAGCACTGTTTGTTGAAAGCTATTATTTCCCCCATTGAATGGCCTTAGAACCCTTGTTGAAGATCAGTTGACTATAAATTCATGGATTTATTTCTGGACTCTCGAATCTGTTCCATTTGGTTGTAGATCTGAACTTATGCCACTACCATGCTGTGTTGATTACTACAAGTTTTCAAAATAAAAAGTTTTTAATTACTATAAATTTGAAATTAGGAAGTGTGAGTCCTCCAACTTTGTTGTTCTTTTTCAAGATTGCTTCTGTTGTTCCATATGCCTTGCAATTCCCTGTGAATTTTAGGGTCACCTTGTCATTTCTGAAAAAGAAAAATTTGTACTTTTGATAGGAATTACACTGAATCTGCCATTTTAAAAATTAGTAATTCTTCTAAACCATGAACACAGGATCTATTTCTATTTATTTTGATTTTTTTTTTTTTTTAATTTTGTTTTGATTTTCTTTAATTTTTTTCAACAATGTTTTGTAGTTTTTAGTATACAAGTCTTATACTTTTGGGTTATATCTATTCCTCAGTGTTTTATTCTTTTTGGTGCTAATGTAAACGTTTTTATAATTTCACTTTAGATCGGTCATTGCTAGTGTATAGATACACAGCTAATTTTTGTATATTGATCATGTATTGTGTAACTTTGCTGAACTCGTGTATTAGCTCTAATACTTTCTTATAGATTATTTAGGATATTCTATATATCAGATCATGTCATTTTTCTTTCCCATCAGATGCCTTTTTTTCTCATTCTTGCTTATTGCCCTGGCTAGAACCTCCAGAACAATGTTGGGTAGAGTGGCAAGAACAGATATCATTGCCTTGTTCCTGATCTTAGGGGGAAAGCATCCAGTCTTTTACCATTAAATATGATGTTAGCTGTGAGTTTTTCCTAAATGCCCTCTGTCAGATTGAGACACTTCCCTTCTATTCCTAGTTTGATGATTATTTTTTATCATGAAAGAATTGCATTTTTGTCAAATGCTTTTTTACATCTATTGAGATGATCGTGTGGGTTTTTTTCCTTTATTCTATTAATATGATGTATTATATTGATTGGTTTTTGTATATTGAACCAACCTTGCTTTCACAGGATAAATCCCACTTGGTCATAATATATAATTCTTATTTTTCTCTGGTTTCAGTTTGCAGGAATGTTGAGGATTTTTGCATCTGTATTCATAAGGGAGATTAGTCTGTAGTTTTCTTTTGTTGTAAGGTATTTGTCTGGTTCTAGTATCAGAGTAATGTGGTCTCATAGAATGAGTTAGGGAGTGTTCCCTGTTTTTTGATAGAGTTTGAGAAGAATTGGTGTCAATTCTTCTCTAAATGTTGGCAGGATTCACCAGTGAAGCTCTCCAGTCCCACACTTTTCTTTTTGACAAGTTTTCTGAATTGATCTAATCTCTTTACTTGCTATTGATGCGTTCCAATTTTCCATTTCTTCATGATTCAGTCTTGGTAGGCTGTATATTTTGGGGAATTTGTCCATTTCATCTAGATTATCTAATTTGTTAGCATACAATTGTTCATAGTATCCCCTTATAATACCTTTTATTTCTCCAAGGTCAGTTGTAATGTCCACCCCCCATTCCTGATTTTAGTAATTTGATTCTCATTTCTTTCTTAGTCAGTCTAGATAAAGGTTTGTCAATTTTCTTTTCAAAGAACCAACTTTTAGATTCATTGATCTTCTCTATTTTCTTATTTTCCATTTCATTTGTTTCCTCTTTAATATTAGTATTTATTATTTCTTTCCTTCTGCTTCCTTTGGTTTTAGTTTGCTCTTTTTCTTGTTTCTTAAGGTGGAAGGATAAGTTATTGATTTGAGAGCTTTCTTCTTTCTTAATGTAAGTGTTTAACTTTCTCTCTGAGTACTGCTTTCTCTTCATCCCGTAAGTTTTTACATGTGTTGTGTTTCATTTTCATTCTCCTCAATGTATTTTCTAATTTCCCTTTTGATTGGTTATCTAGGAGTTTGTTAATTTCCATGTATTTTTGTATTTTCCAAATGTCCTTCTTTCTTTAATTTCTGATTTTATTCCATTGTGATTAGAAAACATTCTTTACATGATCCAAATCTTTTTAAATTTACTGAGATTTGTTTTATGGCCTAACATATCTTCTATCCTGGCTAATGTTACATATGCACTTGAGAAGAATGTGTATTCTGCTTTTGTTGGGTGGAGGGTTCGATAGATGTCTGTTAGGTCTTATTGGTATATAGTGTTGTTCAAGTCTTCTGTTTCCTTGCTGATTTTCTGTCTAGTTGGTCTATCCATTGTTCAAAGTGGGACACTGAAGTTTCCAACTATTATGGTTGAATTTTCTATTTCTTCCCTCAATTCTGCCAGTTTTTGCTCCTTGTATTTTGGGGCTCTCTTGTTAGATGTGTATGTGTGTGTGTATTTATAATTATTATATCTTCTTTTTTTCAGTGTCAGTAAGTCTTTATTCATTGTGTTTTCTTGGAGAAAAGAAGAGGAAGGGGAAAGGATCAGCATATAGCAGAAGTATATAGCAAAAGTATAGCAGAAAGGAAAGGAAGTATCCATTAAAACCGTAAACACACACTGGTGATAGATTCACCAAAGCCCAAGGGAGCTCAGTCTTCTGTAGTTCAGGAATGAGAGGAAGGTATCAGGGAAAGAACAAACAGGTTCATGCTGTCCTTCCCTCCTTATAAATTCAACAATTAGCACAAAGCTTTGGTTTCTAGTAGTAAACATGGAGTTACATTTGTCCATCTCCTATTAAACATAAGTTTTGACTTAAGTTTTTTGCATCTGCATAAAAGTTCCCGAGTGACTTGGATATATACATTCATCTTCCCTCTCTTGGTTTCCCACCTCCTCTTTCTACGTGAAAGCCCCCCATTGCTTCTCTCAATCCTGTAATAGGAGATTAAGTAGGTTTGGTCCATCCATATGCCAGTGTAAGTGTTTTGCATGAATCTTATCAAGGAATAGTCTTGACTCACAAGGTTTGGCACAAGGGATGACGTATTCCTAACTTCAGGTTTTTTTATACAAATCATTCAGGAGTTATGGAGACACTCAAGAATCTAATGAGTATGTCTGTGTAGCGTAGGAGTCAAGTTTTTAGGACAGAAGATCTGGTCTAAAATAGGGAATAGGGAAAGGAGAACAAAAAAAAGGATGATCTAAGGCTTTCCCTTTTTTTCAGCTTTATTGAGATATAATTGACCAAAATATAAGATATTTAAAATATACAATGTGATGATTTGATGTATATATTGTGAATATATATACACAGTGTGTGTGTGTGTGTGTGTACACACACACACACACACACACACATTGTGAAAGGATTCCTCCCATCAAATTAATTAATGCATCCATCACTTCAAATTTTTCTTTTTTTCTTTTTCTTTTTTGGTGAGAACGTTTAAGTTCTACCCTTTTAGCAAATTTCAGTTAGTGTATGATACAGTGTTATCAGTTATAGTCACCATGTTATACATTAGATTCTCAGACGTATTCATCTTATAACTGAAAGTTTGTACCCTTTATCAACCTCTTTCTATTTCCCCCATCCCCCAGCCACTAACAACCACTTTTTTACTCTCTGTTTCTGTGAGTTGGACTTTATTTTTTTCCCCTATTAAGTGATACCATGCAGTGTTTGTCTTTCTGTCTCTGTCTTATTTCACTCAGCATAATGTCCTCCAGGTTCATCCATGTTGTCACTAATAACAGGATTTCCCACTTTAAGAAGAGCGGCCCTAAGATGATATTCCAGATCCCTTTGGCTGGTACACTGTCCTCTGAAAGATACTTTGTCTTTGTTGCTTTCAATACAAAAAGAAATTTGTAAACAATTAAAAACCCAACAGAACATTTAGAAAGATCAATACATTATATTTACATAGTCTGAGTGACCTAACAATCACCAAATCAGCAACTGTCCAGCTTTATAAATCTAAGACAAATAAAATGTTTAAATGGAAAATTAGCACGTGAAAAAATGTTCAACATCATTAGTCACTGGAAATACAAATTAAAACCACAAAGGAGTACCATTCCCACTCACTTGAATAGCTAAATAACAACAACAAAACAGAATGGCTTTAAAAATCAACACTGGAATGTCTAAAACAACCTAAAGGTTGGTGAGGATGTGCAGCATTTGGAACTCTCGTTTATTGATGGTAATTTAAAATGATACAAACACTTTAGAGAACTATTTAGCCTTTATTTTATATATAGAAAATAAATCTATATCCATCCTATAGCCTGGCAATTCCATTCCTGGGTTTCCCAAATAAATAAAATCATATATCCACAAAAGACATATACAAAAATGTTCTTTAGCACCATAATTCATAATAGCCCTAAACTGGAAATAACCCAAATGTCCTTCGACAGGAAAGTAGAAAAACAAATTCTGGTACATTTATACAAAGGAATAGTAAAATTAAAAGGAACACAATCTTACCACTCACACCAACATAGATGATCTCAAAAACACATTGAAAAGAAGAAGCCAAACACAAGAGTTATGTATTTAATTTATATTAAGTTCAAGAATAGGCAAAAATAGCTATGGTTATAGGAATTAGAAAGTGGTTGCTTCTGGGCTGCAGAGTGGGAATTGAGTGGAAATGGGTACAAGGGAATCTTCTGGGATGACAGAAATGTTCTTCATCTTGGGTGGTGGTGGCATCAGTGTATACAGTTATCAGAACTCAGCAAGCCCGACAACTTAAGATCTGTGCATTTTATTGTAAGTAAATCATACTTCAATAAACAAAAATATATTTGAGGTAAGATTCACTTTCTCTTCTGAAAAAATAGGAGGACATGTGAAGGAATGATAATAGCCATGAAAATACATCTTTAAAAACTTATTGAAGACTACAGTGCAAGAGAGTAACAAAATGGTCATGTCTTTAATATTAAAATTAATATTTTAATGTCTTAAAATTGTGGAACAGTAGTGAGCACAAATAGAAACACCAGTGTATCAACTTTTTAGCCAATGTTTTATTTTTCCTGTTAAAATGTTTTTATCAAAGTAAAATTTATAGATTGTGAAATTCACAGATCTTGAGTGTACAGTTCAATGAGTTTTAACAAATGTGTATCCCTGGGTATCAAACACCCAATCAAGAAATAGAACATTGTCATCAGCACAGATCTAATATATTGGTTATATCCTTTCCTTGCTGTCCCTGTAAGATCACTGGGTAAGTGCAAAATGCTTTTGTTCTCCATAACTACCATTAGAAATAACAAAACCTAAACATTATTAGAGTCATTAAGGGTGATAATTGTGGCAACTGATAAAAAGTTAGTTGATATTTAGGATTCTTCTAGGAACCCTAGGCCCAAATCGTGAAAAATCCCTGAGACAGCTAGTATTTAAAATTTTCTAATGTAAATTCTATATTAAGTACTAGTGATTTATAATACTGCCTTAGGTGAAACATTCCAATAACCTAATTAACCAGTATAAGATTATAAAGAATTGTCTCCCTTTAGCTACCCTAATTTTTCTTTTGCTTCTGGTTGTCCAAATACCTACAGTACCTGTATTTTTAAATATTTCAGTGATAGCATAGTCTAGTAGTTCATAATAATAATAGCAGATCCATTATATCCCACATTTCATCCTGAAAGAACCCTTAGTTAGTACTTTCTAGACTGTTTATAATAGGTAAAAATCAATAAAATACAGGCACCTTTTTGGTAGAATATGCTGTAAACAAGGTGATGAAGCAAGCTACAGTTTGTCAAAGATATTGAAGGAGAATGTCATATATATTTGAAATTATGGAGAGAACATTCATTTCTTTTTTTCTGGGCAGAAAAATCAATGCCCAAATTTTAGTTTTGCTAATGTACAAGGTTTGACCTTACAAAAAGTACAGTGGCATTTGGACTGATCCTAGACAGAATCTTTTTTTTTTTTTTTAGTGTGGTGTTAAATATCTTTGTCAATAAATATTACAAGCAGTTGTAAATTATTATAGAAAGTAGTTGTGACTTATCTGATTTCTATATCCTTATATTTTGTTTGCATCCTGAATTCTTTCCCTTCTCTAGCCAAATCTGTTCTTCTCACTTTTTCTTTCTCTATTTTTCTAAAGGACCTGGTAGGTAGCACTCATCATTGCTGAATGGAAAGAGTTCCAGACTTCTCAATTAGTAGCTCAGTCTTCTATCAAATCCCAGTCTTCTTAACTCTTCCTTTTGTAGGAGATTAATGAGAAGACCAAGTCCTTCAACGTTTGGGGGTTGGCAGAATGGAAATTCTTAGGATTCTAGGATCACTTTTAAGCATCTTCAGAGTTTAAAAATTAGAGGACCGTGGTTAAACTTCGAGAGAAAAAGAACTTAAAGAAGTAAGACTATGCATTTGTGTATATCAGTAGGCAGACATATAAAAATGAATTATTTACTGAAGAATATTTAGTGGGATAGTAGGGAAAGGTAGATTTTCTTTTTCCCCTCTAAGTACATTACAATTGTAGACAGACATTTTAATCAACACAGATCACCAAAAAAAAAAAGAAAGAAAGAAAGCAAAAGAGAAGACTTAGTATTTTTAAGGTGAGGGGGAAAAATTTATATATATATATATACACACACGTGCACGCACACACACACAAAGACTTATTTTACGAAAGCTAGAAAATTGTTTTCAGGGAGAAATGTATGATCTACAGTTGCAATGTTTAGATATTTGGCAATTGGAAAAATAATTTTTGGTGAAAATAGGAAAACAGATTGATGTAAATGCACATTAGGGTAGTGACTTTCATTTCTTGTACATACACAGTGAAATATTTCTGGGCAATAAATTCTTAGAAAAGTGGGGTTGGATTGGATAAATGTCATAGTTTATGACTGAATACTTATAAACAGCTGAAAACTCAAGATGGAGAGGTAATAACCACCTGTTAAAGAGACTTAAAACCCTTTCACCTTACAAAAAAGATTACTTTAGAGCTATAACTTGATATTATAGTTTGATTTTTTTTTAAATATTGGTTACATTTGTGGCTACTGTGGATACATAAAATAAAAAATGTAATGCCTTTTGTTCCCCCAATACAAAGAAGTATCTATCATTTAAAATCTTACCTGTAAAAAAAAAAATTGATGCTATAGATTCTGGAATTAATACCAAGATTATTGAAAAAGGTGACATAGCCACTATTTCTGCCATGGTGTCTTGAAAATAAAGAATAGGTGACAATGGAGAATTATATAACTATTTCAAGTCAGCAACCAAGCTAAAGTTTAATTCTACAGTGTTGGCAACATATCATGAACCTTCAGACCTTTCCTTTATCCCTAAATCCACCCTGTGCTGTCTGTTTCACCTCTAGATTTCAGGTTTTTCATACCTTTTATTTGCACTTATCTAAGCCTCACCCTTCATCTTCACAAGAATCCTTCTGTGAGATTACTGCAGCCCACTTTGGTTTTCCCTCTTCTCTGAATTGCTGTAGCAAGCATACTACTTTTAGACCTGTCCTCTGCTGTTTATGAGGCCAGAACAATTTGTTCTCTTCCTATATACACATTAGTTAGCAAATGCTGAGTGATTAGTAAGCATTATAGAAAATATGTTTAAAAAGAATTCAGAAGAGCAAGAAATTAATAGTGTGATAATGGGTGTTTGGAGGAAGTGGATTATGAATGAGGCCCCAAACCAAAGGAAGACTAGCTGAGACCCAAATGTGCATAACCTAAGTGACTGGGACTACAGACGCCAGTTAATAATAGATGAATGAACCAGTGAAAAAATGAGTAGATTCTGAGTAGAGTGGCCTGGCTAAGTTTACTGGGCTGTTTCTTTTAAATCATTCATTCATCATACATTTTTGAGTTCTATAGTACAAGGATGAAATAATATTTATTTTCAGAAACTTAAATTCTAATGGGGTATACAGAAATGTAATAAATTATTAGAATTTACTAACTCCAGTAAGAGGTATGAACAAGGTCTATGGGAACACAGAGGAGGAAGCTGCAGAGAGGATTTGTGTAGAATAGATCAAATTCTCAAAGGCCTTAAATGCCATACTCAATTGTTTGAACATTATTTTTGTTTTATCATTAAGATACTGTGTCAGAGCAACTTTGTGAAGGTTAAGGACACCACTAATCCTTCCTAGAATTTCCTTGTGGGTCTTACTAAGAGACACTTCTGAGAGTTTCTCTGGTCTAGGCCCATAATTATACTTCACGTTCAGCTAACAGCAAATGTCAGGATGTAATTGGGAGAGTCAGCCATCTCTACTTGTTTGGAAATACCATCTCAGAAGGTAGTAACCATTTAATGTTAAAATTTCATAAAATCAAATTGAGATGCCCTAATCAGTATGGAGACCAGAAAAATGTACATACCTTGAAATAACAGCGTTCACTTTGAAGATAATCATTGTGTATATTTAAAATCCAAAAAGAAGCATCAAGGAAAAGAGTATTAGTTTGAATTTTGTGAGTTTTTCAAATGTATTTCCAAAGATCTGTAACTAAACATAAGTATTTTTGTCCCAAATTAATATTTATTTCTAGTCATTTGATTCTTCAAAAATCAGAAGGAAGATAAGTGTTACAGCCTATTCACCAACAACTGGAACCTGTCAAATGAGCCCATTTGCTTCTCCCACAAGCTCTAAAGAACAAGAGAACAAAAATGGACCATCAGATGGTTAGTTGAAAATTCTTTTCCACTTATTGTGAGATTTTTCTAGTTATTGGTTAAATCAGAATTTTTTTTTTTTTTTTTTTTAATAAATTTATTTATGTTATTTATTTATTTTTGGCTGTGCTGGGTCTTCGTAGCTGCGCGGTCTTTCTCTAGTTGTGGTGTGCGGGGGCTACTCTTCGTTGCGGTGCACGGTCTTCTTATTGCAGTGGCTTCTCTTGTTGCAGAGCATGTGCTCTAGGCACACGAGCTTCAGTAGTTGTGGCACGTGGGCTCAGTAGTTGTGGCTCACAGGCTCCAGAGCGCAGGCTCAGTAGTTGTGGCACACGGGCTTAGTTGCTCCGCGGCATGTGGGATCTTCCCGGACCAGGGCTTGAACCCTTGTCCCCTGCATTGGCAAACGGATTCTTAACCACTGCGCCACCAGGGAAGCCCTAAATCAGAATTTTGATTTAATAATATGTGGATCTTGCTGCAGCTGATTTTTCTCTTTTTTCTTAAAGAATTCAACATAGAAAAGACTAGAATATAGGTAACACTTTGGACATAAATGTAAACTTTCTAGGCAGTTATTTTAAAATGCTACTGCAGGCTTTGTTCCCTTACTATCCCATCCATTAAATAGAAATTATGGCCTGACTGCCTTCAGCCACTATCAATTATAATGGTATAACCCCTTAACAAGCTATCCATCATGTGCATAAATTAAAGGGCACATAATTCAGGTAATGCTACACTACAATTTAAGAGTGATACTTCTGAATGTTATTTTTATCCATGTTGTCCGTTTAGTTTTTTCCACATTTCCTGTGTTTTTATAGCTTGCTTTTATTTATTATATTTCATCCTCTTCCTTTACTATTTTAAATGCATTTGCAAAAGGTTTTTAGAATTTTCCATTAGAGAGTAACCTAATTTTAATATGAAATTCTTTATTTTAAAATATTGTTAGTTTAATTTTGACCACACATATTTCTTGTTCTCTGGTAGTTTATTGCTAAAATATTCATTTAAAAGATATAGAAATCTAGGCGTGTCTCCTTCCTGACTGTCCTCTGTGGTTTGTCTGTGAGAACGGCTGATAGCAATATGTCTTCAGGAAATGCCAAAATTGGGCACCGTGCCCCACAGTTCAAAGCAACTGCTGTAATGCCAGTGGTCAGTTCAAAGATATCAGCCTATCTGACTACAAAGGAAAATATGTTGTGTTCTTCTTTTACCCTCTTGACTTCACCTTTGTGTGCCCCACGGAGATCACTTTCAATGATAGGGCAGAAGAATTTAAGAAACTCAACTGCCAAGTGATTCGTGCTTCTGTGGATTCGCACTTCTGTCACCTGGCATGGATCAACACACCCAAGAAACAAGGAGGACTAGGACCCATGAACATTCCCTTGATACCAGACCCCAAGCGCACCATTGCTCAGGACTATGGGGTCTTAAAGGCCGATGAAGGCATCTCATTCAGGGGCCTTTTTATTATTGATGATAAAGGTATCCTTCGACAGATCACCATAAATGACCTTACTGTTGGCTGTTCTGTGGATGAGACACTGAGACTAGTTCAGGCTTTCCAGTTTACTGACAAACATGGAAAAGTGTGCCCAGCTGGCTGGAAGCCTGGCAGTGATACTATCAAGCCTGATGTCCAGAAAAGCAAAGAATATTTCTCTAAGCAGAAGTGAGCACTGGGCCATTTTAGGGCCAGGCTGCAGTAGGTGGCCATGAGAACAAAACCTCTTTTGTACTATTGTCATGCTTAAAACACAAGACCTTACACTCAGCCCAGATGTGCTGTGGGACAGGACAGGCCTTTCCTGCAGGGGTTGGGGAGGCCAGCCTTTCTTCCTCTGGAGGGAACGGCCTGAGCTGTATTATGGGGCAGGCAAACTGATGTGTATAGTAGTAGGGTATCACTTTTGGTCTTCTGTAGTTTTATTAAACTTGAGCTGGGGAAAAAAAAAAAAAGATATAGAAATCTAGATTTCATAGGTTTAATTTTTAATATTATAAAAGGTCATGAATCAGTGACATGTCAAGTTTTTATAATATAAAATATTAAGTAGGTTTAAATTTAATAAAATATATTTTAGATATGCTGTGATTAGCCTGATTCATATTTACTATTTAACATTTGAGTGCTAAGCGTGTACTAGAAACTACAGAGAAACAAAGAAGTCTCCTCATTTTACCTAATTTGTTGTAATGAAACCTATAATGAGATCTTAAACTTTTGAATGACTTTTATTTTACTTTAATCAGGTGCTTTTTATCTTAAAGCTATCACTACTAGGTTTGCTTTCACAAAAATATATGAAGATGTATGTGTTTTCTTCAAGCTCTATATAGTTCTGGGGGTTTTTTCATTCACTTGATATATCTTTTGTTTAAAATTAAAAATTAGTGCCTTAGAGATAGAACATCTCTATCCTGAAATGTGAATAGATTTTAAGTGGATACGTACTCAATTTCCATATTGAAATTAAATATGGACTTAAGGGAACATTTCTTTTGCCCATAAAAAGATTGGTCACATGATCTCGGTTGACATTTAAGTGGATAATTATCACAGATTATAGTACTAGGTAAGCTCTTTTTTAAAAAGTCATATAGCAAGGGTTCCTGGGGTGCTGGTAATATTCTATTTCTATGTGATGGTTATGCGAGTTCACGCTATAATTATTCATTAAACCACACATACGTGTTTTATGTACTCTTTGATATATAGATCACACATACGGAAGTCTCAAAATAGGAGAATTCTGTCTAGAATCTTATATCGGATTCTGTCATTTGTAATCATTACATTGCTTTTCCTAATATGTCATCTTATATGTGTTTTAGAAATAGGAAAGCCTGGGTCTTATAAAGTAATTTAAGTTCCGAATGCAGTCATAACTTCTGTTAACAATTCTCACTTTTTGAATATTGTACAAAACATAAGGTACAATTTAAATAAGCACTTTTACTTAAATAGCATTTTCAAGGACATTTTAGGTGCTATTCACTTCCCATCACACTTAGGGTATATAAGTCAAAACTTTATCATGACTTTCAGGGCTATATGTCATCTAATACCTGACTACCTCACCTGCCTCATTTTCTGCTGCCCTTCCGATGTTTACAATGCTTTAGCCACTCTTACTTTCTGGCTATTTGTCAATCGTTCTGAGCCTGTTGCCTCCACAAGAACTGCACTTGCACTTTTCTCAATCTCGAATATTCTTCCTCCAGGTATTTATATGTACTTTCTATATTCATTTGAATCACATACTATGTGAACAGGTGACAATATTAACTTTAAATCTATTTATAGTTATAAAAGGAAGAAAAATGTGGTTCTAAGTCTTCCCTCTACTTAGACTCTACATGGCCCACAAATGGAGTGAATGCTTCCAGTTTATACATTTAAGATACACACATATGGGGCATCTGCGTGGACAAATGGAAGTGTAGGTGACGGTCTGAGACAGCACCGCCAAGCTGGGAACCAGGGAGATGGCAGAGGCTGAACCCAAGACCGTGCAGGATCTCACCTCGGGGCTGCAGACACTCCTGCAACAGATGCAAGATAAATTTCAAACCATGTCTGACCAGATCATTGGAAGAATTGATGACATGAGCAGTCGCATTGATGGCCTGGAGAAAAACATTGCAGACCTCATGACACAGGCCGGGGTGGAAGAGCTGGACGGGGAAAGCAAGATCCCTGCCACACAGAAGAGTTGAAGGTTGCTCATCTGCACTGGAACCTGGAACACCCTTTTTACAAGCCAAGAGAAGCCAGATAGCTTTTTGCAACTAACTACTCTGTGTAGACAGGTTTTATATTATAAAGTGTGCATTCTTCTTACCACATACTATAGAGTTAGTTTATAGAGTGATTTCCCTCCCCTGCCCCCCATGTTTCCTGAGCATGGTAACTTCACATCTTGGACCTTGGTCAGTTGTGCTATTAAACACTAAAACTTTGGTGGTTCCTGCATACAATAGTCAAATTTTTTAGTGTATTTTTGTGAAGTCATTTTTTTTCTATCATTCCCTTTGTAGTAGTTGCTGTTTGATAAAAGTTGCTGTGTAATTTTTTTATTAGACATAGGGTAGATCCTTGGTTATAATAAGATTTTGTGAAGTAAGGCATTGATAGTTAAGGTTCTTTGATCCTCAGAGTGACTGTTGAGTGAACACCAAATAGTGTGTTGGCGATACTTTCCAAGTGGTTAAAAACATTTAAAATTGTGTATTCAGAAATATCTGGCACTACTCTGTCGCCAGAACTCGGAATGGAACCACGATTTTATGTCTGAGTCCCTGAGGTCATGTGCTACAGTAACAAAGAGTGACCACAAGCCACTTTACTGTTAGCATTTTTAAATACGGACAATGACAGAGTTGCCTGATGTGATGAGGCTTTCAGAAGTTAGAGTTTTGCCTGAGGTTTGAACCTTCAGTAGGACCCTACCTTGTCCATCTACAGCAGTTACCATAGGAAATCTGGCAGGACTTTACAACTAAGCTACTCCATCTTTTGAGCTACTGGCTGGGAAAAGAAACAGAAAAGGAAAACAGACCATGTTAAGTCCATGCCTACTAAATAACTAGCAGTAGGCTTGAGTTTTTAAGAAATACTCTTTCTTTAAACTGTTTCTTACCTAAATTCGAGGAGAGTAGTGGCTTTATTATTGATGATGGAAGACAGGGAAAATAACTCCTGCGGCTCAGCCGTGCAGTGTCAGGAGTGCTGAGCCCAGAGGCAGTGTTGATGGGAAGGAGACCCATGCAACTGTCACAGCAGGATGATTTTGTATAGAGAATATGGAAGAAGTTGAGGAATGGAACAGTGCTTTAGAGAAGGAAACCCGTAGTCAACACAGCGTGATTTTTTTAAAGTTTCCTATGTCACTAGTCTTAATTGTTAGTATTGCAAATATATAATAATATTAAGGAATAACTTGCCCTATTTATAAATTATATGGGGAACACAGAGGAGTCGATTTCTTCTGGGATAAAATGAATTTCCCACTGTTCTCACCGAGATGTAGAAACTCCCTCACTGGGCCGGTAGGTTGTGCTGCGAGGTGTGGCCCTGAAAGCCCAGAGCCAGCTGGACTCAGGGACTGGATGGAACTGCATGCAAGATGCTTCCAAGCCTGGGAAATGGCAAGTGGACCGTCAGGATGTAAGCAGTTGGCTTCCTTAAGTAACAGGAAGGTTTCAGAGGAAGCTCCCCTGACCAAAAATACCTGCCGTGAATAAAGGTGCCTGAAATCCTGCTTAAAAAAAAAAAAAAAGATACACACACACACACTCTTATTTATTTATTTATCACCATATATATTGATTACATTTATGTATGTTTGTGTGTGTATATCATTATATTGCTATCCCCTCCCCTACCCCTTAGCAAATGTTTTCCAAACTAGTATCCTTTTCAGAGGAGAGGAAAGATGGTAAAATTTTCTGTTCCTTTACTCCCAAGATTGCATCAGACTTATTTTTTAATAGTTGGGGTAGAAGGATAAACAACAAATTTGCATAGTCAAAGAGAGTACTTGTAAATTAGACAATAGATCTGTAGAGATCACCCAGACTGTAGCAATGTAACAGCACAGAGAGATAAAGAGATGGAGTATATGATAAAACAGTAAAGAGAAATAATGGATAGAATAAGCTCCAACATATGTCAAATAGGAGTTCTACAAGGAGGAAATAGAATGGAGCAGAGGCAATATCTAAGATATATGGACTATCGGTTTTTCATAATTGAGGAAAGACAGGAATTTCCAGATCAGACTAGCATGCTTCATCTGAGCAGGATGAAATAAAACAAATTAAAACAAATTCACACCTAATCTTATCATGGTAAAAATGCAGAACATCAAAGACAAAGAGAAAATTTTAATGACAGCTTGACAGTAGACTTCTCATCAGTATCTATAGGCTGCAGCAGGAAATGGAGTAATAATACCAACTGAAAATCACAGCTGAACTTTATTCAGGAAGTAAGAATGAAGTAAAGGTATTTTCAGACAGTCTGAGAGAATTTACCATTCACAGATATTCCCTGAAAGGATTACTAAAGAATGTACTTCTGTAAGTACGTGCTCATAATTGAGCCTCAAATAAAGGAATGAAATGCAAAGAGCAATGGTAAAAAAAATAAATTAGCAAACATGTTGGTAGATCTATAAATCTAGTTATAAAACTGTGATTACAAATCTTGCTGACTATAAAGCAAAAGAAAAACAACTTGATAGGGGGTTGAAAACAAATACTAATAGACCATAATAGCATGGGAGATATATGAGGAAGCAGAAAGGAATTAAAAATTTTAAGGTCCTTGTAATTTTCAGGGAGCAGATGGAATATCTGTCACTTGACTTTTTTTTTTTTTTTTTTTAGAAATTCACGTTCTTTTATTTATTTATTTATGACTGTGTTGAGTCTTCGTTTCTGTGCGAGGGCCTTCTCCAGTTGCGGCAAGTGGGGACCACTCTTCATCGCGGTGCGTGGGCCTCTCACCATCGCGGCCTCTCTTGTTGCGGAGCACAGGCTCCAGATGCGCAGGCTCAGCAATTGTGGCCCACGGGCCCAGTTGCTCCGTGGCATGTGGGATCTTCCCAGACCAGGGCTCGAACCCGTGTCCCCTGCATTGGCAGGCAGATTCTCAACCACTGCGCCACCAGGGAAGCCCATGTCACTTGACTTTTTAATTGTATTTTTGTTTACTTGCTTGTAAAATGGGGAAAATAATAATATCTACCTCAGGATTGTTGTGAGAATTAAAAGAATTAATGTACAAAAAGGACTTAGAACAGTGCCTGGCATATAGTAAGTGTTCAATACATATTTTAGCTATACTTTAAAATATTATTATTATACTTTAAGACGTCAGATGATTTAATGTAAAAGGATAAAAAAACAGTGAATATTAGCTTTTTATAAAAGCTAAGAGTTGGTATAAGAATATTAATATTAACATAGACCAAAATAGACTTTAAGACAAAAAGCCTTTATTGAAGATAATACGAATTTTTACATAATGAGAGAAGGAAAGATTCACTACCAGAAAAAGGATCCTGACCTTTGTGCATCAAAAATAAAAACTCGGGCTTCCCTGGTGGCGCAGTGGTTGAGAATCTGCCTGCTAATGCAGGGGACACGGGTTCGAGCCCTGGTCTGGGAAGATCCCACATGCCGCAGAGCAGCTAGGCCCGTGAGCCACAATTACTGAGCCTGCGCGTCTGGAGCCTGTGCTCCGCAACAAGAGAGGCCGCGATAGTGAGAGGCCCGCGCACCACGATGAAGAGTGGCCCCCACTCACCACAACTAGAGAAAGCCCTCGCACAGAAACGAAGACCCAACAGAGCCATAAATAAATTTAAAAATTAAAAAAAAAAAAAAAAAAGCCTCAAAACATGACGAAATAGGACAGGATTACAAGGAGAAACTCACAAATCCCTAATCATGATAGGAGATTTTAAACTACCTCTTTCAGAAACTGATAAAATGGATAAAAATAAATTAGGAAAGATATAGACAGTTTGTTTGTTTTTATTGTCATTCAACCGATATTTTTTTCTTCCAGTTTTATTGAGCTATAATTGACATATAGCACTGTTTAAGTTTAAGGTGTGCAGCATAATGATTTGACTTACATACATCATGAAATGATTACCACAATAAGTTTAGTGAACATCCATCATTTCATATGGAAGCAAAATAAAAGAAAAAGGAAAAAAATTTTTTCCCTGTGATGGGAACTCTTAGGATTTCTCTCTTAACAACTTTCA
Organism: Balaenoptera musculus; assembly: GCF_009873245.2. Taxonomy (NCBI): domain Eukaryota; kingdom Metazoa; phylum Chordata; class Mammalia; order Artiodactyla; family Balaenopteridae; genus Balaenoptera; species Balaenoptera musculus. The sequence goes on along the minus strand of NC_045785.1, from coordinate 54,363,536 downwards.
TATATAACATATCACAGTATTAATTATATTTATTGTGTTGTACATTACATCCCTAGTACTTATTTATCTTATAACTGAAGTTTGTACCTTTTGACTACCTTCATCTCATTCCTCCTCCCGCCACCCTGTGCCTCTAGTAACCACAAATCTGACCTCTTTTTCTATGTGTTTGTTTGGTTTGGAGGTATAATTGACATACAACACTATGTTAGTAGTGTACAACTGGTGTACAACATAGTGATTCGATATTTCTATACATCACATAATGAGCACCACCATGAGTCTAGTTACGATCTATCACCATAAAAAAATACCACATTATTATTGATTATATTCCCAAATGTACATTTCATGCCTGGGACTTACTTATTTTATAACTGGAAGTTTGTACTCTTAATCTCCCTCACCAATTTCTCTCATCCCTCCATTTCCCTCCCCTCTGGCAACCACCTGTTTGTTCTCTGTATCTATGACAGTTTCTGTTTTGTTACATTTGTTCATTTATTTGGTTTTTTAGATCCCACATATAAAAGAAATCATATGATACTTGTCTTTCTTTCTCTGACTTATTTCACTTAGCATAATACCCTCTAGGTCCATTAATGTTGTCACAAATGGCAGTTTCATTCTTTTTTAATGGCTGAGTAATATTCCATTGTATATATATATATACCACATTTTCTTTATCTGTTGATGAGCACTTACGTTGCTTTTAATATCTTGGCTATTGTAAATAATGCTGCAATGAACATAAGGATGCATATATCCTTTCTAATTAGTGTTTTCATTTTCTTTGGATAAATACCCAGGAGTGGAATTGCTGGGTCATATGGTAGTTCTATTTTTACATTTTGGAGGAACCTTCACACTGTATTCCATAGTGGCTGCACCAATTTACATTCCCACTAAACAGTGCACAAGGATTCTCTTTTCTCTACATCCTTGCCAACACTTGTTATTTCTTGTCTTTTTGATAATAGCCATTCTGACATGTATGAGGTGATTTTGATTTGCATTTCCCTGATGATTAGTCATGTTGAGCATCTTTTCATGTGCCTGCTGGCCATCTGTATGTCTTCTTTGGAAAAATGTCTGTTGAGATACTCTGCTCATTTTTTAATCAGGTTGTTTGGTTTTTTGATGTTGAGTTGTATAAGTTCTTTGTATATTTTGGATATTAACTCCTTACCAGACATATCATTTGTAAATATCTTCTCCCATTCAGTAGGTGGCCTTTTTGTTTTGTTGATAGTTCGCTTCGCTATGCAAAACTTTTTTGGTTTGATGTAGTCCCGTTTATTGATTTTTGCTTTTGTTTCCCTTGCCTGAGGAGATAATATCAAAAAAAATATTACTGAGACCGATGTCAAAGAGCTTACTGCCTATGATTTCTTCTAGAAGTTTTATGGTTTCAGGTCTTACATTTAAGTCTTTAATCCATTTTGAGTTTATTTTTGTGCATGGTGTGAGACCGTAGTCCAGTCTGATTTTGCATGTAGCTGTCCGGTTTTCCCAGCATCATTTATTGAAGAGACTGTCTTTTCCCCATTGTATATTCTTTGTTGTAGATTAATTTCCCATATAAGTGTGGGTTGGGTTCACTTCTGGCCTCTCTCTTCTGTTCCTTTGATCTATGTGTCTGTTTTGGTGCCAGTACCATACTGTTTTGATTACTGTAGCTTTGTACAATAGTATAGTGTGAAATCAGAGAACACAAAACTCTACCTTTGTTCTTTCTCAAGATCGTTTTGGCCAGTTGGGTTTCTTTTTTGTTGGAAAGTATAAAATATTTAGAATTGAGTGATAATGAAAACATGTCGGCACTTAGAGGAAAAAATTTATACGTAAACGCTGCATGATACTAGAAGAGTTCTTGGGGACTTCTCTGGCAGTCCAGTGGTTAGGGCTCTGTGTTTCCATTGCAGGGGTGCAGGTTCAATGCCTGGTTGGGCAACTAGGATCCCACATGCCACGTGGCACAGACAATAAATAAATAAGTAAATGAGTTCTTAGTGGAAAACTTATATTTATAAATGCATATATTGTAAAAGAAAGAATGACTGAAAACTAATGAGCTGAGCATTCAACTAAGAAAGATAGAAAAAGAACAGTAGGACAAACCCTAAAAAGTAGAAGGAAATAGTAAAAGATATAAACAGAAATTATTACATAGAAATGGTTAATTAAAAGAATAACAGCATCTCATTCACCTCTTAGCCTACAGGCTCCAATTTGATCTGGCAATAACTCTTTTAGAAAAAAATTAACTAGTATGTGACAACTTAGATAAGTAATTTGAACCTCTGGGTCAAGGTTTTCCTCAACTCTTTTTTGGTTTGGGACCAAATGATGCCTCAGATGTGTGCCAACTGTAAAGTATATGTATCTAGAAGCAGCATGATACTGGTCTCAATCTGTTTGAACTTTAGATTAATTTATTAATAAGCAATCATAGCATCAAGGTTAATAGCACAGTTTTTGCAGCCAAATGGCTGGATTTAGATCCTGACTCTGCCACTTACTAGCATTGGGGCTTTAGATAAATTTTATGACTATTCTGTGCCTTTGTTTCCTCATCTGTAAGATGGGAATAAGAGTGACTATCTCAGAGCTGTGCAGATTAACTAGTTAATATATATAACATTTAAAACAGTGCCTGGCCCTAAAGGCACTTTACAAGTGTTAGCCGTTATCGTCATCATCACTGATTATACTTCTAAATGTTATAGTCTATTGAAAGCTATCTTCATTAGTTAGAGAAAGGGCTTCTGGGAGCCTTACCAGAAAGTCCAAATACAATTTTGAAATTAGTCCAGATTCAGTGATGGTACATTTATCACCAGTGTTTTGTGAAACTGCATTTAAAGGGAGTCAAGTACACAATTATTAATCATACATAACCTAGCAAGAAAAAGACTATGTAGAATCCACAGTCCTTTAGCTATGTTAATTGCTAATAAAATGGAATGAAATAAGGAAAGTGATTATTAAGTAACTGGAAAACTCTTGGTGATATATTAGAGTCTACTCAACAAGTCTTTGGTAACTGATCCAAATGTTATTCTTTGAGACATTAAAACTCCTCCTCTTTAACAAATGGAAAGAATATTAAAAACATAAGTCCTTCCATGAGAAGATTGAGATTAATGCTATTGATTATGTTTTATAGGATGTGATATCTGACTAATCCTCTTACTGTAATCAAAATGTTTAGAAAGGCCTTAAACACCTGGTGAAAATTCAAATAAAGCATTCTTTTGCTATTTCTCACCTAGCGTTACTGACTGCTTGTGCTAAAATGTGAAAAATAATTACAAGTTAAAGGAACAAAGTAATTTTAATATTGTGGAGCTTTATTGAATGCAGATAGCATAATACAAAATTCAGGAAATTAGTATTAACCTTTAGGCAAAGATTTTATGAAATAAAGTTTTAATGTGCACTGTGGCTTTCATTAGTGTTTTTTTCTAAGAAATATATTTTTTAAGAGAGACAGATTTTTTTTTTTTTTTTTTGACTGTGTTGGGTCTTCATTGCTGCGTGCAGGCTTTCTCTAGTTGCAGCAAGCGGGGGCTACTCTTCGTTGTGGTGCACGGGCTTCTCATTGCAGTGGCTTCTCCTGTTGCAGAGCACAGGCTCTAGGCGCATGGGCTTCAGCAGTTTCAGTGTGCAGGCTTCAGTAGTTGTGGCATGAGGGCTCAGTAGTTGTGGCTCCCAGGCTCTAGAGCACAGGCTCAGTAGTTGTGGCACACGGGCTTAGTTGCTCCACAGCATGTGGGATCTTCCTGGACCAGGGCTCAAACCCATGTCCCTTGCATTGGCAGGTGGATTCTTAACCACTGCACCACCAGAGAAGCCCAGAGAGACAGATTTTAATAGACTTATTTCCTGAAAGTTTTCTAAAATCATAAATAAAATATTATTACTCTTTTTCCCTTTCATCTTTTATTAAATAAACTCTTAACCATATTTATTTATTCTGTTTGGAATTTAAGGATACCAACAAATCAAATAATGAAAAGTTAATAAACAAGAGAGGTGACTAGTACTTTAGCAAAATTTCTAAACCACAAGTTTTTCTCTTTTTGGTATTAAAGACTATTTTGAGATAACAATTTAGTTATGACATAATTTTTTTGAGAGAAAGCATAATGTCCAAAGTAACAATGAGGGAAATTATCGTTAATCAGTTTCTGAACCAACTCCCTCAATGAAATTGTAAATGCCAGAGAATAGAAAATAATACTATAAATAATCTTTTCCTCTAGTAATAGGCACAAATAAGAGTAATGGAATAAAAATTAAATGAAGGAAGAAATGTAAACCAGCATTGGATAGTCTGCTCCAGACAATATATCAATGTTTCTTAATGTGTAAATAAATTACATTTAAATTTTAAAGAAATTGCCGTCATGTTATCTGTGTATTTGGTTTCATCTGGAAGTATTGGATCCTCCTGCAGTATTATCTAGAACTATACTGTCCAATACATGTACATGTTGAGCATTTGGAATGTGACTCAGATGAATTGAAATGTGCTATAAGTGTAAAATACACACCAGATATTAAAAACTTAATGTGAAAAAAAGGATATGAATTACCTCACTAATAATTTATATTGATTATGTGTTAAAGTTAGAATATTTTGGGTATATTGGGTTAAATCAAATATTCAAATTTATTTCACTGTTTTTCCTTTTTTAAAAAATTTTGCTAGTAGAAGATTTTAAATTACATAAGTGGCTCACATTACATTTCTTTTGGAGAGTATGAGCTAGTTTTTCATGGTACATTGTATCAAACAATTTTTTAGAAAAATAACAAGAACATTGAGTAAATAATAGTTCCTGTGCCAGTTGTTGACCAAATGGAACTACGTTAAAATGTGTAGTGCGAGGAGGGCGTCAATGTTTATACGTTATAAAAAGTGGTTTCTCCTGTTTTTCACTAGTGGTAAAGAGTTTGGATTATTAATTCATTTGCTTGTTTCAATAAACATTTATCAAAGGCCAGTATATGTAAGACACTGATATTCTTTAACTATGCTAATGTGTCCTCAAATACTCATTCATCGAATATGTTTAACATATATTGTGCACATAGCACTATAAAGTACTGTAGAACAAAAAACTATAAATGGTTAGCTCATAAAACAGTTGTCCACTTGACTACTAATAAGTGCAAACATCATGTTTTACTATAAAATCGAATTTACATTTCAACCCAGCATACATTTGAGGGATTATAACTTAATTACATTTGTATTTCCATTTGTGCTTCTGTCAACTTGTTAAAGTTTAGCTAAGCGATGGCATTAGATAACTACATAGTATTTTAAATGGATAGAATTTGTTTATTTCTTTTATTAATATCTAAAATAAATACCTTAATGAATGAAATATTTTATTAGGCACTGAAGATCTTAACAAGAATTTACTAAATCAATATGCATTTTTAACCTGAAGTATAGTTGATTTACAATACTGTGTTAGTTTCAAGTGCACAGCATAGTGATTCAGTATTTTTGCAGATTATATTCCATTATAGTTTATTAAAAGATAATGGGTATAATTCCCTGTGCTATATAGTATATCCTCATTGCTTGTCTATCTTATATATAATTGTCTGTATCTGTTAATCCTATACCCTAATTTGTCCCTCCCTTTTTCCCTTTCCCCTTTGGTACCCACAAGTTTGTTTTCTGTATCTGTGCGTCTGTTTCTGTTTTGCATATACATTCATTTGTATTATTTTTTTTAGATTCTACTTATAAGTGATACCATACAGTATTTGAAATATTTTCATAGGCACTAAAGATCTTTCCAAGAATTTACTAAATCAATATGCATTTAAACAGTCAGGTACTTTTACCCCTAAAATCGTATTTATTTTACTGTGATATCCTGAGGAACTCACTATTGTCTAGATATTAGTATCAACAATCCCTTGTTGTTAACTCTGAGACAAAAAAAACAGGGGTTAAATAATGCAAGCTGGAAACTTTAATATATTTTTGATTAAAATATATATATTTTTAAGGAACCAGTTGGTTGCTCTCGTGAAATCCCTTTTTTTTTTTTAAACATCTTTATTGGAATATAATTGTTTTACATTGTTGTGTTAGTTTCTGCTGTATAACAAAGTGAATCAGCTATATGTATACATATATCCCTATATCCCCTCCCTCTTGCGTCTCCCTCCCACCCTCCCTATCCCACCCCTCTAGGTGGTCACGAAGCACCGAGCTGATCTCCCTGTGCTCTGCGGCTGCTTCCCACTAGCTGTCCGTTTTACATTTGGTAGTGTATATATGTCCATGCCACTCTCTCACTTCATCCCAGCTTATCCTTCCCCCTCCCCATGTCCTCAAGTCCATTCTCTACAACTGTGTCTTTATTCCTGTCCTGCCCCTAGGTTCGTTAGAACCTTTTTTTTTTTTTAGATTCCATATATATGTGTTAGCATACGATATTTGTTTTTCTCTTTCTGACTTACTTCACTGTATGACAGACTCTAGGTCCATCCACCTCACTACAAATAACTCAATTTTGTTTCTTTTTATGGCTGAGTAATATTCCATTGTGTATATGTGCCACATCTTCTTTATCCATTCATCTGTTGATGGACACTTAGCTTGCTTCCATGTCCTGGCTATTGTAAATAGTGCTGCAATATACATTGTGGTACATGACTCTTGTGTGTGTGTGTGTGTGTGTGTGTGTGTGTGTTGGCAGAGCCAGCTGAAGCTTTACTCTGAAAAAGACACTTGGATTGGCTTTTAGTTGGGGGCGTGAGCAAGAGAGGGAGCCCCAGGCAGTTGACTCCCCCCAGGGTGGGATAAGGATGGGGCTGAGCCTCAGGTCTCTGGTTCCAACACTCCCCCGCACAACTCCTTCTTGCAGGAGCAAGTGAGTGGGGAGGCTGGGAGGGATCGCAGGAGTCTTTCACTTGGTCAGGACGTCAGAGGACTCAGACACCAGCTTCCCATCATGGGTCTCAATCTTCTTCACAACCACAGCCTTGGAACTGGTACGGCTGAAGGAGCTAGAGCCCCCTCCAGCGCCCAAGCTGGACTGGTAGGAGCTCAGGCCGTAGTTGAGGCCAGGGGTCCCGTAGGCTGAGGTCAGCCCACCTGAATACCCGCTGGTGGTCTTGGTGTGGATACGCACGTTCTGCATCCCAGACTCCAGCCGGCTCTCCTTGCCCTCCAGCAGCTTGCGGTAGGTGGCAATCTTCACGTCCAGGACCAGCTTGACGTTCATCAGCTCCTGGTACTCACGCAGCTGCTGTGCCATGCCCTGCGTGGCGGTTCTCAGAGCAGCCTCCAGCTCAGCCAGCTTGGCCTGAGCATCCCTGATGGCCGGCTCACCACGCTGCTCAGCATCAGCAATGGGGGCCTCCAGGGAAGCCCTCTGGCCTTTGAGGCCCTCAGTCTCAGCCTGAGTCAGTTGATGTTCCAGTTCATCTCAGAAATCTCTGTCTTCGTGTGACGGAGGTCATCCCCGTGCTTCCCAGCCAATGTCTGCAGCTGCTTGTACTTGATCTGGTACATGGTCTCAGCCTCGGCCCGGCTGTGGTTGGTGATCTCCTCATACTGGGTCTTGACCTCGGCGATGATGCCGTCCAGGTCCAGAGAGCGGCTGTTGTCCATGGACAGGACCACGGAGGAGTCAGAAATCTGCGACTGCATCTCACAGATCTCTTCTTCATACAGTTGCCTGTAGAAGTTGATCTATTCAATCAGCCCTTCCAGGTGGGACTCCAGCTCTATCTACCTTGTTCATGTAAGCTTCATCCACATCCTTCTTGATGATGACAAATTCATTCTCCATGTCTGCGCTTTTGGATCTCTTCCTCATACTTGGTCTTGAAGTCCTCCACCAGCCCCTGCATGTTGCCAAGCTCCACCTCCAGCTTCAGCTTCTCCTGGACCACGGTTTCCAACTGATGCCAGAGGTTGTTGATGTAGCTTTCAAACATGTTGTCTGTGTTGCTCCAGGCTGTCTTCTGCTGCTGCAGGAGGTTCCATTTGGTCTCCAAAATCTTATTCTGCTGCTCCAGGTGTCGCACCTTGTCGACGAAGGAGGCAGATTTGTTGTTGAGGGTCTTGATCTGCTCCTTCTCCTGGGTGCGCACGGCCTAGATGTTGGGGTCCACCTCCAGCTTGAGGGGGCTCAGCAGGCTGTGGTTCACTGTGACAGCTGTGATGCCTCCCAAACCCAGGGCCCCACCATAACCTCGAGCCAGACTCATGCTGGTGCCCAGGCCACCCCGGAAGTTGCTGCTGCTGCCCACCCAGGAGAAGGCCGAGGAGCTGGTAGCTGAGGCTCGCGCCCATCTCTGGAGCTCGTTTAGGCTGTGCTCTGAATCCCCTCTCCTCACGCACCCCAAAACAATGGTCTCTTGCCTCAGGCGGGTCCAGACTTTTTCCCGGACTCCCTCCCGGCTAGCCGTTGCGCACTAGCCCCCTTCAGGCTGTGTTCACATAGCCAACCCCAGTCCTCTCCCTGGGATCTGACCTCCGAAGCCTCAGCTCCCAGCCCCCACCCGCCCTGGCGGGTGAGCAGACAAGCCTCTCGGGCTGGTGAGTGCTGGTCGGCACCGATCCTCTGTGCGGGAATCTCTCTGCTTTGCCCTCTGCACCCCTGTTGCTGTGCTCTCCTCCGTGGCTCCGAAGCTTACCCCCGCTACGCCCCGTCTCCGCCAGTGAAGGGGCTTCCTAGTGTGTGGAAACTTTTCCTCCTTCACAGCTCCCTCCCAGAGGTGCAGGTCCCGTCCCTATTGTTTTGTCTCTGTTTTTTCTTTTTTCTTTTGCCCTACCCAGGTACGTGGGGAATTTCTTGCCTTTTGGGAAGCTTGAGGTCTTCTGCCAGCATTCAGTAGGTGTTCTGTAGGAGTTGTTCCACATGTAGATGTGTTTCTGATATATTTGTGGGTAGGAAGATGATCTCCATGTCTTACTCCTCCACCATCTTGAAGGTCCCTCCTCATTAAAATATTTGATAAAAAACTAATGTATTTTAAACTAATTATATTATCAAAGTGGATTTATCTAGTTTTTCTTTTTAATATACCAAGCCCCAATGGAAATTTTATTCAAAAGATTATTTCTTCTATATAATGTAATCATGAATAAAAAATTAGGTGACTGGTAAATTTAAAAAAAAAACACTACCTATTGAAAGGTTATCCACAATAGTGAAAAAATTTTCCTGTAGCAAATTTCAGGATACTTTTTCTTTACCTACTCTTCTTTCATTTGTCTACCCTTTTATTTTCTATTGGAAAGTTGGTGATTTAAATTCTATTTAAAATTTGACAGTTTTTGCCTTAACTTTATGTTCTTTTTATTGCACACATATAGGAAAGAGGAAAAACTGGAATCACCTCAGTATAACCGAAAGAAAGGAATCTACTACACAAGACAACGATGAGTAAGTTTGTTGTTGCTGAAATAATATACTCGTGTGTCTTAAAAGAAAAAGGTCATATTTGTTAAAGTGATGATTTAAGATAAATCATTTCTTTGCAGAAATGAATAGTTTATACCTGAGTAGAAGTATTTTTTCTTAAAGAAGTAAAATACTTTATTTATGATGTGTTTTGCCATGTTCATATGATGGTGATATATGATACCTTTATTTTAATACCCATTTAGCCCAGTTTCCCCAGCCTATGCATAAGAGACTAGCTTAGGGTAAAACTGAGGGAAACACCCTCTTTGGATTTACATGGATGGACAAGTAATACACTGTCTTGGAGCATAATTGCTGGTTCAAGAGCTAGGAACACAGTGAAGCCAGCAGAGTAAGGAATCTAGAGGAACCTAGAAGGCTTATCGGCCATCAGTCATTTTCATATTGGCCTGTCAAGGGTGCCTTGAATGAAGTCATTATGTGTAGGAAGCTACTGCCTATGTATTCTGGGAAGAATATATCTATCCACTGAGGCTGGAAAAATTGAAATAAGCAGAACAGGGGGTTAAAGTTTTAAAGTACTTCATATGTTCAGCTCATTTACCTTTCCAGCTGTATCTTCTGTGTGCCATACAATATGATGGATGGGTAAAGATGAGGAAAATGAAACATCTACCCATTGGGAGCTTATGGTCTCATGTTGTAAGTTAATGTATCTACTCTAACTTAGAAATGGGTTATGGGTTATGTTTCAAAATGTTATTTATTTAAATTGAAGTATAGTTGATTTACAACGTTGTGTTAGTTTCAGGTGTACAGCAAAGCAATTTAGTTTTATATACATATATATATGTGTGTATATATATATATATATATATATATATATATATATATATATGTTATTACAACCTATAGATTATTACAAGATACTGAATATAGTTCCCTGTGCTATACAGTAGGTCCTTGTTGTTTATCTATTTTATATTGAGTAATGTGAATCTGTTAATCCCAAACTGCTAATTTATCCCTCCCTTCCCCCCACTTTTCCCTTGGTAACCATAAGTTTGTTTTCTATATCTGTGAGTCTGTTTCTGTTTTGTAAGCAAGTTCATTTGTATCATGTTTTTTTAGATTCCATATATAAGTGATATCATATGATATTTGTATTTCTCTGTCTGACTTACTTTACTTAGTATCATCTCTAGGTCCTTTCATGTTGCTGCAAATGGCATTATTTCATTCTTTTTAATGGCTGAGTAATATCCCATTGTGTATATACAACACACCTTGTTTATCCATTCATCTGTCGATGGACATTTAGGTTGCTTCAATGTCTTGGCTATTGTAAATAGCACTGCAATGAACATTGGGGTGCATGTATCCTTTCAAACCATGTTTTTATCTGTATATATGCCCAGGAGTGGGATTGCTAGATCATATGGTAGCTCTATTTTTAGTTTTTTAAGGAACCTCCATACTGTTCTCCATAGCAGCTGTACCACTTTACATTCCCACCAACAGTGTAGGAGGGTTCCCTTTTCTCCACACCCTCTCCAGCATTTATTATTTGTAGACTTTCTGATGATGGCCATTCTGACTGGTGTGAGGTGATCTCTCATTGTAGTTTTGATGTGCATTTCTCTAGTAATTAACGATGTTGAGCATCTTTTCATGTGCCTCTTCGTCATCTGTATGTCTTCTTTGGAGAAATGTCTATTTAGGTCTTCTGTCCATTTTTTGATTGGGTTGTTTGTTTTTTGGTTATTTAGCCACATGAGCTCTTTGCAAATTTTGGAGACTAATCCCTTGTTGGTCACATTGTTTGCAAATATTTTCTCCCATTCTGTGGGTTGTCTTTTCGTATTGTTTATGGTTTCCTTTGCTGTGCAAAAGCTTTTAGGTTTAATTAGGTCCGATTTGTTTATTTTAGTTTTTATTTCCATTACGCTATGAGTCAGCTTGGAAAAGATATTGCTGCGATTTATGTCAAAGAGTGTTCTGCCTGTGTTTTCTCTGTGAGTTTTATAGTGTCCAGTCTTACATTTAGATCTCTAATACATTTTATTTTTGTATATGGTGTTAGAGAATGTCCTAGTTTCATCTTTTTACATGTAGTTGTTCGGTTTTCTCATCACCACCCATTGAAGAGACTGTCTTTTCTCCATTGTATATTCTTGCCTCCTTTGTTGTAGATTAATTGATCATAAGTGCGTGGGTTTATTTCTGGTCTCTCCTGTTCCATTGATCTGTGTCTGTTTTTGTGCCAGTACTGTACTGTTTTGATGACTGTAGCTTTGCAGTATAGCCTGAAGTCAGGGAGCCTGATTCCTCCAGCTCCATTCTTTCTCAGGATTGTTTTGGCTCTTCAGGGTCTTTTGTGTTTCCATACAAATTTTTAAATTACTTGTTCTAGTTCTGTGAAAAATGCTATTGGTAATTTGATAGGGATTGCACTGAATCTGTAGATTTCCTTGGGTAGTATGGTCATTTTAGCAATATTGAGTCTTCCATTCCAGGTGTACGGTATGTGTTTCTGTTTGTGTCATCTTCAGTTTCTTTCATCAGGGTCTTATTGTTTTTGGAGTACAGGTCTTTTTCCTCCTTTTGTAGGTTTATTCCTAGGTATTTTATTCTGTTGGATATGCTGGTAAATGGGATTGTTTAATTTCTCTTTCGTTGTTAGTGTATAGAAATGCAACAGATTTCTGTATATTAATTTTGTATCCTGCAACTTTACCAATTTATTGATGAGCTCTAGTAGTTTTATGGTGGCATCTTTAGGATTCTGTATGTCTAGTATCATGTCATCTGCAAACAGTGACAGTTTTACTTTTACTTCATTTCCAATTTGGATTACTTTTATTTGTTTTTCTTCTTGATTGCTGTGGCTAGGACTTCCAAAACTATGTTGAATAAAAGTGGCAAGCGAGGGGCATCCTTGTCTTGTTCCTGATCTTAGAGGAAATGCTTCCAGCTTTTCACTGTTGAGTATGATATTAGCTGTGGGTTTGTCATATATGGCCTGTATTATGTTGAGGTATATTCCCTCTACACCCACTTTCTGGAGAGTTTTTATCATAAATGGATGTTGAATTTTATCAGAAGCTTTTTCTGCATCTATTGAGATGATCACATGCTTTTTATTATTCATTTGTTAATGTGGTGTTTCATGTTGATTGATTTGCTGATATTGAAAAATCCTTGCATCCCTGGGATAAATTCCACTTGATCATGATGTATGATCCTTTTAATGTATCGTTGGATTTGGTTTGCTCATATTTTGTTGAAGATTTTTACATGTGTGTATTGGCATGTAATATTCTTTTTTTGTGATATGTTTGTCTGGTTTTGGTATCAGAGTTACGTTGACTTCATAGAATGAGTTCAGAAGTGTTCCTTCTTCTACAATTTTTTGAATGGTTTCAAAAGGGTCAGTTTTAACTGTTGTCCAGATGTTTGGTAGAATTTGCCTGTGAAGCCATCTGATCCTGGACTTCTGTTTTTTGGTAGTTTTTAAATTACTGTTTCAATTTCAGTAGTTGTGATTGGTCTGTTCATATTTTCTGTTTCTTTCTGGTTCAATCTTGGGTCTGAGTGTTTTTTAAATCATTTGAGTGAACCCTAGAATGCATTTTCCATACAAATTGTGTTATTATTTGTGGTTATAACCTCAAGTCAGGGCTACAAGTCTATTTTTTTCATAATGTAGGTGAAGTATAGTATTAATCAGTAGTAGTCTAGATAAAAAGATATGGAGAGTGCCACTTAGAGTACAATAGGGACAAAGGGAAGAGTTTTCTCAAAGAGGTCTCCTTCTTTGACAGCTTCATCTATCACCTGTACCCCTTTATCTGTTTTTATAGCTGCTTTCCCTAGCCATACTCCCCCCAGTTCCAAATATTTTCATGTGCCCTATCCCACAGATATTTTTGTTGTTAATTACCGTTCCTCCTTCCTCTAAGCAAAGTTCCAATTTCCTTGGTGAAACCAATCTCAACTAGATATTAAATGAGAAGCATTATTTTTTTGTTTAACTCATTTAATATATTTTAAAAGAGACAATAGATGTACATAATAAAAACTCAAACTGTACAAAGGGATATATAGAAAGCAAGTGGCAAGTAACAATTTTTGAGTCACATATAATCTTGTATTTGAAAGCAATTACCTGTTAAACCAAATTAATCTCTGATACAGTTGTATGAAATATAACAAACTTAGAAGTAAAAGTAGACAGGCAATGAGAAAATATTTTTGGACAGTAGTGATACCATGTAAGCAAACCAGACTTACCTGTTGCTTTCCCCTGAATCAGCTCCACTTAAGCTATCCTAACTTTTCATAGTGTTTTTCCTTTTTTCTTCTTCTGAACCCATCAATCTGCTTACAGCTTGACATTTTTTTTTAACTTTTTATTTTATATTGGAGTATAGTTGATTAACAATGTTGTGTTATACAACAAAGTGATTCAGTTATACATATACATAGTAGCTCCCATAGCAGTGAGCTTTCAAGTAGCAAGGGAGGAGCAAGAACCTTTGTTATGGGTCACTTAGGAATTTGCCAATATTTATTTAATTTCCCTCAATATTTGTTTCTAAAGATCCCTGTTATTTATGTATATCACTCCATGACTTGGTGTTAGAATTAATGAATTTAAGTACAAGCCAAGATATCTTACAATGTATAAAAATTATGTGTTTCTGATTGTTTTTTTCCACCCATCATAAAATTACTCAGACCTAGTCAATAGAGCTGTTTTATTAGCTTTAGTAATAAGCTCTTTATTTATTCCATTTGTTTAGATTTGTTCTATTATTCTGTAAAACCATTCTAAAGACTTAGATTTTTTAAAACCTGAAATAAAACCAAACATTTTGTATTTTTAGATCAATTTTAAATGATTATAACATTTTATGTTTTGTTTTGGCAATTGTATTAGGTTGTGGTTTTCCAGAGAAGCAGAACCAATAGCAAATGTACATACATATAGTAATATAATAATGACAACAAAAATGTATTACTGATGTAATAATTATTAATTAATAATAGATTAATAATGAATTATATATACAATTACCTATATAGATAGACTTATTATGAGGAATTGACTCATGCAATTATGGAGGCTAAGTCCTACCATGTACCATCAGCAAGCTGGAGATCCAGGAAAGCCAGTGGAGTAATTTCAGTCCAAGACTTTTAAAGGCCTGACGACCAGGGAAGCCAATGGTGTAAATCTCAGTTCAAGGGCAGAAGAACAATATCCCAGCTAAAGCAGGCAGGCAGGGAACCCATCCTCCCTTCCTCTGCTTTTTCTTCTATTCAGACCCTCAGTGCATTGGATGATGCCCACCCACACTGGGGAAGGCAGTTTACTGAGCTAATATTACGAAGACGGTTGCATAACAGTGATTTTCTAACCCTGTCATTCTTTCTGTTAGCTGGCCTTTTTGAAATTCATGAGTTCATAGTGATATAGTGTCTTTCCTTGCCTCCCCCTTTCCATATTTGCACTCCTTTTCAAACAGTAGATCTCTGGCTCCTATTAGCAGCAGTCCATTTGCACACTTGCTTATTCCTACAATATACACAAAATAGTTTCAGAATTCCTGCACTGCTAAAAACAAACCTGCAAAAGCATTTTTGTTTGCATTCTTTTTTGTCTTTAGTTTGAAGGTATATAGTCAAATTACTGTGTTCAGAACTACTTGGATTAGTTCTCCATATGAAGAATTAGTCAGTCATGTGAAGTAGTTAGGTTAGCTTGTTGATGTTTATATGCAATTTTGATTTTTTTTCTCATCCTTTTTTATTTTTGTTTTTTGACTATGTAAAACAACTGATATGGTTCCAAAAGTCAAAACTTTACAAAAAAGTATACATAGAGATGTGTTACTATTCCCTGCTGCATTCCTTCTGTGTAGTCCCTATAAGTAACCAAATTAATTAGTTTCTGGTTTACCTTTCATATGTTTATTTTTATAAAATTAAGCCATTTCATTTATTTTATCTCATTTCTCTTCTTATACAGAGATAGCATACAATTTATACTCTTTCATACTTCGCTCTTTCCACTTACGAATATGTCCTGAAATCACTGCCTGTTAATCGACTTGGCAAGTTTTAAATGTAAGAATTCTCCAGCAGGAAAATATAGTTCCGTGTTTTAGGTAAATTTTTTTTTCCCAGAAGACAGGCAATTAGTGACATGTCAATAAAGCTCAATATGTCGATAAAGTTTGTTTATAAATTAAACAAACACCTACACATTAATATTTTATGTGAACTTCCATATTCTTTATTCTCTAAAAGGAAAATATATAATTCACTGCCATTGGTTTTTCTTCCTCTTTGCAATTTCTTGCTGCTGCTGGCACTGCTACAAAAAATGCAGTAATGGTGACTGTCCTTCTATAAAGTTTATTTTCATATAATTGTAGGTTTGTCATTTTGAGAAGTAGAACATAGATCATGTGTACCCTTTTCCCACTTTCCTGACATGATAACATCTTGCAAAGCTGTAGTACAATATCAGAACCAGGAAATTGATGTTGATACAATGCACCAATCTTTATTCAGGTTTCTAAATTTTACAATACATATTCATTCATATATGTGTGTATGTTCTATACAATTTTATCACATATGTAGGTTCATGTATCCACCACCACAGTCAAGATACAGAATAGTCCTGTCACCACAAGGATCCCTCCTGCTGTATAAAGTGTATTTTCAATCACTGGTTTATTCTCTTATAAGCAGAAGAGTAACTTTTATTTCTATACTAATCCAAATAAGACCTATTTAAAAGTAATGTTATGCCATAAATGGGTTTTGTTTTTTGTTTTTTATCTATACAATTTAATTGTGACAAGTAACCACATTTCAGAATTCTGATTTTCTCTTTACTGTATTTTAAGTATTTAATCAAAAAACAAGAATACTGACTTATGGGTCATTTTCTGCTTAAATGAGGGTCTCTGGGGGTAAGTTAGTTGAAAATGTTTATCAAAAGCTTACGATGAAGATATAGTTATGCCTATATCCTGTAGGTGATCAAAGACTAAGAGGCAAACCAGTATTTGCTTCCATTTTCAACTGTTTAAAATTCTTGAAAGGAAAGAATGAAAACTTTCCTCCAAACATCAGTAACAAGACAAGCGTGCTCACTTTCACCACTGGTATTCAATATTTTACTGAAAATTCTAGCCAGAGCAATTAGATAAGAAAAAGAATGAAAAGGCATCCAACTGGAAAAGAAGAAATAAAACTATCTCTATTTGCAGATGACGTGATCCTATAGAGAGAGACTCCCAAAGAATGCACAAGAAACTGCTAGTACTAATAAACAAATTCAGCAAAATTACAGGGTATATGATCAATACACAAAAATCAGTTGTGTTTCTATACACCTGCAGTAAACAATTTGGAAAGGAAATGGAGGCAATTCTATTTACAGTAGCATTTAAAAGAATAAAATACCTAGGAATAAATTTAACCAAAGAGGTGAAAGACTTGTACACTGGAAACTGCAAAGTATTGCTGAGAGAAATTAAAGAAGACCTAAATAAATGGAAAGACAGCCTGTGTTCATGGGCAGAAGATTTAATTTGTTAAGATGTCAATACCTCTACCCAAAGTGATCTACAGATTCAGTGTAGTGCCTATCAAAATTCTACACCATGTACAAAAATTATTCAGTCATAAAAAGGAACGAGGTTCTGATACATGCTACAAACACAATGAACCTTGAAAGCATATGGTAAGTGAAATAAGCCAAATGCAAAAGGACAAACATTATACAATTCCAATTATATGCAATATCTAGAATAGACAACTTCAAAGAGACAGAAAGTAGATCAGAGATTACCAGAGGCTAAGAGCTATTGCTAAATGTTACAGAGTTTCTGTTTGTGGTAATAGAATAGTTTTGAAAATAGATAGTAGTGATGGTTGTACGATGTTGTGAATGTAACTAGTACCACTGAACTGTACACTTTAAAATGGTGAAAATGGCAAATCTTATATATATTTTGCCACAATAAGAAAAAATTTTTTCAATTAAAAACTAGCTACAGGGACTACTTGAATCTGCACTGTCTGGCAAGAAAGCAGAGTAGAAGGATGTGAACTCACCCCTTCTTACAGAAACATCAAAATCACAACTAACTGCTGAACAACCATCAACAAAAAATGCTGGAACCTACCAAAAAAGATACCGTACATCCAAAGACAAAGAGTATGCCACAACAAGATGGTAGGAAGGGCACAATCACGATAAAATCAAATTCTACACCTTCCTGGTGGGCGACCCACAAACTGGACAATAATTATACCGCAGAAGTTCTCCCACAGGAGTGGAAGTCCTGAGCCCCACGTCAGGCTTCCCAGCCTGGGGGTCTGGCAACGGGAGGAGAATCTGGCTTTGAAGACCAGTGGGGTTTGATCGCAGGAATTCCACAGGACTGGAGGAAACAGAAATTCCACTCTTGGAGGGCACACACAAGGTCTTATGCACCAGGAGCCAGGGAAAAAAGCAGTGACCTCATAAGAGACTGGGCCAGACCTACCTGCTAGTGTTGGAGTGTCTCCTGCCAAGGCGGGGGGTGGCTGTAGCTCAACTGCGGGGACAAAGACACTGGCAGCAGCAGTTCTGGCAAGTACTTATTAGCATGAGCCCTCCTGGAGATCGCCATTTCCTCCCCAAGACCTAGCCCCACCCAACAGCCCATAGGCTCTAGTGCTGGGACACATCAGGCCAAACAACGAACAGGCCAGGAACGTAGCCACACCCATCAGCAGTCAGGCTGCTTAAAGTTTTCCTGAGCATGGCCCTGCCCACAAGAGGGTAAGAACCAATAAACCTACCTAAGGAGACAAAAGACCTGTAGTCTGAAAGCTATAAGAAGCTGATGAAAGAAATCAAAGGTGACATAAACAGATGGAAATATATACCATGTACTTGGATTGGAAGAATCGATATTGTCAAAATGATTATACTACTCAAGGCAATCTGCAGATTCAGTGCAATCCCTATCAAATTACCAATAACATTTTTCACAGAACTAGAACAAAAAAATCTTAAAATTTGTATGGAGACACAAAAGACCCTGAATAGCCAAAGCAATCTTGAAAAAGAAAAACAGAGCTGGAAGAATCAGTCTCCCTGACTTCAGCCTATACTACAAAGCTACAGTCATCAAAGCAGTATAGTACTAGCACAAAAACAGAAATATAGGTCAATGGAACAGGATAGAAAGCCCAGAAACCCACACACCTATAGTCGTTTAATCTTTGACAGAGGAGGCAAAACTATACAATGGAGGAAAGGTAGTCTCTTCAATAAATGGTGCTGGGAAAACTGGACAGCAACATATAAAAAAAAGAAATTAGGACATTCTCCAACACCATATACAAAAATAAACTCAAAATGGATTAAAGACCTAAATGAAAGACTGGGTACTATAAAACTCTTTGAGGAAAACATAGGCAGAACACTCTTTGACATAAATCGCAGCAATATCTTTTTTGAGCTGACTCCTAGCATAATGGAAATAAAAACTAAAATAAACAAATCGGACCTAATTAAACCTAAAAGCTTTTGCACAGCAAAGGAAACCATAAACAATACGAAAAGACAACCCACAGAATGGGAGAAAATATTTGCAAACGATGCGACTGACAAAGGATTAGTCTCCAGAATTTACAAAGAGCTCATGTGGCTCAATAACAAAAAACCAAACAACCCAATCAAAAAATGGGCAGAAGACCTAAATAGACATTTCTTCAAAGAAGACATACAGATGACCAAGAGACACATGAAAAGATGCTCAACATCGCTAATTACTAGAGAAATGCACATCAAAACTACAATGAGAAATCACCTCACAGCAGTCAGAATGGCCATCATCAGAAAGTCTACAAATAATAAATGCTGGAGAGGGTGTGGAGAAAAGGGAACCCTCCTACACTGTTGGTGGGAATGTAAAGTGGTACAGCTGCTATGGAGAACAGTATGGAGGTTCCTTAAAAAACTAAAAATAGAGCTACCATATGATCTAGCAATCCTACTCCTGGGCTATATCCAGAGAAAAACATGGCTTGAAAGGATACATGCACCCCAATGTTCATTGCAGTGCTATTTACAATAGCCAAGACATGGAAGCAACCTAAATGTCCATTGACAGATGAATGGATAAAGTAGGTGTGGTACATATATACAATGGAATATTACTCAGCCATTAAAAAGAATGAAATAATGCCATTTGCAGCAACATGGATGGACCTGGAGATTATCATACTAAGTGAAGAAAGTCAGAGAAAGACAAGTATCATATGATATTGCTGATATGCAGAAACTAAAAAAAAAATGATACAAATGAACTTATTTATAAAACAGAAACAGACTCACAGACCTAGAGAGAGAACTTATGGTTACCAGGGCAGAAGAGTAGGAAGGAGGGATAGATTGGGAATTTGGGATTGACATGTACACACTGCTATATTTAAAATAGATAACCTTGGTCAGCTAATCTATGACAAAGGAGGCAAGGATATACAATGAAAAGACAGTCTCCTCAGTAAGTGGTGCTGGGAAAACTGGATGGCTACATGTAAAAGAATGAAATTAGAACACTCCCTAACACCATACACAAAAATAAACTCAAAATAGATTAGAGAACTAAATGTAAGACCAGACACTATAAAACTCTTAGAGGAAAACATAGGAAGAACACTCTTTGACATAAATCACAGCAAGATATTTTTGGATCCACCTCCTAGAGTAATGGAAATAAAAACAAAAATAAACAAATGGGACCTAATGAAACTTAAAAGCTTTTGCACAGCAAAGGAAACCATAAACAAGACGAAAAGACAGCCCTCAGAATGGGAGAAAATATTTGCAATCGAATCAACGGACAAAGGATTAATCTCCAAAATATACAAACAGCTCATGCAGCTCAGTATTAAAAAAACAAACAACCCAATCCAAAAATGGGCAGAAGATCTAAATAGACATTTCTCCAAAGAAGACATACAGATGGCCAAGAAGCACATGAAAAGCTGCTCAACATCACTAATTATTAGAGAAATGCAAATCAAAACTACAATGAGGTAGGCTACCCTGGTGGGACAGTGGTTAAGAATCCGCCTGCCAATGCAGGGGACACGGGTTCGAGCCCTGGTCTGGGAAGATCCCACATGCCGCGGAGCAACTAAGCCCGGGCACCACAACTCCTGAGCCCGCACTCTAGAGCCCGCGAGCCACAACTGCTGAAGCCCGCACGCCTAGAGCCTGTGCTCCGCAACAAGAGAAGCCACCGCAGTGAGAAGCCCATGCACCGAAGAGTAGCCCCTGCTCGCCACAACTAGAGAAAGCCCACGCACAGCAACAAAGACCCAAAGCAGCCAAAAATAAATAAATAAATTTATAAAAAACAAACAAACAAAACTACAATGAGGTATCACCTCACACCAGTTAGAATGGGCATCATCAGAAAATCTACAAACAACAAATGCTGGAGAGGGTGTGGAGAAAAGGGAACCCTCTTGCACTGTTGGTGGGAATGTAAATTGATACAGCCACTATGGAGAACAGTATGGAGGTTCCTTAAAAAACTAAAAATAGAATTACCATATGATCCAGCAATCCCACTACTGGGCATATACCCAGAGAAAACCATAATTCAAAAAGACACATGCACCCCAATGTTCATTGCAGCACTGTTTACAATAGCCAGGTCATGGAAGCAACCTAGATGCCCATCGACAGACGAATGGATAAAGATGATGTGGTACATATGTACAATGGAATATTACTCAGCCATAAAAAGGAACGAAATTGGGTCATTTGTTGAGACGTGGATGGATCTAGAGACCGTCATACAGAGTGAAGGAAGTCAGAAAGAGAAAAACAAATATCGTATATTAACGCATATATGTGGAACCTAGATAAATGATACAGATGAACCGGTTTGCAGGGCAGAAATTGAGACACAGATGAAGAGAACAAACATATGGACACCAAGAGGGGAAAGCGGCGGGGGGTGGGGTAGTGGTGGGATGAATTGGCCGATTGGGATTGACATGTATACACTGATGTGTATAAAATTGATGACTAATAAGAACCTGCTGTATAAAAAAATAAATAAAATAAAATTCAAAAATTCAAAAAAAAATAAAATAAAATAGATAACCAACCAGGACCTACTGTATAGCACAGGGAACTCTGCTCAGTATTATGTAATAACCTAAATGGGAAAAGAATTTGAAAAAGAATAGTTACATGTGTATGTATAACTGAATCACTTTGCTGTAAACCTGAAACTAACACAACATTGTTAATCAACTATACTCCAAAATAAAATTAAAAAAGAAAAAAACAGCTACAGGAACAGCTAAAGAAAACCTCCTTGAGAAAGCTTTTGCGAATATAATGGAATAAATAGACCTAAATACAGAAAAAAAATTCTTTTGACAAGAAATGTCTAATTTTTTATATTGTTCAGATTTTTTATTTAACCAGTCTTTCTTCAGAGAAAATGCCATTAATTAATTTTGATGTGCATAAGAATCTCCTGGAAAAACGTATTTCTAGGCCCCATCTAGTGATATTCTTGATTAGTAGATCTTGAATGCAGCCTAGTTTTTAAAAAGTTGTATCTTTACCAGTCTCACCAAGGAATTTTGATGCCAGTGGTGAGTTACGCTTTGGGAAATATTATTATAAACATAGGTCAGAAACACCTCAGTTCAGCATCTTTTCATGTGCCAGTTGGACATCTTTGTCTTCTTTGAAAAAATGTCTATTCAGCTTCTCTGCTCATTTTTTAATCAGGTTTTTGTTGTTGTTGAGTTATATGCATTCTTTATATATTTTGGATATTAACCCCTTATTGAATATATGATTTGCAAATATCTTCTCCCATTCAGTAGGTTGCATTTTCATTTTGTTGATGGTTTCCTTTGCTGTGCAGAAGCTTTTTAGTTTGATGTAGTCCCATTGATGTATTTTTGCTTTTGTTTCCCTTGCTGGAGAAGATATATCTAGAAAGATATTGCTAAGACTGATGTCAAAAGAGTATACTGTCTAATACACAGTTGGTGGGAATGTAAATTGGTGTAGCCACTTTGGAAAACAGTATGGAGATTCCTGAAAAAATTAAGAATAGGACTGCCATATGATCCAGTTATCCCATTTCTGAGTATTTATCCAAAGAATACAAAAATACTAATTCAAAAAGATATATGCACCCTTATGTTCATTACAGCATTATTTTACAGTAGCCAAGTTATAGAAGTAACTTAAGTGCCCATCAGTGGATGAATGGATAAAGAAGATGTGGCATAGCATATATATATACAATGGAATACTACTCAGCCATAAAATAAAAAGATGAAGTCTTGCCATTTGTGATAACATGGATGGACCTTGAGGGTATATGCTAAGTGAAATAAGTCAGAGAAAGACAAATACAATATGATTTCACTCATATGTGGAATATAAAAAACAGAGAAACAAAAAAACAGAATAAATGAACTAAACAAAACAAACATGTAGATACAGAGAACAGAGTGGTTACCAGAAGGGAGGGGACAGAGGGAGGGCAAAATGGATAAAGGGGATCAACTGTATGGTGACAGATGGAAACTAAATTTTTGGTGGTAAGCACACTGTAGTGTATGCAGAAGTGGAAATATAAGGTTGTACACATGAAACATATAATTTTATAAACCAATATTACCTCAAAATAAAGAGGAAAAAAAAACACCTGGGTTCAAGTCCTGACTGTGCTCCTTATTGTGTACCCTTGAATAATTAAATAATTTATTTATGCTTCAGTTTCCATACCAATAAAATGGAGATAATATTTACCACAGAGTTGTTTTTTTGTTGTTGTTGTTTTTGTTTTAATTTATTTACTTTTATTTATTTATTTTTGGCTTGTTGGGTCTTCGTTGCTACGCGTGGGCTTTCTCTAGTTACGGCGAGCAGGGGCTACTCTTCATTGCAGTGCGCGGGCTTCTCATTGTGGTGGCTTCTCTTGTTGCGGAGCACGGGTTCTAGGCGTGCCGGCTTCAGTAGTTGTGGCTTGTGGACTCTATAGTTGTGGCTCGCAGGCTCTAGAGCACAGGCTCAGTAGTTGTGGTGCACGGGCTTAGTTGCTCCGCAGCATGTGGGATCTTCCCGGACCAGAGTTCGAACCCGTGTCCCCTGCACTGGCAGGCGGATTCTTAACCACTGCACCACCAGGGAAGTCCCCAGAGAGTTGTTTTAAAGATTAAACGGGATACAGCTTGTAAAGTAATAAATACTATGCTTTGTATTTCGAAAGAGCTCAAAAAATGTTAGCAATATATTTCATTTTTATAATCCAGCTATCATCATCCAAAATAATTTAGATTAATAGAGTTAGGTAAATAGAGGTTCAGTGATGGATTAACCTTTTTCTGTATAAGACATTTTTTTTATCATCTTTATTGGAGTATAATTGCTTTACAATGGTGTGTTAGTTTCTGCTTTATAACAAAGTGAATCAGCTATACATATACATATATCCCCATATCTCCTCCCTCTTGCGTCTCCCTCCCACCCTCCCTATCCCACCCCTCTAGGTGGTCACAAAGCACCCAGCTGATCTCCCTGTGCTGTGCGGCTGCTTCCCACTAGCTATCTGTTTTACATTTGGTAGTGTACACATAATATTGTGAGAATAAAGAAAAACTTGTTCATTAAACTTATTGTGGTAATCATTTCATGATGTAGGAAGGTCAAATCATTATGCTGTACACCTTAAACTTATATAGTGTTGCATGTCAATTATATCTCAATAAAACTGAAAGAAAAATTAAAATAAATTTAAAGAAAAGAAAATTTTGAGGATTTTATCCCTGTTATGTACATGCAGCTCTCAGGTTTCTTGAGATTTTATAATAATACAGTCTCTTATGGGTAGTGACTTTCAAATAAGTTTTTAGTAATGGAATAAATTAAGAGTTCACTTGTGGCCTATGAGAGTATAGTGTTAGTAGAGTAGTAAGGCAGAAATCTGAATATTTGAATTTAATTTCAGTATGGAGGAAGTGGAGATTGATCTAGACCATTACTTTGAGCAATGGTTTGTAAAAGAGACAATATTCATTAAGTAAAAGGAGAGTTAAACAGCATCAGGGGCCCAGCAAAATCATATATGTACTTGTAATATTGACCATCAATAGTGCTGTAAGTTTTCTCTAGCACTCACAGCTTGGGCCAGGAATGAATAAAACAAATAGATAGGAAATCCAGGATTACGTATTAGACACGCATGTGTGTGGCAGGTTAAGGGACTGAGAAAATTTTCTTTTTCTTCAAGTTTTTTCCAGCTTAATTGAAATATAATTGACAAATAAAAGGTATATATTTAAAGTGTATAACGTGATGATTTGATATATGTATACATTGTGAAGTAATTATTGACAGTATTGTTAATTAACATATTTATCATCTCACATAGTTACCTTGTTTTCTTGGTGGTGAGAATGCTTAAGATCTACTCTCTTATCAATTTGAAGTATACAATATAGTATTTTTAACTATAGCTACCGTGCTGTGCATGAGATCCCCAGAACTTATTCATCTTATAAATGAAGCCTTGTACCCTTTGGCCAGCATCTCCCTGTTACCCCCACCCAGCTTTCTCAGTGATGTAACAAACTGATGAACTATGAAGTCTATGATCAGAAGGACGTAAAAGAAAGAAAAAAATAAAAGATGAGCATATTTCACTTGGATCTAGGAATGGATGTTCACTGGACTAGGTCTTTTTTATTTTATTCATTGATCCATCAAATAATATCTACCATACTACAGACACCATGCTAGGTAACTTGGTTTATAACGTAAACAAGTAGAGACTGTCCTTGCCTTCATGGAACTTACAATCTGGTGAGGAAGACAGATGCCAAACAATTGGAAGTTACAGAAAGGGGGAAATCAGGATCTTTAAAGACCGTTATGGCTTTTAGACGTTTCTCCTCTTCTCTCACTACACCCACAGTGCCTGCACAGTTAATACAGTAGGCACCATGGGTCGCATGCTAGGGAATCTTGAAGACATTAGTGGGCTCCTTTCCTATCTCCTTTGCCTCCCTTCTTCCATGTCTAGAATGGCACAGCAACAGCTGAGTTAATCACCTGTATCAGCAATTTTTAGTCAGACGCACCAATTTAATGATAGTTTCTCCTTATTCTTTTAGTTCTTCCCTCAGAATATATCTGAGGAACTTTATGGAGAAAAGGAAAATGATGAAGCTAAATTTGAAGGTAAGAATGGAAAATAATTGAAAGCAGTCAAGATGGGAAAAAAAACAATTGGAGCAGAATGATAGTTTTGAAAGTTACATTACATATGACTTGCTTGAAACTGTGGAAGAAATTTAAAGCATAATTAATGGATACATCCCTCCATGGATTTTATGTGGTCGAAGCATCTAATTTCAGTTGTTCTTCAGAATAATAAGACTTCCTCTTTGGGGAAAATGAGAGAACTCTGAATTTCACGTGAGACTTTTCTAGGCAAATTGGAAAAGGCACCGAAAACCCTGAATTTTTGGCATGTGGCTTTCTCAAGAGAAAAAGAGATATTAATAGTGAACATACCGTAAGAATCTGCCCTGACATAAGGCAGTCTGGCAAAAACATGTCAAAACGTGAACAGCTTTCTGTTGTGCCGGAGCAACTGGATCATAGTTTCTTTTTAAAAGTATCTTAGAGGACTAACCCAGACACTTTAAAAATACTAGTTGGTAAAAAAAAAGATGATGCTGGACTTTTACTCTACTGACAAACAAAAAAAGATTCATTCAAGGAGGACCAAGATTTCAGATTTCTCAAGTTGTACTACAGTGGTCTTTGGCCATAATATAGGATGTGATCAAATCTTATAAGGATGCCATGAAGCTGGCAGCAGTCACTGGATATCGGGATGCAGTACCCATCAACATCTGCATAGCTTGCAATGGTCATTATAAGATGAAGGATTTGATCCAATTTAGTCCAGCCAGAGGCAAATCTGTTTACGAAAGGAGTAGTGTTCTATAAAATATGAATGGCACCTACTGATGACACTTTCACTCACCAACTTGAAAGAGGGAGCAACAGTAACTTGGAAATTTTGTAACAGAAATGTATTCTGCAGGCAGGAATAAGTAAATTAGTGAAGGGACATCGAGATGATATTAAAGCAAACAGTGATGCTGTCTTAAGGCAACAAAGTACAGTTTGAACCATCCATTGAAAATATAGAAAATGCTATTAGCAGCAATAAAAATCTAGTCTCCAGCACAATGGGATTAAATATAAAAATTGCCATTTTCTCTAGGATGAAGACAGTGGCAACCATTCTTCTCCCAAAAGCTGCTCAGCAAGTAGTTTATCTCCAAAGATTATGAAGCCTGTCCACTGAGTCAGAAGATGTAGAAATGGAGAACACACTTCCTGAATTTCTCAAAATTTAACAGTTGGATGACAGTTTTAAAACCATTCTGTGAATTTGGTTGCCACCGAGATGGGAAAAGGAGTTGATTTCACCTAGGAAGAAGTAAAAGGAGGAGGAGGAGGAAAGGAAAGGAAATTAAAATAAAAATTACAAGAGTGATGGAGTGTCCACTACTCTACTTGGTCCTGCAGTGGAGGCAAGTTTCCCTGCAAAAGTAGCTTAGGCATGTGAAGAATATCTTGATACTCAGTGAATTGATACTCAGTCCAAAAACTCCAAGGTTACAGTTTGCTTAGCTGCTGGATAACTATCTTAACTTGGGAGAGAGATTTACTAACAGGATTGTTGGGGATGCTACATAGCACAGCTCCTGGGGGCACCATTCACATCTTACTCTATCTGAACAGAGCTCCTTTGAGTCATTCAAGATGGCAACCCTGCAGGACCCATCCCTTCCCACACAATTCCCTGAGGGTAGACAGGGAACAGCATCAGTTCCTTAAGGTGTGATAAGACAGTGTGGAGAGGCTCTGCCCCTCCAATCCTCCCAGGAAAGGGATGCAATGAAAAGAGCCCCTAGGACTCCTTCTCATAGCAGAGTAGCTTAATTGCCTCAGCTTTGCACTTCGGAAGCACTTAGTAGGCTTACGTAGAATATAGGGGAAGCTGGAGGTTCCCAGCCCTGGGTGGGAGTCACTTAAGTCGTCTTGCTCCTTCAGGCTTTTGGAGCTCAATTGGAGGAGCTGGAATCCTTTTATGATACTGTCACAAACTGAGGTTCCAGTGGTGAGCAGTTGAGGCCTCAGACAGATAGATGACTTCTAATTTAAAATGCATAATAATAAAGGTAAATTTTTAAAGAAAGAATATGACCTGTAATTCCACTATCCTCACATAATTTTTAGCTTTTGCATAATGCTTTCTCTCCATTCCTTGTTGCATACTTAGATATATATTTTACTTAGTTGAAACATACTGTTCAGGGACTTCCCTGGTGGCACAGTGGTTAAGAATCCACCTGCCAATGCAGGGGACACGGGTTCGAGCCCTGGGCCAGGAAGATCCCACATGCCACGGAGCAACTAAGCCCGTGCACCACAACTACTGAGCCTGCGCTCTAGAGCCTGCGAGCCACAACTACTGGGCCCTCATGCCACAACTACTGAAGCCCACGCACCTGGAGCGCGTGCTCTGCAACAAGAGAAGCCACTGCAATGAGAAGCCCGCGCACCACAACGAAGAGCAGTCCCCGCTCGCCGCAACTAGAGAAAGCCCACGTGCAGCGACGAAGACCCAATGCAGCAAAAAATTAATTAATTAAAAAAAGAAAAACATACTGTTCATATTCATTGTGTATGTACATTTAACATCACATTTGTCTTATTTTTTAATAGCACACAAATGTTAATGGATAACACTGATGTGATTTTTTTTTTTTAAAGATTTATTTATTGATTGATTGATTGTTATGTTGGGTCTTCATTTCTGTGCTAGGGCTTTCTCTGGTTGCGGCGAGCGGGGGCCACTCTTCATCGCGGTGCGCAGGCCTCTCACTATCGTGGCCTCTCTTGTTGCAGAGCACAGGCTCCAGACGCGCAGGCTCAGTAGTTGTGGCTCACGGGCCTAGTTGCTCCGTGGCATGTGGGATCTTCCCAGACCAGGGCTCGAACCCGTGTCCCCTGCATTAGCAGGCAGATTCGCAACCACTGCGCCACCAGGGAAGCCCTGATGTGATTTTGAAAAGCATTTAAAGAGAATATCTAGTTTCTCTCATAAAATCGATAGTATAGATTTGTGCTCTCCGAAACAGTAGTCACTAGCCAGCCACACATGCCTAATGAGCATTTGAAATGTGACTATTCTGAAATGAGATGTGCTATGCATGTAAAGTATACGCTGAATTTTGAAAAAAAAAGTAAGTATAAAATATCTCGAATAATTTTTATATTGATTATATGTTGAAATGGTAATACTTTGGATATATTGGGCTAAATATATCATTAAAATTAAGTTCACCTATTTCTTTTTACTTCTTTTAATGTGGCTACTAGAAAATTTTTAATTACATATGTAGCTTGCATTATATTTTTGTTAGACTGCACTGGTATAGATTATCATACACAGCTATGAGATCTTAAAATTGAAAAAGAAACTAAAATTGCAGCCATAAGGAAATGGTTAAATCATCTTTGGTGTATTCACTAGGTACAATATTGTGCAGCTTTTAAAATTATAGACACATGAATATGTGTTTGTTTGTGTGTGTGTAATGTTATATTAAGGCAAGAAAGTGTGATATAAAGTTATAAAAATATTTTAAAAACCTAAGATTTTTCCAGAATGCTAATATGCTAACTAGAGATATGTTTAGAAGGAAGGTAGAATTACAAAGTGAAGTTTTCTCTGTTTTCAAATTTAAAAGAGTGCCTTTGTGTCTTTGTCACACTGAAATATATTAAAGCTAAAAGACTTGGTTTTTTAGTAAAGAAGATCACTGGGTAACACTGATTCATAGGCTTAGATCTAGGTAAATAAGGAGATGGTGATGTATTAGTTTTCTCAAAGTGGTATGGGGGAGAAAGGACAAGCCAGCTACATCTTCTCTCCCACTGCTTAGTGGGAATGAGAAAGTGAAACACCAAAGGACAGGATGGGTGGTAAAATATACTGTTTGTAAAGGAATGAAAGCATGAAGGAGGAGCATTTACATCTTTTACCACTTTGAAAAATATAAAGAAAAGGATTAGAAAACTGAATCAAAGATGCTTTCAAAAGAATTAAAGCTCTGAAAGTGCCTGATCTTGCTGAATATTTTTTTCTTCATTCATAGATTCATGGTGTTGCTATCTAAAGTTGAGAAATCATCAGACGAATTCATGGAAATAATGCAAAATTTAAGTAATATACAGGTTTGCTTTTTTTGGCATATAATTTTTCATATTCTGTTACCCTATTTGAAAAAGAATAGGAGAATCCAATCCCAGAAAGAACTTACAGGGGATATGTTCAATTTACTTTTCATGGGAACTTCTTTTCATATATGAACATTAATTAACCATAATATTTTAGTAATATCTGGCTTCTTCACATTTAAAAGTAAATTTATTAATTATGTTTAGTCTTTTTAGTTAATAAATTGTTTTTATTCAGGTATTTTAAGGCTTGCAATAGTTAACCTAACAGAAAAAGTTAAATTTCATTATCATAGAGTTTAAGTTTTTCATATGAAGGAAGCAGTGTACTGTATTTTCACTAGACTTGTCAGTAGCATTATATTTGTAGAGAACTTAACTCATTTAAGATGACTTTCTTTTAGGCTTTGGAGGACAGTAGAGAGCTTGAAAATCTCATTGGTATCTCCCATGCATCATGTGTCTTAAAAAGAGAAATGCAGAAAACAAAAGACCTAAGTAAGAGAAATTTATGAGTTTTTGATTGTGTCTCTCTATTACTTGTTTGCAAACTTAGAACAGGAAGCCACATATCTTTTGCCAGGATATGTTATTTCAGGGATTCTTCTTGAATGTGAAGGGAAAGAATGTACCTTGGTAACTGGTATTAGGCTTTTTTTTAAAGCAGTTCTCATTCTTTAAAAAAGATATAAGGTATTGCATTTTATACTTGATATTATAAGTATGTATTGCTTGAAATTATTGTTTCTTATGAAGTTGTTTCTTCCAAAATGAGAAATTATTTAATATTCCGTATTAATTTTTAATGTGAGATTTTTTTTTCCTTTAGTGACAAAAGTAACAAAACAAAAACTATTTGAAAAGAAGAATTCAGGACTTCCCAACAAAGGTAAAGAGTTGTGTTTTAATTTATTACATAAAGAGATCCTTTCATCTCATTTTACCATTTCAACCAATTATCATGGGCCCTTTTTTTAAAAGACCACGAATCTCATTTGAAAAACATTATATTGCATTTAGCAAAAGACCGTGTCTGGTAAGATCAGCTTCCCTGATGATTGAACTTTTGAAATACAATTTTCGGTTCAAGAGTTAAATTTTTTCTTCTATCAAAAGTTCTTTTTGAGAATACAGACAAGTGGTGCAACAACGCATTAATATATGGCAGCTTTTAATGGTGAATTAGAAAGATCCACAGAACATGAAAAGTTACTTTGTAACCAGTGTTCTGAAAACTTTCAGATTATTAATGACATTTGATCTACTGTGAACTCTTATACCTTGGAGCATTTCACAGTATGGGCAACTAAATTAGCAGATTTTAAGTTCTCGTAACACATGCACATTCATACCTCAGTAAGCAAAATACTATAAAATATTAAAACCATTAGACCAACTTAAGAGGGATGATTTTAATATTACTGACATGAATGCCATTTGGCAATCTCTGCAGATGGAGGTAGGCCTTGAAGTGGATAGCCATGTTTTAGTCTACCATTTTTGAGTACCAATGACTGCCATTTGTTGAGGACTAGTAATTACTGTGTTCCCAATACTAGGATCAGCAGATCATTACAACAACCCTGCAAGATAGCTATTATTGTCATTATAGATAAGGAACAAAGACACAGAAAAATATTAAGTAACTTGCCCAAAGACGCTGCTACTTAAGTGTCAGAGCAGGGATTCCAACTAAAGACCAGTCTTACCTCAAAAAGTATGGTCTTTGCATTTTTCCATGTTGTCTCTTCCTAAAACAAATGAAATCATCCAGTCATCCCTGCTCTCAGATTCAAACACAAGGCGTAGCTGAAACTGGTTCAACCAATCTAGTATGTTAGTCTGTGTTTAGGATCTTTAACAAAGCCAGCGATGAGTTTGCAGTGGAAAGAGCTGGGATTCCCTGCTGGTCAGTTCCAAAGGCCAACTGGGTCACGGCAGGGCAGCAGCCATGGAAAAACTCCTCCAAAACTCCTGTGGGAAGGGAACTGAGCAGACTTCCTGAGCCGTTCAGTTGGGCAGCTAACTCCCATTAGGATCCATAGAATTTAAGAGCATGAAAGCAGCTCTTTCCTAGAAAAGGCTTGAGATCTCTTCTAATGCTGTGTAACTTGATTATAATGTGTAACTGGTTTTCAGTGGTTTTAATCTCTACTAACTTGACAAGTTTTAGAGGATCATAATGGGAAATTGGAATATTTATTATTTCCCAACTAGAGGAAATCTTTCTTCTATATATTCTGTGGCAATGGTGTAATTTTTTTTTTTTAATCTGTAATTTCCTAGAACTAATTAGAATTAGGCTTTACATTAGGCCTGTGCCAAGTTTTGAGAAATGAGGAAAGGAAAATTGTAGAACAAATAGGTGAACTGTCACTGCTAATAATTAATGGGAAAAAATTTCCCAAAAGTATTGTTTCCTTCCCTAAACATTTATTAAGACATTAAAGTCATTTCCACATGTTAAAACAGTCATCTCCTTTCAGTTATCCAGTACATACTGATTCTTTGTGTGTGTCTGCATGATCAGCCTTAAAACTATTTTCTAGTATTTTAGGCATTAAAACGGACTTGCCCATTACCAGGTGTTCCCTAAGAACTGAGTGTTTGTTCATGCATAGAGGAGATTGTATCACTAAATCATGCTTTAAAGTTTCTAATAAGCATTGATTATTTGTTGTGGTTTAAATGAAAACTGAGCTAAGATATATTAAATATATAATATTTATATAAATTATATAGAAATATATATATGAAAATATATGTCATTTTCCATTTCTGTTTCTTGTCAAGAGCTACATTAACTCTTAATATTTACTTAGGTATTCAAATCTTCATTAGTGTATCACTTATTTTTTAAAGTAATATTGCCTGAAAAATAGATTGAATTTTTTAATTTGAATTTGAGCTAAATATTTTTACAGAATACTTTTCCCTGTTTTTTTCTCTGGTTCCTAATATATGTATTTTTTAATATTAGTGGGATTTGTTTTTTTTTTTTTGGTTATAGGTGATGGACACCAACACATGCACGTTATATGTAAATTTCTTTGCTAAGTTAACTTTTACCCCCTTCTATTCATTCATACATTCATTTTAAGAGGGCTTTGTTAGTTTTTTTGACAGTTCAAACTAATTTGCTTTATATATTCCTTATTTGGGCATCTAGCCTTCAGCTTTTCATAAAAATTTCTAATTTACTCTTTTCTTTTACTATGCTGTTACCCAGAATTATTTAAATTTTAAAATGTTTTGAGAATCTCCATAATATTAGAAATTATATAGTCACAAATTACATAATATAAAAATCAGCCCTATAATATGTTTTGGATTTGGTTTATTAGGTAATTATGAAAATGAAAATAGATTACTTGTTTCACTATCAAAAGAATGTCCTTCAGATTTTTTTTTCATTCAGATTCTTATCAAATTTTCCCAGAATAGTTAAAATAGACAATAACAGAAGAATTCCAACATTTATGCTGTCATTGCACCTTTGAATTGGTCCTTTAGTTCTGTTTATTTTTTTTCATTTCAGTGCTAGTTTGTTTAGCATCAGTTGTAGTCTTTATTACAGGCAGAGAAGTATAATTGTAAAGATAAGACTCTAGTGTTTTAATTAAATAGACATCTGACACACATTCTAAGGCTTTATATAACCTATTCCAGGGAAATTTAAAACATACACAGTAACATGAAAAGGTACACTGAGATTTTCATAGTTTTCAGAACTGGACCTTGCACATTAGGGAATGCCTTGATAGAGCATATGAATAAAGAGGACCTCCTTTGCTAAATACAAATTTCTTAAACAAAGGAAGGCTTCTTTCTTTTTTCAGTTACTTAGGAAGTAAGCCTAACTTCACTTTCCTTAATAATATTGGCTTTATGACTATTAGAAAAATAATGAAATGAAAGGTTCTTTTTCTGTTATATTTGGATGCGAATTTTCAAAATTATTTTTAATTTGTTATGCTGAAGATTTAAAACATATGACCATTTCAATGGGTTGATACAGATGGAATGTCACATTATCATCACATGGGAAGGCATGACATTTATTTACTTTGCATAATCAACCCCTACATAAAACAACTTGATACAAATATTCCTGAGACAATAGATGGCATTATATTGTACTTGGTATTTTCATTTTTTCTGGAGATATTAGAAAATACCAGCATTGTTTGTCTGTGACTAGTACTTCCAGTAAACAAAATGTTTTTTAAAAGAATGTAAGCAAATTGTAGAGCAGTTGCCAAGATATGAAATCTAGACACTTAAGATATGAAATCTAGACACTTAGCTTCAGTCCAAAACATATTTTATCTGTTTTGAGAATAATTGTGTAGGTTGAAGTATGCATAATTTAAATGAAATGTAACCATCTGAACTTTACATTGTTCAAAAAAGCTGATTGTTTCAGCTGTTTATAATACAAAATATTTCAGAATTTCTAGCTCTGGCCTTAAAAAGAAAAAAGCACAAACTATCATGTTCTGGCTTTCTTTAGCTAACTTACTGTCTTCTTGCATTGTAAAATTCATCTTGGTTATAGCATTTTGAAGTTTTCAAATTCTTAGACCACAGGACAAATTTTAAACTCCTTCTGTTCTAAGACTATAAAATAGCTTGATATTGCCTTTTCATTCTAACCACCCACTGAAGTATTTTTTAGCTTAAAAATATGTTGTTCTTTCCCCCACTCAGTCTTGAAAAAGTATTCATCATATCAGCTAAATAATTTTACTCCTAGAAAACTACTACCCTTTTTTTTTCTGTTATGTCTTAACATTAAGCAATATCTTTTTTCAAACAAATACTCCAATATTAAAAGCACTGAGGTTTAGACATGATGAATTTTAGGAGAAACAACAGAAATTCCCCTATGCTTTAACATTCTTATGTTTATGTTAACATTCTTATGTTTATCTCCAGATAAACATTAGTTTATCTGGAGATAAAAAATAGAGATGCTAGTTTTGGTGACACAAATACACATTAATGTACAACTGTAGTCCTCAGCTCTTTATAAGGATTCAGTTGTCACATATGCTGTATGTGGGTCATACCTTTTCCTATTAATAAATGTTCACGCTTTTGCTTTACACTATTCATCACTTTTAGGGCTACATTTCGACTGCTTACTTGAGATTTGTCTAGGATTTAAGGAAAAACAAACTGGTTTATTACTTTTCAAAGCCTTTTAAATAATTTCTTCCAAGATTTATATTTTTTTATACTTTACTAGAAGTATGATGCTTTTATCTTTTAAATAATTAGGTAAAAAATTTTAAACCATAGATTTTAACTCATTTAATAGCAATTATGTGTTTAAGAGGTGTAAATAACTTGCTATCAGACATTGCAAATATCCAGGTGCTCTGTATGTGCTGATGACAACAAAATTGAAATGAAAGACTGTAATAATTCTGACTGGTTTTCTCTGCAGAAGATATTGATTATTTGTGTGTGGTGAGAGATTTGGAAAATTCAATTAAAGGAGTTGTGCAAAGGTTTCATAAATTTTCCTTCTACAGCGTGTACACAGACATTGTTGCGTATTAAATCAATGCAGCACTTCACAATATATTTTCTTTGAAACATAAAAATAAATAACATTTAAACAGTTCTGCTTACTACAGAAACAAATTTTATTTTCTGTGAAGCATTTAGTCATGTGCTATCACTGACTCATACACATTTGCCAGCTGTAACAAATTTTATAGACATTTTCTCCAGAGACATATTTCATATACTATGAATTTTTAAATGAGCAAATGGTGAAGAAGGGATGTCAGCAATATAAAAATTGATCAGTTAAAAGATAAAAGCATAAGTAAAGAGATTTGTATGGTAGTCTTAATAGGTTTTATTAAATAAAAATACTATAAAAAGATAGTAATGAACAGACTGAAGACTAACTGTTCTTGAGGTGGAGAAAAATTATTCTGGCACATTTAGTAGGAATTGGTTTTATGTCACCTGACAGGTGAACATTTTTTTCCCATTTTAACTCTTAGAGTAGTCAGAAAAGCTCCTCAAGGTGTTAGATAAATTCTCTAAGTTGTTTTTGTATTTTAAACACATCTATATAATAATAAAGCAGATATTTATAGTGTTATATAACTAATTATATAGTTAAAAGCAGGACTTGGGCAATCAGTACGTATTAGGTGTTTTTCTTCCTCCAGCTCAGACCTCACATAGGCAGAAAGTAGTCTTTTTCATTCACACTGTTCATACCATATGCTTCAGTCCTCTGGAATCTCTCTCTCTCAGGACGCCAGGCTTCTTCTCTACTACTTCTCTCTCTGCTTGGATTGTACTTGCTTCCTTCTTTGTCTAGCAAACTCCTGCTCATTCCTTAAGGTCAGCCTTCAGTGTCACATCATTTGAAACTCTCCCCAGCTCTCCTAGGTAAAAGGCTAAATTGCTTCATCTTCTAGGCTTCTACAACACTTGTCTGAATGTTTATAAATGTATCATGTGGTAGCGTATTGTAATTGTCTGGTTACAGGGCTCTCTCTGGGCTTCTCCTTGGCAAACAAACAAAAGTCTTATCTCTATACTATAGTCCCAGAGTTTAGTATAGAACCTGGATAGAAGGTCCATAATGCATATTCAGTGAATGAATAAAAACAAATGGCCACTCTAAGAATTTTTTAAAGGAATTATTTAGATATTTTCAAATACTTATAAATTGCTATTTCCTTACATGCCCCATTCATTTAATATTTATTGAATGCCTACTAGGAGCCAGGCACTATTCTAACATTGGGGATACACTAATAAACAAGACAGACATAGTCTTGCCCTCAGGATTATAGAACCTAGCACAAAAGATGAGTAATTATAATAAAACATAAGCACACATTATAATAATAAGTTTCTTGTCAGTTTTCATCCTAAATTTTTAAATGTACGTTCTGAAACAGAATCAGGCAAATCTGTAGGCTGTTGAAACAAGAATTTATAGCCCCAAAGCTGTTACTTATAATGTAAAATAAAACTTTATGTGTAGGTTCTTTATTTTAATTTCATTTTGATTAAGCATTTATTCTGCATCATTACTATGACAACTTACTTTGCACTGTTTTCTGAAAAAAAAAAAAAGTTTTTTCTTTCATATAGAATTAATTATATGATCTTGATAGCTATGAATTCCTTAAAACCATTTTAAACCGAGGTACTGTTTCACCTTAATAATTAGGTTTAGCCATGTTAGATTTCACTGTTTATTTTTCAGGTGGAAACATTTTAATTATATTATCAAACTTGGTATTGTCTGTCTGTAAAGAAAATAGGGACATTAGTTGAAAT
Organism: Balaenoptera musculus; assembly: GCF_009873245.2. Taxonomy (NCBI): domain Eukaryota; kingdom Metazoa; phylum Chordata; class Mammalia; order Artiodactyla; family Balaenopteridae; genus Balaenoptera; species Balaenoptera musculus. Next base: position 54,326,402 of record NC_045785.1, on the reverse strand, counting down.
TATATTTTATCTATTCTTATAAATAATAGGAAGGCAGTCTCACAAGATCTGTGAGTTAGAGACCGTTGAAAGAGAACACTGTTGAGCTTACCAGGCCAGCTTTCAGAGAGGGCATATTTTTTAGTGAATATAAAGAGGGCCCTTAATTGAGTACCTTTGGTAAAAATAGCTAACTAAATAGTGAGAGGTAGGTTATAGTTTCTATAGGGCACATCTGACTGAACAAAGACATAACAAGTCGGTGAATTTGGAAATGTGCTGAATTAAGTAAATAATTACATATTAATTAGTTGTACCTTTCCTTCAAAACAATTCCTGTGGATTCAGCAATACAAGTAAAAATGATATATTTATAAATAGCTTACTATAACATATTAGCTAGAAGCATTATGAGTCATGAGGTAACATTAGTGTTTAGTGTACCTGCAACTGAAGGTTCACAGTAAAAACTAGCATTATCCCAGACTTAGTGGCATCAATATTAAGATTCTTAGAAGCTAACCAGATGTTGCCTGTTTTCTCTCAGAAAAAAATTAATGCAAAAAAAGAATTCTATACTGAAAATACATTGCTTTGGAAATGGTATCTCAAGTGATTAATATTATCTCCCTAACTAGCTGTTTTTAAAATATTTGCAAAGCATCTTCTACAGAAAATTGTATCACTTTCACTCCTTAAAATGTTCATTCTGTAGTATACAATAAATAATAGCTTATAATAATAGCTAACATTTATTGAGCACTTTCAATGTGCCAGACACTGTTATAAGCGCTTTATGCGCATCCCATTTAACCTTCACAACAACTTATGTGAAGTAGATAGTTATTATCTTTATTTTACAGGTAAGGAAACTAAGGCACAAAGAGGTTAAGTACCTTGTACCAGAATCACTTAAGAGACAGAGCCAGTATACTAACCAGAGTAGTCTGGTGCCAGAGCCTGTGCTCTTGCCCACTACATGGTAGTAATCAGTGAATGTCAGGTTTCATGACTGCTCAAAGGTTTTAGATTCTATTAAGTTTTAAGTATACAATATATATACAAATACATACATTCATTCATTATAGGGTAAAATGTTTTATACAATTTCTGACCTATGGAAATCCAACAGCAACCTATTAGATGGTTGTCATAAATACACAGTTATATACACACATAAATATTCACAGTTATACATTTGGCAAATGAATATACACATTTAATATATGACAGTCTCATTAATGAACTTTTGGGAAACTTAAGAGTACTGAGAATAGCTTTGTGTTCGTGGATTCTAGTAAACATCATCACATGTTAGGGATGTTTTTCTGAGTCTTTATTTTGAGTAGTACTTTCAAAAACCTTGAAAGAATTAAGGTTAACCTACTAGTCAACTTCCCTTTTAGTGGGAAGCAACAGAGAGAAATTACAGTGAAATGTACTTGACTACCTTTGAGACATTTCCCTGGGTTCTTTTGATCATGTTTTCTTCTCACCTTGGGTGCTTTCTTCATGATCTCATCCATTCCTTGACTTTAGTTCTCACCTTAGTGTATAAGTCACCCTCCTCCTGAGCTGTAAACAATCTCAGCTCCCATGCATTATTCCCCTAATATGCTGATTTCATCCCCCCCTCATATTATCCCTCATTGTATCTTTCTAGGGATTACATTCATCCAGTGATAAGGCTGAAAACCTTACAATTCTGTCTCATCTAGTTGTTCCCACATCCAAACTGCTGCCAATTCATATCACTTCCCAAAACGTTTACTTCTCCTTTCCATGTCCACTGCACTGGTTTATTCCTTCATTACCTCTCATCCAGATTATCTGCATCCTCATTGTAACCTGCCTCTCTGCTCTTTGATCTCGTTTCCCTACAGCCTGTCCTGCTACTGAACAAATTATGCTTTCGAAGGTATCACTCCACCATATTCATAGTGAAATCCAAATTTATACCATCATTCAGAACTCTTCCCTGATCTGACCCCAGCTTACCTTTCTAATTTGTCTTTGTGCCTCAGTCACTCCAGATTATTTGCCATTCATACCTAGATAACATTCCTCAGAAAGCACCTGTCTCATTTCCTTATCTTTGTTCTTGTCTCCTCTACTTGGCATACCTTTTCCCCCATCATCAAAATTTTACCCATCTTTCAAAACCTGCTTATAACTTACCTTACACAAGGCTTCCTTAGATCCCTCTCTTCCATGTTCTTTTATGCATTTGTCACAGCTGCCTAACTGGTATGACTAAGGGAGGATATTAAACTCCCTGATCTTGTCCTATGCCCTAGAAACCTCTGACAGTCACAATGCCCCTGACACCACTGTGGCCAGATTCCCTGTCTGCACATCAGCTTCTGCCCTCTGTCACACTTCAGTTATTATTCCTCCCGACCTATATTATTCAGTGGGGGTGAGCACCCCATATGCATTCGCTCCCAGAGCCTTTAGAAAGTGGAGCCTTTATAAAATAATGTTACAATAAGAGAGACTGTGCGTAAGGGAGACAGCAACCCATAGGCCACAGACAGTATGAAGACCAGCAAAAGAGGCGGAGAAAGCATGATTTGGGCTAATGTCAACAAGCGATGCTGAGATACATTCCCTAGAAACAGTGTAAATAAATCACCTGGTTAACAAAAGTGTGAGGATTAGTATAAACAAAGCACTTTGCTTAATGCCAACCTAGTATTCAAGCTAAGGATATAAGATTCATATTATATACATGAAATAATAGTAATATAAGGCAAGCTATGATAAGTGATACAAGTTCAGACCCTTCTTCTTTCTAGGATTCTGGCCAATAGCAAGTACAAAAAAAGATTATGAATCCAACGAGGATCACAGTATCAACTTGATTAGTGGAGGAATTAACCTCCAACATGGCAGGCCCTCTGGTAGAAGGTTGGGGTAACTAATGTGGACTAAGGCAGAAGTGGAACCTCCCCTCTCCCATACTGAATCTAGATCTTGAATCCCATGTGCTCTCCTGAACCTGAGGAGAAAGCTGGATCCTTGAAACAGACCCAAGTCCACGTGTCTCTATAACAGTAAAGACCACAGACCTACCTTACATGCTTGGTTGCAGAAGAGAGAGAATGGGCCGGTCTCCTTACAACATGAAATTAAGAAGCATGAAGGCCAACTGGACTTGAGAGTAGACAGACGGTGAAAGGGAAACTGAATAGTGGGGAAGAAGAGCGTTGTGTAAGAATAGTGACCGAATATGACTAGTAAAATGTGGACTACTGTTCTGGACTTCAGTCAGTCAAATTTGTCACTTTTCCATGGGCTGTAGGGAGCAGAAGAGTTGACAGAAATTTCTTCCTCTTCAGACTGAGGAGAGTAAACATTCTTTTCTACTCTAAGTACGAAATGAAGAATAAGCAGTAGTATAGGAATACACAACATAGACCGCCTTTAGGATAGAGTGATTAGGTCATTATTTAAGGGTTCATGATTTTAAAATCAGTTTTAGTTATTCCACTGTACATAATCTCTAACAGAGGGCCATCCAAGACCCTAGTAATGGAAATGTTTGTATTTTACTAGGAAGCTGGAATTTGAAAAATGGGTAATGTTGATGGGCTGTGTAAACATACTAGGCAGAGATAACAACATGAACAAAAAAGGCAGAGAAGCAGAATGAACAGTAGATTCCAGATACATCATTGACAGTTATGATCACCAGGCTAATAAATTAGCTCAGACTTTATTCATTAGGCAGAAATGGACCAGTGAAGATTATTAAGGAAGTAACAATCCAAAATATGTTTTAGAAAGAATATAATATAATTGCTATATAAAGGATGAATTCTGTCAAAATACTGCTCATGAACTGCATCACTGGATGTAAATTTCTTCTCATTTGTGTTCTGAGAGCTTCATCTCCAGAAGCAGAATGACAGTGTGGAGAAAACCACCATGCTGCTGCTCCTCACACGTGTGCTATGATATACATCACATTGATCAAAGTAGTGATTTTTGCTGGATCCTAAATTTGGCCTCAGAATCTTTCTCAACACAACTGTCCTGGCAGCCATGATCAACTGATGAGACTTCTTTGCAGGGCCTGGCATTGTAACAGAGAATGGGATTTGGATTAGATGTCCAGCACCAGCTCTACTACCTACTTTAGCTAGTGGCCTTAAACAAGGCACTCGGTTCCCAAAACCTTAATTATAAAATGGGACTGATGCTATTTACCTTGTGGATTATATAAAATAGCCTAGGGAATTCCCTGGTGGTCCAGTGGTTATGACTTGGCACATTCACTGCCAGGGCCCTGGTTCAATCCCTGGTCAGGGAACTAAGATCCCGCAAGCTGCGCGGTGTGGCCAAAAAAACAAAAATAAAAAGCAAATTAATTAATTTAATTAATTAGCTTAATTAGTACCTTCCCCACAGTAACTTTTTTTTTTAATTTTTATTTATTTATATTTATTTTTGGCTGTGTTGGGTCTTCGTTTCTGTGCGAGGGCTTTCTCTAGTTGCGGCGAGCGGGGGCCACTCTTCATCGCGGTGTGCGGGCCTCTCACTGTCGCGGCCTCTCTTGTTGTGGAGCACAAGCTCCAGACGCACAGGCTCAGTAATTGTGGCTCACGGGCCTAATTGCTCCACAGTATGTGGGATCTTCCCAGACCAGGGATCGAACTCGTGTCCCCTGCATTGGCAGGCAGATTCTCAACCACTGCGCCACCAGGGAAGCCCTCCCACGGTAACTTTTTAATAAATGGCAGTCTTCCTTTCCTCCACAGTATTATCATTAGTTCTAACTGTGTATCAATAACCTATAAGGATATTAAGTGAACCCTAGGATGCTTAAAATCTTCTACTAGTATTCAGATCAGACTCAGCTCATGAGTTGGTAAAAGTTGGTTGTCAAGTTGGCAACCTATCTACTTGTAGGACAAGAAGAATATAGGTGGACTGTCATGAATAGGGAAATATAGGGGCCCACCATGTATTACTTATTCATAGCTGCCAATATAAGCAAGGAAGGGATATTTCAGGAAGTAAAGGGTCCACATGCCCTATGGGTATATATGCCATCAGCTGCCATTGGGTGCTTTTTTCAAAGGCTTCCTCTCACACAAGTGTCCTAAGGCCAAATAGACAAGAACTTCTATCACCACTAGGAGTCCCCAGAGGGACATACTCTGAATAGGAATGTCAGTAAAGACTGTCTCTTTTTTGTGGGGGCAGCTGTTGGAGGAAACACCTGCTGAAAGGCCCTGAAGGCTTATAGACAAAAGGCATGTAAGATTTGGTGTTTTCATTAGGTCATGTTGGAGTTTTAGAACCCTCTCGAAGTATCTCAAATCCATCTTCACATAAAGTGAAGAGTGCTACGTCAGAGTAGTCATATTGACAATTATTTGTGAAGGTGAATCTTGCTTTGAAGACTCAAAAATAGCAAATGAGAGATGACCAGTACCTAACTAAACTAGGTACCAAATTACATAGTAAACGGGTGTTTAAATCATTTCTTAAATCATGTATGAGATGCATGTTAATTTGGAAACTAATTCTTGATGATTTAATAAGCATCTTTTTTATCCTGCAGGCATTTAGAAGAAATGCACTCGCTATGAAGATGCCAACTTCTGTATCTGCCTGATCATATTTAAAGGAACAGAAGAAATGTTTGTAATTAATCTGCCCAGTAAATACCAGATCATAGCACAGGCAGGTGCATGTCTAGATAAAATTTCTTGCAGCTAATTTAAACTTTCTACACGCACCAGTAGATAATCTCAACGTAAATAATACATTTCTTCTTGACCCTTTAAAGTAAGCCAACATGTAGAAGAGGATCTTGACTTATATTTTGTATCTCATATGCTTCTATATACTTTTAGCATTTGTGGATAGACTTAATAAAGCATTAATAAAAATGGCACCTTTGGTAGAGCTATATATTTTAAAACTCATATTAAATCTAATAGTGAGTGGTATTAGGTACCAGTTTTCCCATTTAAAGCTCCAGATGTGTATTTATTAGATTCTTTTGAAAGCTTTTAAAATTTATAAGTTTATTTTAGCTACTATCTCAGGGATGAGTCTTTATTATATTCTCGTTATTCTTATGCTTGTAGAGAAAAAGTATTTTCAAGCTTTTAAAATTTCCACATCTCCTTTTATAAAATATTGTAATGTATTTTTCAGTATAGACTTTTAAATATGAAGTTGTTTTTAAACTGAACTACACAGACTCTACTGAATTTAAAGGAAAGACCTATCTCATGGAGCAATATGAGATCCCCTCCAAATTATTTTGAAGCATTATTTTAAATTTTTAATTTTCTAGTTTTTTTTGTATCATCATGTTTGTGCTGTCACAAAATAAAGGGGAAGAGAGAATCACAGAATTGATAGCACTTTTTTTAGACCTTATATACTTTTCTTTGACCATTTCCACAGGGAAAAAAATGCTATTCCCTTGTATAATATCTTATACAAATTGTCTTGACAAAATTTGTATAAGATATTACCATGTCATTTAATTCACTGTATCATGAAAATAAAAATACTATATGAAAAATTTGAAACAAAATTTAACAAATTAAGGTTGAAAATAACTAATTTTCCATTTACAGAAATTTCAGATTCACCTCTTAAAATGAAAATGAGTTATTTTTAAAAAACTATTCATTGAAATGATACTAAACAGTAACTCAATTAACAAAACTAATTGCCTTCACTAGTGATTTTATTGGTACTATTTAAATAAGGTTTTTAAGAGAATCTGCTAAATATTAAGGATACTTTGTGATACAGTGCTCATAACAGGACATTGCCTAAAATATACCAAAAAGGATAATTCCTTTGTGTTCTACCATTGAAAACTTACCTTAGAATGTAAGCCAAAACATAAAGAAACCTACATTAGTCAGGAAATGAAGGGTTAAGAAGTAGATTAGTTTCATATGTAATCCAAGTTATGTAGCTATGTGCTTAATGCTATTAAATCAGTTACTGTATGTTTGACCTCTTGATATACTAAGCTTTTGCCTTTCAGAACAGCTGGGTCGGCTAAGAATCCCTTCCCAGTTCTATTCATTGTAGATCAGATGACTCTCGCTTTATCACCCTTGGAGGCCACATGAAGGACAAAGCAGAAAGATCCACACACAAAACTAATGTTTATATGGGCGGGGCGGTGGGGGGGGGGGCAGAAGGGGGGGGATACACTTGGCCCTGATCTTCCAATGAACATAACAGAAGAGAGAGACCAATTGAGACTTGAAACCATTGTGTTACTCGAACCATTATTTAGTTACATCCTATCCATCTCTTACTCTCTTTCCCTTGAACAGAGAGGCTCCTTTGGCTGCCTTGACTTTTGTAAATGTTTCACTCACTTAGTTGTGGTTTATCATTTGGACAGAATGCTACATCGGGGATTTTTCTCCCCTCCCTAAGGCTGCAAGACAAAATGACTTCTGTTGCCTCATATTTGATACATGAACATATACCCTATTCTCTTCATTTTAAGACGCATACCTAAGTTTATTGACAACAAAGAAAACTGCATTTTTCAGAAACAGCCCTTCCCTCTAAAATGAACTGGAAAATAACTTGGAAGAGATCATTCTTTGACAGGTATATCAGTGATTAAAGTGAGAAGTCTTTAATTTTTTTGCATAAGCTAAATATCTTTATATTAAAATATCCCTGTAATCCTGAATATAGCTGAGAGAAATGCTTTGGAATTGCCTATTTCTGATCTTAATTCATCACTGGACATTTTTGTTATTTTGGTACTTAATCCCTCAAAGTTCAAAGTGGACACTGTTCTTAAACTGGTTTCTAATAGATACGAGATACTTGACTTATAATTGCTACAAGTCTCCATTAAAGCTACAGTGTAACTCCATATGACTAGATTAAATCATCTGGAAATGTATTTTTATTTAGAATTCACCTATAAGATACCTTGAATATGGGTGCATTCTATTTTACTAATGTTTAAATAATACTTTCATTTTCAAATAATGTTTCTCTATTCCAACTACTTAGAAGTTGTCAGAACTTCCTCATCATTGAATTAAATCAACATCCTGTATTAAATGCAAGTTTTCTATTACAAAAAATAAAAAATAAGACTACACCAGGCAGCCAAGATGCTGACATTTGGGCACAGTGATTACAGATGGTGACCATGGACAGCGATGTTCCTGCTGATTCGGCAGCAATTCAAGGCTGCTTTTCTGTGCTGACCTGCCCTTTGAGTCTTTATGCACATTTGCTTTGAGAAAGAAATACTTCTTGATTTTTTGCTTTGTCTAAACCCACTTCCTTTATCAGACTTAAAAACATATACGTTGTTGCATCAGCCTGTAGGTGCCCGTGTCTAGAACCAAATTTTCTTTGTGTATATGTGTTTGGCTTGCATTGTTTTAAAATATACCACCACTTAGTTATTATGCTTTAATGGCTTATTAAAGAAATATATTCATTAAAAACATAGGTTGATGGGGAAATGGTTATTTTTATTAGAGACTAAAGAAAACATATCTTTACATGAGACTCTACAACATGGCTACAATAAATTATTCTTACCAACTGAATACTATAGTAAAGATGGGCTTCTTCTAATATAGAGTGATACAGTATTAACAGGGCTACTAAGTTAACATGAAGCATGATATGGATCAATGCATATGGCATTGCTAACCTTGAACCATGTCATAACAAAGAAGAACAGAAGGATGAACCCAGTATAAGGCCACTTAACTTAAACAGAATGATCCTGAAAGTTTAGAACTAATGATCATAAGTAATTAAAAAGACTTCATTCAAACCACTTAGATTTAAGTTTAGGAAAATTCATTGTTTAATTAATTGCATTCAGGTAAATCAGACTTCTTGGAAATAAATAAGAACACAGTTTAATCTCTGCCTTGCTAAAAAAAATTCAAATTTGCACAAGTAATGAGGCATGTTCAAACTTTAAATAGTTTAAATTGCCTTCTCATAGTAATATAAAAGATTATCACAAATTTAATCCCTGAGATATAATTTCTAAAGCATTCTAAAATGTAAGGAAAACGAAATCTGAATACCAAAATTAGTGATTTCCTTCAAAAATAAGGGGCTAAATTCTCCCATTAAGCTCACTGTATTTGCAGATTTTTTTCAAGACAACAAATTACAGAGTACATTTCCTAAGTAAACACTGAGATTAAGGACATGTTTCTCTTATTTTCCCACTTGAATAACTGTGAATTTAATAAAACTACAATATTTCTTGGCCACTCAGTAGTTAGAAAATAAAAGCCTCCATTGCTTTGGTCCCCATATACATATATTTTGTGTAGACAACAATGACTTTTCACCATTTCTTTCCTATAATTCCATGATTCTCAAAATGATCATTTCTTTTTATACACGGCAAAAATTTCACAAAAGCTTGTAGCACTATTAACATTTTCACATTTCTTTGGGGATATAGCTAGTTGATCTTCTTCTGATTTCTTCCGTTTTTGGAATCCCACATGATTATAATGTTGAAGTATACCAAGAAGAACAGGAAGTTTAAGCAGGATACAAAACACACCAATACAGAAAACAAGTCCGGTAGTTTCTGAGGAGGATCCAGTGTGACAGCCATCAGTGTCAGAAGGACCATAGTGATTACTGAGATAAGAAACTATAAGGAGGGAAAAAAAATGTTACTGCATAGGATAAAAGATAACATTTAAATGTACTGGTAACATTGATTTATAGTTGTAAATGAGCAGAATTGAAGGGGAGAGCTGGGGGTTCAATCTCTTCTACTAATGAATCTCAACCTCGGCTGTATGGAAGAGTCATCTGGGAGTTTTAAAAAAATCTCGGTCCTCAGACCACATCCCAGACCAATTAAATCAGAGTTTCTGGGGTAGGCTCTCCAAGTGATTCCCAAGTGTAGCCAAAGCCTGAGAGCCCCTATCTTATACTTCTTATCACCCAAGCACTGAAAAAAGGAATCTGAAACATAATATTGCTAGTCAGGGTTAAATTCATGGCATGCTCCAGGGCCCTACAGGATATAAAATTCTAAGTTAATCTAAGAATTCATCTATGAAAAATTTTTCTACAGCAAATGCAAAACTACATTTCATATTCACTGAACGCATTCAGTGAGCCAGTGCTGTAGTAAAGCATGGTGGGGCACATGAAAGAAAATGTCCTCTGGCCTCGAAGAGCTTCCAATTTAGGGGAATGAATGAACTAGTTAAATAAAATCACAAAGTCACAGTTTAGTAAATGCCAAGATGAGCAGTAGACATAATTACTGCATTTATTGTAATTGTGCAGCAGTCAGTTTCCTTCTCTAGACCAGTGCACCGCACCATAGAACTTTCTGCAATGATGGAAATGTTCTATATCTGTGTACTCCAAAAGAGTAGCTGCTAACCACATAACGGCTACTGAGCATTTGAAATACGCCTGCTGTAACTGAGGAGCTGAATTTTTAATTTTACTAAGCTTAAATCCACGTGTGTCTAGTGTCTACCATACTGGACAATACAGCTGTAGACTGTGAGACAAGGACCAGCCAGACAAGGACATGGAAGCTGCTTAAGTAAATGTAGAAAACAAGCAGTGAGAAACAGTAGTGACTTTCGTGAAGGAAGTGGGACATAAATGGAACCCTGAAAGATGCTTTAATGGCTAGATAATGACAGAATTGGTAAGACCTGTAAAGAGAGTAATGCAGTGATCATTCCAGACAGAAGAATGGGAAGGATGGAAGCCAAAAAAGGCTTACAAACAGGTATAAATAGGCTGCAAATATCCTCCAAAGGGAAAATATGAGTCAATCTTAGTGAGGAATGAAAATTTCTGAAGTGAAATCATCAAATCAAAAGTTTCAAACTTAAGAAATATGGGACTGAATGAAATGTCATGATACTATGATCTTGAATCAGTGTCAGACTCCAGCCATTACCCCATTTGTCTGCTCCTGTTTAGAAAAAAGTTTCCTAAAAGAGTTAACTATAACTTGCTGTGTCCAATTCTCCCTTTCATTAGTGAACCTGCACCAATTAGGCTTTCACTCCAATCACTCCAATGAAAGATCCATAATGACCTCCACTAAACTAAACCCAGTGGTCAATTCTTATTGCCTTATTTGATCTCTCAGCAGCATTTGAAATAATACATCACTGCCATCCTGAAACCCTTCCTTTGGCTTCCACGACATCATACTCTCCTGGTTTCCTCCTACCTCACTAGTTAATCTCTCTCAGACAACTTCACTGGTTCCTTCTCAATCTATAATCACACCTTTGATGAGCTCATCCAGTGATGTGACTTTAGTCACTGTCTATATACTGAAGACTCAAATTACTATCTCCAGCCTGGACCTCTCCCCTAAACTCCAGACTCATATATCCAAGTTCTCCTTAAAATCTCCACTTGGGTATCTAATAAGCACCTAAAACTAAGTGTATATATATATATATATATATATATATGTATATAAACTATCCTCAATAAGATTAGCAATTGACTTATCAGAAAATATGGATGCCACAAGGCAGTGGGATGGACGATACTCAAATTGCTGAAAGAAACAGCAAAAATACCCTTCAAAACTGAAGGGGAAATTAACAAAACCAAGTCAATACATTTGAAAATACTGAAATAATACAAAGTATGTTCTCTAAATACATTAGAATTAAATTAGAATAGAAAAACATGAAGTAGTCAAGGAAATCCCCAAATATTTGGAAACTGAAAACCAAATGCCTAAATAATTCATGAGCCAAAGAAGAAATCAGAAGAAATGGACTATATATTTAACTAAATTAAAAAACATATATTTCAAAGTTTATGGAATACTGCTTAAGAATGGCACAGGGGTTATATATGGGTTTGAATGACTATATAAAAATGGAAGAAAGGTCTAAAATCAACCACCTGAACTTGAACTTTAAGAAACTAGATAAAAAAGAGTAAACCAGGGACTTCCCTGGTGGTCCGGCGGTTGAGACTCCGCACTCCCAATGCAGGGGGCCCAGGTTCGATCCCTGGTCAGGGAACTAGATCCCACGTGCCACAACTAAGAGTCCACATGCTGCAACTAAAGATTCTGCATGCCACAACTAAAGATCCCACATACCCCGCACATTGCAACAAAGATCCCACGTGCCACAGCTAAGACCCAGTGCAGCCAAATACATAAATAAATATTTTTTAAAAAAAGAGTAAACCAAACCCAAGCATGACAAAGGGTATATAAAATTAGAACCAAAATCAGTGACATAGAAAACAGAAAAACGAGAGAAAAATCAATGACCAAAAGTTGGTTCTGCAAAAATATCAATGAAACTATCAAAATTTAGCTAGACTGACCAAGGCCAAGAGAGAAGGTACAAATTTCCCAAGTCAGGAATGAAAAAGGAACATCAGTCCTTACCATACATAAAAATAAAAAGGATTATAAGGGAATATTATGAACAACTGTATGCCAACAAATTAGATAACATAGATGAAATGGACAAATTCTTAGACACACCACTGAAATTGTGTCAAGAAATACAGAAAGTCTGAATAGACCTGTAACAAGAGATTGAATTAATCATTTTTTAATTGAAGTACAGTTGATTTACAATATTGTTAGTTTCAGGTGTACAGCAAAGAGATTCAGTTATATATATATTTTTCAGATTCTTTTCCATTATAGGTTATTACAAGATATTGAATATAGCTCCCTGTGCTATACAGTAAATCCTTGTTGCTTATCTATTTTATGTATGGTAGTTTGTATCTGTTAATGCCATACTCCTATTTTATCCCTCCCTCCTGAATTAAGTCATCTTTAAGATCCCACAAAGAAAGGTCCAGGAACAGGTGGATGGCTTCGCTGGTAAATTATACCAAATGTTTCTAGAAGAACTAATACCAGTCCTTCATAAACTCTTCCGAAAAGTAGAAAAGGAACACTTCCTAACTCATTCCATGAGGCAAGTATTAAGCCTGATTCCAAAACCATACAAAGACATCACAAAAAAGAAAACTACAGACCAATATCCCCTACGAATATAAGATGCAAAAGTCTTCTACAAAATACTAGCAAACCCGAGCAAGTGGCATATAAGTAAGGTTATATACCATGATCAAGTGGAACTTATCCCAAGAATGCAAGGTTAGTTCAATATACAAAAATCAATCAATGTAATATACCATATTGATAGAATAAAGGAAAAAAACATAATATCACTAGACACAGGAAAAGCATTTGACAAAATCCAACACCTTTTCATGAAAAAACATTCAATCTAGGAACAGAAGAGAACTCCCTAACCAAATAAAGGCCATCTATAAAAATCCCACAACTACATCATAGTTAATGTTGAAAGACTGGATGATTTCCCCCTAAAATCTGAAGAAACGAAGATATCCACTCTTGCCAGTTGTATTCAACACTGTACTGGAGCTGTCTAGCCAGGTAATTAGGCAAGGAAAAGAAATAAAAGGCATCCAGTTTTAAAGGGAAGACATAAGACTATCATGATTTACAGATGACATGATCTTGTATATAGAAAATCATAAGGAATTCACTAAAAACTTATAGTACAGAATACAAGTTCAGAATTAAAAAATCAATTGTATTTTTATGCAGTAGCAATGAACATTATGAAAACAAAATTAAGAAAACAATTCCACTTACAAAAGCATCGTAAAGAATAAAATACTTAGAAATGAATTTAACAAAAGAAGTGCGAGACCTGTACATTGAAAACTACAGAACATTGTTGAAGGAAATTAAAGAATAAATTAATGGAAATACATCCTATGTTCATAGGTTTGGAAGACTAAATCTTGCTAAGATGGCAATACTCCACAAATTTAAATACATATTCAAAGCAACCCCTATCAAAATCTCAGCTGGGTTTTTGGAGAAATTGATAAGCTGATCCTAAAAAGAATATGGAAATGCAAGGGACACAGAATAGCTAAAACAATCTTGAAAATGAATAACAAAGTTAGAGGACACAATTTTCAATCTCAAAACTATAAAACCACAGTAATCAAGACAGTGTGGCAGCAGCATAAGGATAATATAGATCAGTGAAATAGAATTGAGAGTCCAGAAATAAACCCTTACGTTTAGGATCTGTTGATTTTCTACAAGGGTACAAACACAATTCATTGGTGCTGGAACAACTGAATAAAGTTGGACTCCTACCTCATACCATACACAAAAATTAATTCAAAATGAATCAATGTCCTAAAGAGAATTAAAATTACAAAACTTTTAAAGAAAACATAAGAGTAAATCTTCATGACCTTTGGTTATATATAGATTCTGAGATATGACACCAAAAGCACAACAACAAAAGAAAAACTAGATATATTAAACTTCATAAAAATGAAAACTTTTGTGCTACAAACAATACCATTAAGAAAGTCAAAGAGCAACCCACAGAATGGGGGACAATATCTGCAATTTAGTAAGAGACCTGTATCAAGAATGTATAGAGAACTCTTACAATTCAAAAAAAAAAAAAGACAACTCAACTAAAAATGAACAAAGGATGGGAATTCCCTGGTGGCCCAGTGGTTAGGACTCCGTGCTCTCATGCCAAGGGCCTGGGTTCAATCCCTGGTTGGGGAGCTAAGATGCCACAAGCCATGCAGTGTGGCCAAAAAAAAAAAAAAAAAAAAAATGGGAGCAGGATTTGAATAGGCATTTCTGCAAAGAAATTACAAAAAGATACTCAACATCATTAGTCACTAGGGAAATGCAAAAACCACAATGAGATACCATTTCACACCCACTTTGTATGGCTATAATAATGGAGGGGTATAATAAAAAAAAGCCAATAACCAGTGCTGTCAAGGATGCAGAGAAACTGGAATCCTCATATATTGCTGGGGGGAATGTAGAATCATGCAGCACTTTGGAAGACAGGCAGTTTCTCAAAATGTTAAACACAGAATTACCACTCCTAGGTATATACTTGAAGGAAATGAAAACATATGTGCACTGGTAAACTTGATACACAAATCTTCAGGGCAGCATTATTTATAACAGCGAAAAAGTGGAAGCAAGCATCTACTGAAGAATAGATAAACAAAATGTAGTATATCCATATAATGGAATTGGCAATAAAAAGGAATGAAGTATTGATACGTGCTACCACACAGATGAAAATCAAAAATGTGCTAAGTGAAAGAAGCCAGTCATCAAAGACAACATTTTGTATGATTCCATGTTATAGACTGAACTATGTCCCCACAAAATTCATATGTTGAAGCCCTAAGCCCCAATGTGACTGCATTTAGAGATGAGATTAAATTAAGGTTAAATGAAGTCCTAAGGCTGGGGCCCTAATCTGATAGGACTGATGTCCTTATAAGAAGATAAAAAGACACCAAAGAATTCTCTCTCTCTCCACACATACACACACACACACAGAAGAGGCCACATGAGGAGACAGCAAGGTCACCTACAAATCAGCAAGAGAGGCCTCACCAGAAACCAATGCTGATGTCACCTTGATCTTGGACTTCTAGCCTCCAGAATTGTGAGAAAATAAATTTCTGTTGTTTAAGCTACCTGATGTGGTATTTTGCTATATCAGCCCTAAGGGACTAATACATTCCATTTATATGAAATGTCCAGATAGGCAAATCTATCGAGACTGAAAGTAATTGGGTGGCTGTCCAAGGCTGAGGTTAGAGGTGAGGGTGGAATGGGGAATGACTGCTAAAGGGCACAGGGTTTCTTTTTGGGGTGATGGAAAATAATCTAAAACTAGGTTAGGGCGATGGTTGTAAAACTCTGTGTACATACTTAAAACACTGAGTTGCATGCTTTAAATGGGTGGATTTTATGGGAATTATATCTCAAAAATGCTATAAAAGAAAAAAGATATTATAATAACTTTTTTTTTTAAATAGTACCTTAAAAACTAAACAACTTACCAAATGTTGTATAATTCTGGGAAGAAATGTAAAACATGGAAAATATTTCCTAACAGAAATGGAAAAGGATTTCAACTGCAGGTCTTCTTCAGAAGTCTTTTCAAATATTGAAAAGGAGGTTGCACAAGCTATGAAAAATGCCATCACTGTCACAACTGAGGGCATTAGGAGTTCATCCTTCAATAGAAGAGGCAGCATACTATATGGGAAAACAGAAAAAACGTTAAAAAGAGAATTGTCAATTCAAACCATAATCACTTTGTAAAAAAGTTGTAAATGAGTTTATAAGTACTATACTGAAAATATTATACTGGAAATTGGTTTGACTCACCTAAATGTTGACACAAGTAAAAACCAAGTAGACATAAAAGGAATTTCCCTTAAAACTAAGCAGACTGGTCTAAAATGACAAAGAAAAATATGTTAATCTTAGAGAATATAATTTCAATGCTTACATGTAAAAATATGAATACATTTTACCTGTCTGATTTTTGAGGTAGTTAAAAAACACACACACAAAATACTCCATAGGGACTACTGATTCATTTTTTTATAACTATCAATCCAAACTAAATGAATCTAGACACAGAGAAGGTGTCAACTCCTCATAATAACTGGAAAACTGCTTCTTCCAGTATCCATTAATGAAACATTTTTTCCCTATCATACAAACAGTAGCTTAAAGAAAGGATCAAACAGAACTGAACATTCAGAGAAAAAGAGCTTTTTCACATATTTCATCCTACTTGGTAAACATGAATATCCTACTTGGTACAGTGGTTTTCAAACTTCTTTTTTATGATCTTCCATGTGACATAATGCTCAGCTAAGTTAAAAACTAAAAGACAGGATCGTCATCTGCCACTGCAGAGAGGACAACAGAGGCAAGGAAGAATTATAAAGGGTTGATGATGGTAGAATAAAAGAAAAAAGGACGAAATGAGTAGGAAGAGGCTACATGAAAAGAGCAATAGTATAGGAAGAGGAAGCGTAACACCAGTAGATGGAACCACTGGCTTCATCAGAAAGCTGTGTAGGGTCATAGGTCCAAGCTCTGTGACCTCCTTAGCACCGCCCCTGGTTGCATTACCTTCTGGATTCAACTGTGGCAATGCTCCAAAAGAAGGGTCTAGTCAGAAGGCTTAAGTCCTACCTAGTCCCATCCCTGCCACTTACTTACTGTTTGACTTTGAACAAGTGATTAACCTTTTTCTTATCTGTAAATGGAAATAATAACAATACCTTGGATTGTCAAGTAGTTGAAAGAACTCTTCTGCAAGTATTATCTAGTGTTTATTTTTTAGTAAAACAAAAATAAAATAACTTTTTACTAATGGTGGTAGTTGTTGAATAATTATTTTTGTTGTTATTATTATTGGTCTCCTTATTTTAAAAGGTTTAAGTATTCTCCTTTCTTAGAAGGATGACTCTTCCTCATGTCAGCTAGAATATGAGATGGGAGGCCTGGGTTTATAAACTGATTGAAAACTACTACACTAAAAGAAAATACTAGAGGACTTTCAATTTCATTGCTTTATGCTTTTATAATTGGAATGTATTTTTGTTCATTACAAGCACACAGTAGGTGTTCAATAAACATTATTTTCTCTTTCTAGGTCTTAATTCTTTCCCACTTAATCATTCGGTATTCATTTACTGAACATAAGCATTTATTGAAAATGTAGTATGTAAAAGCACTGCTCTGAAAGGAATGCAGTGATGAATGTAACTCAGCCCTTAACTTCTAGGTACTTAATATTTATAATCAAGCTGCAAAATCGCCTACAACCTCAACCTCTTCTCTGAACCCTTCCTTTCACCACCTTGTTCAAAACAAATCCTGGTTCTCTCCCGCTAAGGAAAATGCTGCCCCTCTGCCCTGTCAATTGTGCCTGTTTTGTTATTGTTGTTGTTTCCACAGCCTTCAAACAATTTAAAGGCCCTGAGAAGGGAGATAACCTCTTTGCTCTTCATCACTACTTCCACACTACTCTCCCTCTCCCCACCTTAACAGTTTCCAGCTTTGAATCTCCTGTCGTCTGGCTGTGTATCCCCTATTATTCCTCAACTTTATCATCCGCCAGCCTCAAGGATCACTTCACTCATTACTCAATAATTTCAACTTCTTACACACTGTCACTGTCTACAACCCTACTCATCTCAATTCTTGGCAATTTTAACATACACATAGATGATCTTCCAACACCCAGACCTCTCATTTGCTGGAACTCTTCTCTTCTAGTGATCTCATCTTCAGTCCTACACTTAGGGTCATATGCTAGACTGTCAGCCCTCCGTAATCACAACTCATCAGTTGCATTCTGACTACTATCTCCTACCTTTTCAGTACTCCAACAATCTCCACCAAGACCTTCGATCCATTGTTCCTAGCACATTTTCACTTTGCCTCACTATTTTAATGGCCTTTTCCCTTCTTACCCAGGTTAAGTTCTAAGATCAATCATTATAATCACTCCCATGTATTCAATCTCAAACCCCAAGCAAGCGAGTTATCCTCACTAGACAAAACCATAAACCTGGAAATACCCAACTCTCCACCTGCACTTACTCTGGCCTTACTGAGCAACTGCTCTGGAGGAAAACATTTACCCACACTAACTATTCTCACTTTAAATACATGATCATGATATTCAAGTGTCCAGTAATTAGTATACATTTCCCTAGTCTGTTCATACTCTGTGTCTCCTTAGAAAGATAATTCCACCTTCTCCTCTCTTCTCATATTCCCAACAGCTCTAACCCACTCTTCCCTAATGACTTTGCCTTCCATTTCAATAAGAAAACTAAAGCAATTAAAAGAGAACTTTCAGAGATGTCACCATCACATCTACTCTCTTCCCAGCATCTGTACTGATACAGTGTGTTCCCTCTTTTTATTAAGATGAACGATTCATGCATCTATCCACAGCCAATCCTTCCATTTGTGCTCTAGATCCTACTCCCACCTCTGTCTCTGAAGGACACTGCTCCAGCAACTCTTACCTCTCCTGTATCATCCAATGTTCCCTCTTACTGACCATTCCCATGCCATTATCTCTCCTATCTTAAAACAAATAACAAACCTCTTTTGACCCCACTTTCTCTACCAGTTATTGCTTAATTTCTCTGCTCTCCTTTTTGGCAAAACTCATCTAAAGAACTGCCTACCTATCTCACACCATATACAAAAATGAACTCAAAATGGATCAAAGACCTAAATATAAGAGCTAAATCCGTAAGTTCTTAGAAGAAATATGAGGGTAAATATTACCTTGGATTTGGCAATGGTTTGTTAGATACAACATCAAAAGCACAAGCAACAAAAGAAAGAATAGATAAATTGGATTTCATCAAATTAAAAATTCTGTGCATCAAAGAACACTATCAAGAAAATCCAAAGAATGGAAGAAAGTATTTGTTAATCATATATCTGATAAAGGTTTAATATCCAGAATATATAAAGAACTTCTAAAACTCAACAAGAAAGAGAAACAACCACTTAAAAATTGGACCAAGGATTTAAGTAGTAGGCATTTGTCTGAAGAAGATATACATATTGCCAACAAGGACATAAAAAGATGCTCAACATCATTAGTCTTTAGAGAAACGCAAATGAGAACCAGAGTGAGATACCACTTCATACCTACTAGGATGGCAAAAACAATAACAGACAATAACAAGTGCTGACAAGGATGTAGAGAAATTGGAACACTTATAATTACTGGTGGCAATGTAAAATGGTACAGCTACTGTGGAAATTAGTTTGGTGGTTCCACAGTAAGTTTACAGAATTATTATATGACCCAGAAATTCCACTCCTGGAGACCCAAGAGAACTGAAAACAAGTGTTCAAACAAAAACTTATACATGAATGTTCATAGTGGCACTATTCCCAATAGCCAAAAGGTGAAAACAACTCAAAATGTCCATCAACTGATGCATGGACAAACAAAACGTAGTATATCCATATGATGCAATATTATTCAGGCATAAAAATGAAGTACCAATACATGGTACAACATGGATGAACTTTGAAAATATTATGCTAAGTGAAACAGGTCAGAAACAAAAGGCCACATATTTTATGATTCCATTTATATGAAATATCCAAAACAGGCAAATCCATGGAGACAAAGTAGATTAGTGGTTACAAGGATTAGGGGAAGGGGAGAATGGGGAATGACTGCTTACTGGGTATGGGGTTTCCTTCTAGGGTGATGAAAATATTCTGTAAGTAGACAGTGGTGGTGGTTATACAACATTGTGAATGTACTAATAGTGTATTTCACCATTATATATATATATATATATATATATATATATATATATATATATATAATATATACATATATTTTAAAAAGAATCATCTATACTTATCCTCAATTCTTCTCTTCTCATTATGTCTTAAATCCACCCCAATCAGGCTCTTCCCTGCATCACTCTACCAACACTAGCCTTTTCTAAGTGACTTAGAAAAGTCACTTTTCATCAGTGACTTCCATTTCACTATGGCAAATAGTCTATTCTTAACCCTCATCTTATTTGACCTATTAACAGCATCTGATACAACTGATCACGTCATGTCCTTTTTTCCCCAGTTTTATTGAGATGTAACTGACGTATAACATTGCACAATGTGAACAAAGTGTACAATGTGATGATATAGGTATATGTTGCAAAATGATTACCACAGTAAGGTTCATTAACACATCCATCAACTTAAAGTTACCTTTTGTGTATGTGTGTGCCCTTGTGTGTGTCTGTGGTGACAACTTTTAAGATCTACTCTCCTGGCAACTTTCAAGTATACAATACAGTAAGTCCCCTACATACGAACAAGTTCCATAGTGAGAGCACGTTTGTAGTCCGATCTGTTTGTAAGTCCAACAAAGTTAGCCTAGGTACCCAACTAACACAATCGGCTATATAGTACCGTACTGTAATAGGTTTATAATACTTTTCACACAAATAATACATTAAAAAAACAAACACAAAAAATAAAGAAAACATTTTTAATCTTACAGTACAGTACCCTGAAAAGTACAGTAGTACAGTACAACAGCCGGCATCCAGGGGCTGGCATCGAGTGAACAGGCAAGAAGATTTACTGACTGGAGGAGGGAGAGGAGGTGGGAGATGGCAGAGCTGAAGGATTGTCAGCAACAGGAGACAGAGGGCAAGCTGCAATGTCACTCACACGTGACGCTGAAGGAACGCACATTCGCATCCTTGAAAGTTCGCAACTTGAAGGTTCGTATGTAGGGGACTTGTTAACTTTTGCTAACTACAGCCAGCTACAGTGTATGCTGTACGTTAGATCCCCAGAACTTATTCATCTCATAACTGTAAGTTTGTACTCTTTAACCACCTTCACCCATTTCCCCCCCACCCCAACACAGGCAACCACCAACTTACTCTGTTTCTGTGAGTTTAGTTTCGATGCTTCTATGTCTTAACATTCCTCATTTAAGTGAGCTCATACAGTATTTGTCTTTCTCTGTCTGACTTACTTCATTTAGCATAATGCCCTCAAGGTTCATCCATGTTGTTGCAAATGTCCTTCCATTTTTTTTTCTTTGGCCGCGCCACGACATGGCAGTGGGATCTTGGTTCCCGAACCAGGGATCGAAACTGTGCCCCCTGCAGTGGAAACGTGGAGTCTTAACCACTGGAGGAAGGAAGTCCCCAGGATTTCCTTCCTTTTCTATGGCTGAATAATATTCCTGTGTGTGTGTTGGAGGGGGGAGTAATACGCCACTTTCTGTATTTATTCATCTGTTGACAGGCACTTCCATGTTTCCATGTCTCGGCTGTTGCAAGTAATGCTGCGAAGAACTCGGGGGTAAAGATGCCTCTTCAAGACAGTAATTTCATTTACTTCAAAAATATTGCTGGGTCATATGGTAGCTCTATTTTTAATTTTCTGAAAAACCTCCATACTGTTTTCCATAGTGGCTGCACCAATTTACATTCCCACCAGTAGTGCACAGGGTTCTCTTTTCTCCACATCCTCATCAGCATTTGTTATCTCTTGTTTTTTTGATAAGAGCCATTCTAACAGGTGTGAGGTGATATCTCACTGTGGTTTTGATTTGCATTTCCCCGATGATTAGTGATGTTGAGCACCTTCTCATGTACCTGTTGGCCATCTGTATGTCTTCTTTAGAAAAATATCTATTCAGGTCCTTTGGATTATTTGTTTTTTCTACTACTGAGTTGTATAAGTTCATTATATATTTTGGATAATTAACCCTTTATCAGATACATGATTTACAAATATTTTCTGCCATTCCACAGGTTGCCTTTTCATTTTGATATTTCTTTTGCTGTGCCGAAACTTTTTAGTGTGATGCTGTCCCAATTATTTACTTTTGCTTTTGTTCCTTCTGCTTTTGGTGTCATATCCAAAAAATCATTGCCAAGAACAATGTCAAGGAGCTTCTCCCTTATGTTTTCTTCTACAAGTTTTACAGTTTCAGGCCTTACATTTAAGTCTAAGCTATTTCAAGTTAATTTTTGTGAGTGGTGTAAGACAGGAGACCTTGTATCCTTAAAATACCTTCTTCACTCAGCTTCCAGGACACCAACTCTTGTGGTTTGCATCCTACCTAGTTGGCCATTCCCATTTGCCTCTTCTCCCAGACCTCTTAATATTGTGTGGCCCAGGACTCAGTCTCTGGTATTCTTCTCTGTCTATACTCACTTCCTTGGTTATCTCATTCAGTCTCATGCCTTTAAATGTCATCTCCACTGAGAAATTACTAAATTTATGTCTCTGGCTCAGTGTCTCTCTGGACTCCACTCATATATCCAACCCAGACTTGTATTTAAATACTAACTCAACACCTCCACTTGATGTCCAAAGACATGTCCAGGGCTTCCCTGGTGGTGCAGTGGTTGAGAATCTGCCTGCCAATGCAGGGGACACGGGTTCGAGCCCTGGTCTGGGAAGATCCCACATGCCGCGGAGCAACTGGGCCCGTGAGCCACAACTACTGAGCCTGCGCGTCTGAAGCCTGTGCTCCACAACAAGAGAGGCCCGCACACCGCGATGAAGAGTGGCCCCCGCTTGCCACAACTAGAGAAAGCCCTCGCACAGAAACGAAGACCCAACACAGCCAAAAATAAATTAATTAATTAATTAATTAAAAAAAAAAAAAAAGACATGTCCAACACTGATCTTGGGAACCTCCCACCTTGTTCACATCTAGTGTAATCCTGCTCCACTTGCAATCTTCCCCATTTCAGAAAATGGCCACTCCATCCTTCCCGTTCCAGGCCAAAAACCATGAACACACCTTTGATTTTTCTTTCTCTCTCACATGCTACATCCAAATCGTCGGGAAACCTTCAGGCTCTACTGACCACTTCTCACCTCTTCCACTATTACGATCTTGGTCCCAATCACCACCATCTCTCAACCTGGATAATGGTGATTGCCTTCTAAATGGTCTCTGTGTTTTCTACCCTTGCTCTGTACAATCTGTTCTTGACCTGCCACCAGAATGATCATTTTATTTTTTAACAGCTTTATTGAGGTATAACTGATATACAATTAACTGTACATATTTAACATGTATAATTTGATAAGCAAAGTGATTCTTTTAAAACATCAAGTCAGGGGACTTCCCTGGTGGCGCAGTGGTTCAGAATCCGCCTGCCAATGCAGGGGACATGGGTTTCGATCCCTGGTCCAGGAAGATCCCACATGCTGCGGAGCTACAAAGCCCACGCGCCACAACTACTGAGCCCGCGTGACACAACTACTGAAGCCCGCGCACCCTGGAGCCCGTGCTCTGCAACAAAGAGAAGCCACCGCAATGAGAAGCCCATGCACCGCAACGAAGAGTAGCCCCTGCTCGCTGCAACTAGAGAGAAAGCCCGTGTGCAGCAACAAAGACCCAACGCAGCCAAAAATAAAAAATAAATAAACAAAACAAAACAAAAAAAACACATCAAGTCAGATCACGCGTCTTCCTCAAATTCCTTCCATGGCTCCCCGTTTCCTTCAGAATAAAAGCCAAAGTTCCCAATATGGCCTACAAGATCCTATATAATTTACATGCCTGTTACCTCTTTAACTTCACCTCCTATTACTTCCTACATTGACCACTGCACTCTGGCCACACTGGCCATTCTGTTGTTCCCTAAACATATCAGGCATACTCCCATCTTAGGGCCTTGGCACTGGCTGTCTAGAATGTTATTCCCCCAGATGTCCACTTGGCTAACCCTCACCTCCTCCAGTCCACTCAAGTATCTCCTCGACAAGGCCTACCTTGACATCCTTGTTTAAAACTGCAACCTGCACTTACTCCTGTACCCCCAGCTCCAGTACTCCCAACTTCCCTTATCCTCTTTTATGTATCCTTCGTGACTTTTATTACCTGCTAACACGTTATTTAATTTCTTATTTTTATTTAATTATTAGTGTCTGTCCTTGAGAATGAAAGCTAAGAAAGTAGGGATTTTTGTCTGTTTTGTTCACAGATATATCCCAGGTGCACAGAACAGTATCCGGCAAATAGTAGGCCCTCAATAAATATTTATTGGGTGAAATATTTGTTTAATGATAGCTTAGCTAGAACCAGGTCAAGAGGAACTTTAAAATATTTGATCAAAATTATATTAAAGTCATGCACTGTTATGAATAATCTAGGTACAGTTGTAGAGTATGAACTTCCAGAAATTCAGGGCCCAAGAGCTAATCTGAATGGTCAGATTATAGGTCACTCAGTGATCGAGCTCCTTTCTCTGGAGTAGGAATCCTGGGGAAAATTATACATGTTTGAAAGCAATACCTCTCCATAGTTCCATCCCCTGGCACTAGGGATTTGCATAGGGTCAGCCTAGCCTCACATAACAGTGGTCAGATCTAACTCAAGTTTAGACTTCAGGGGATGAAATTAAGCTGCCCTCCCAGTCTGCAATGGTACGAGACTATTTTTTTCAGAGGAAAGAAGGCTTCCCCATAGGCCAGCCCCCCCTACTATAAAGCTCTGCACTAAGGTTTTAGTTCAAAGCGCCACCTAATAAAAGCAATATACCCTTCCATTTGTCATTAGTCATTTCATACATGCATCTTCCACAGGAACCTAGCAAACACAGGGTGAGGGGTGCGGCAGATGGGTGGGATTGATCTTGGGCAGGATTCAAGTATTCCAATGTGTTCTGGGCAAATACTATTTTAATATTGGGATAATATACCCCCAACTGCCACTCAATTTCTATGAAGAACAGGAAAAAATTTTAATGCTCCTAAAAAAAAGGAGTCTGGTTAGGGATTGCCAATAGGGTCTAAACTAAGGTTTTGACAGAAGAACTAGAAAGAAGGCAACATATAAAAGCCTCTAAAGAGGTTGATGGAGAGAACAGGCTATTGAATAGATGTGGAAATGAATGAAATGAAAAAGGCAAAGAAGACAAACAGGCTCCAACCTAAGTAGAGCCTCTTTGGAAGACAGTTTTTATTAGCATATAGAAAATATAAATGAAAAAAATAGGAAGAAATAAGATGTCAGAAATTCTATAAAATTTTATCAGTTTAAAATATATCATAAAGAAGTAAAATTGTAAGAGATCATCATTCTGGAAAAAATGTGATTTTATGAAATAATTTTATGCAATTATGTAACACTTGCATAGTTTTGATTTGCACTTAGGTGATTAAATGTAAGTAATAAATTTATTTATATATTATAAACACATCATAATAAATAAACAAATAAAACATACTTGAAACATTTTTACTTACAATGATACCAAAAGAATGGACTTTTCATGTACTTGGAAAGAAAATAGAAAGAATGACAGTGCACAGCTAACCTTAAGGAAAAAGGGGACAAAATCAGATATAACAACTTACAAAATATAATATTAATTTAATTATGAATCTGACTAAAAATCATTTCAAATAAAATTTTAAAGTTTAATATAGCTTGTAGCTAGAAGGAAAATATATACACAACTCTAATGTGCATAATATTTTACTCAAATTTAATAATCAAAATATTTTGAAAAATAATTATTATAAAGCTATACCTAACCATCTACAACAAGTTCATTGAGTCTCAGTTATTAATAACAAAACTACTAAATAATCCAGACACAACAATCATACCTTCACCGTCCCTTGGAATCTCTGACAATTTAAATTAAAAAGCATGAAGGACAAGAAAGTCAAAATCTAAAACCGGCAAAGTAAATCCATTTTAGTGTTTTTAAAACGTGCACTTCAATAAAATATATTCAGTGTTCTATAAAGTAATCATTTGCTATTTGGGATTTTAAATTAATAATTACTTAGATCTATTTTCAGGAGTTTATATTCTGCATATTAGACATTTATCTATATACATCCAATCTAGTTGCTCAAGCAAAAAACCTGGATCACTATCTTGTACATGCTATACATCCAATCCATCGGCAAATCCTATCTACACCATCTCCCAAATACAATAGCCACTGACTTCTCTCCACTCGCCTCTGCTGATGGTGGCAGAGGAGTGGTCTAAGCCATGCCCACCTTCCTGTTGGACCACTGCAATAACCTCCCAATTGGTAATGCTCCTGCCCCCGACAATCCATTCTCCATTTAGCCACCGTATCAGATCATGTAATTTCCCTGTTTAAAATCCTCCAACAGCTTCCCATTACACTTAGAATAGAATCCAAACTCCTACATAATCTGGGTCCTGCCTTCCTCTTCCAGTCTTTCTTCCTGTCTCCCTCACTCATTTCACACCAGCCACTTCATATTTGTCCCTTTAATGCTTCGAACATGCCAAATGTGTTCCTGCCTTGAGAAGAAACTTGCTTTTGTCAAGTCAGAGCCCAGATCTTCTTGTAATTGGTTCCTTCTGATCAATCAATCATTCAGTTCCAGGATGAAATGTCACTTCCCTAGAGAGGCCTTCCCTTACTCAATCTGAAGTAGTACCCCCCTAACCAAACCCCACCAGCCCTCTTTTCACATAATACTATTTTCTTCATAGTCCTCATCACTCCCAGATATTTTCCTGTTAACTGATTTATTTTGTTTATTGTTCTTCTCCTGCCACTAGCATGAATGTCCCCCAATTAAGCGAGCAGGGATATTAGCTGTCATTCATTTATATGTCAATTCCTAGAAGAGGACCTGACACATTAGAGGGCACTTAACAAATACTACTTGAAAAGATACAAATAAAAGTAACTTTGCTGCTATAGATATATTAGTATTCATACTATCAATTACCTTAATTATAGACCTATATTAAGAAATAATTCAATCTAAATTGAAAGGAAAAAACACTTTAAAATAATTATAATGGGAAATGTTTTAAAGCTCTCAGAAGTATTCAATAAGAATTTAAAACATTATCAACAAAAATAAAATAAGTCATTAATATGTCTTTTTTATTTTTTAAACACAATGTCTGGTATTAAAACACAACAAACAAAATAAAATTAGGAAATTAAGAGAAAGAAAATGCTTTTTCTGCTTTATAATCCTAAAAGTAATCATCTCTAACACTGCTAGTTACCGGAACTCTGAAATTCCATTCCATCATCTTTGAAATATGCCTTTATTTAGCATGATAAATAACCATTTTACATAAGCTTGCAAATATTTCAAGTTAGGGCTACTGAAGACATCAGAATATTACTAACCACACCCCTCCTATTCTAAACATTCTATAGAATATTAACTATAGATGACTTACTATGCTCAGAGTTCATTCACAGAATGAAACAACAGACATCATCAATACAAAGGTAACTTTAAAAAAGAGGAACATGAATCTTTTTGCACTGTGGAACTGATAAGCACTTTTGAAATATTTGACTGACATGCTCTGTTCTGGCTTGTTTTTAGAATGCAATATAAATAAGTGGCAGTCCCAGAATTGAAACCCCAATTTCTAAAATGTTGTCCCTTTAGGGAATTTCCTGGCAGTCCAGTGGTTAGGACTCCGTACTTTCACTGCCGAGGGCCTGGGTTCAATCCCTGGTCAGGGAACTAAGATCTCGCAACTGCGTGGCACGGCCAAACATTTTTTAACAATAATAAAAAATAAAAGGTTGTCCCTTTATAAGTCCACTAAGACTGACTGTTTTCATAAACTAACTCTTCTTGATATTTTAAAAGGATATTCTTTAAATGTCATTTTATAGACCAAGGTACACAGGAACAAATTCTAAATACCACAGAAATACAACCAGGAGGAATCTGTAAACCCAGGCAGAGAAACGCTAAAATATAAAATATATACCCAATCCATGTTCCAACTGATACAAGTCATGCTCCTAAAACAGAGATCTGTTCCTTCTCCTTCTCCAAAATCTTTTTTGCTCCTCTTGCACACAAATCAGACTCCAAATTTTTCAGCCCAGCATTCAAGCTCTTACATAATTTGATTCTTTCTGACTCTTCTCTCTCACTATATCCTCTCCTAACCTCAACACACACATACCCACATAAAAGTTACACAAATTTCATTGGTTAATAACTGTTCCCAGATCATTCCCTATCCTTTCCCACATCTGTACCTTCAAGTGCTTCCTCCTGTCTCGAACTCTCCTGTTATATAACCACCTATTCCAAATCTTGCCCAGCTTTCAAAATTTGGCTCTGATTCCACTTGCTTTAATAAATAGTCTAAAATCTGCCCTCAAAGTAGTATCTCCTTTTCCCACACTATCACAGCACTCCATTGTACCTGACAGAACTTAATACCGTCTGCTTTATAGCATAATAATTTAAACATGTCTATCACCACTGTTTTCTTCTTTGTATTCCCTCACTGACCACCACAAAGAAATTAAATAGTTGTTGAATTAAACTGAAAGATTCTGATTGCTCAGCCTAGTGCAAAACAGCACCTAAGTATGTCAGACACTCAGTAAGTGTTTGCCAAATAAATGAATGTCTCATGTCTCAATCCAATAAATCCTGTTCAAAGCAGGAAAATATCTGTATTTTTAAAAGATCAATTGCAGCAAGAATTAAGTATCTAAAGTAATGAGAAACTTACCAGAGTAAATTTGAATCCTTTGGGAGAGGGGTGAAGTGTCAATTTTATACATGCAGGAAGGAGGCTCAAAAATGTAAAACAAAAGCTAAAAAATTAATAAAAATTAAACATTTGTTTTCTTTATAAAGGTATATAGCTAAAACAAAGAAACAATTTTTTAATGTAAGGATCACATTACTTATCAACTTAAGTTGATTTCAAATTAAAGTTTTTTATGTATTAAATAATAAATTCAAGACTAAATAACATTTTAATAAAATCCATACACTGAAATATGTACACACTTTAATATATACATGATTATATAAAATAGAACAAAATATTATAGAACTAAATATTGCTTATGTTTTTTTAGTATTTAGTATCAATTATGGAAAAGATACAAAGATAGCTAAAAGTCAATTATCAAACACTCAAACAAGAAAACATAACCAGGTATAAAGAGACAATGCTATATTTGTAACACAAACATTCATAAAAGTTACTCACAAGAGAACCTCTTTGGCCCTCAATTTCACAAAAGTTGATTATCTGATTTTCAAGCCCATAGTAAATCAGAAAGAACAAGCTAGAAAGGGAGTGGGAAGCTGCTAGAGCTTCTCCTTGTGATGGTTGATGGGCAAGGAGGAAAAAAGAACTCAACAAGCAGAGCAGTCTGGAGCCACTTAGTACCAAGGCAAACAGTCTTTGAAAGCCCTGAAAACAAGTATTATAATGCAAAACAATAACTAATTTTCCCACTTGCGGTGGCTTTGAGGCTTCAGCTTGACTAGTCTGCTTCCTGTTACGGTGGGCTACAAAGGATACTCTCCAACCAAAAGAACTGGAGGAAAGAGAAAGGCAGCACACACACACACACACCTCCCAGTTATTCAAACACTAATGTTGGTGCTGCTGTGAAGAGATCTGCAGATGTAATTAAAGTCCCTATTCGATTGATTTTAAGTTATTCAAAAGGGTTCGGCCTTGGGTGGGGCCTGAATCACTTGGAAGCCCTTTAAAAGAAGGCTTAGGCCTCCCCTGAGATCAGACTCCAAACAGCAGTGGGGTCACTACAGCTCTTCCTTCCCTCTAGATAGCCCCTCCTGAATGTCTGTCTTGTGGACTGGCATTCAGTTTGCTTAGCCAGCCCCCCACAACTGTATAAGCCAATTCCTCATAATAAATTCACACACATATACACACACACAGTGATCTCCTACTCATTCTCCTTCTCTGGTCGCCCCTGACTGATACACCTCTGAAAATTATGACTCTTCAAGGTTATGTTAAATCATGTTTAATATACTATTTAAGGAAGACGGAAGTAGGTAACAATAACTTTCACATAAAATGTTTCAAATAAAAGAGTTCTGTTATACAGAGCAATGAGTTTACATTATGTGGAATATTCACTAATGAAGACCACCTTACTCTCTATGATGCCAGATAAATGAGGTATTGCCATGACACCTTTAGAGTAGCTTATAAAACACTATATACAAACTTGGTGTCTCTTACCTGATCATTATCTGGATGTGATGTGGCAAAATATCCCTGATCTTCAGAAAGACACTGAAGGTGCACCAAATATTGGCTACTTTATCCTTAAAAGAAATTTGTTAGTTTTACATTCTAGTATAATTAAAAGAAATATTAAACTCCATGAAGTACAGCCCATAATCTCTAAATAGATAAACTTTTGGGTCATGAGAAGCGCTTGTTCACAATTTCATAACTAAGTTGATTAAACTCTCTAAGGAACATATACACACACACATTTTTCGCAATAGGAGGTGATCTAGCCAACCATAATTTAGATGCGCCCAAGAAATACTTAATATTTTTCAAAGAGCAGCACATTATTCCTAAATACTGAAGTTATTCATCTTTGGAAATTTTTCTAAGAAATCTTTACTTCCTCTAATGTAGAACACATATTGTTTGACCCATTTTACCACACATCTGAAATCAGAGTAATCTATTAGCTAATCTCCAAAATATACAAACAGCTCATGGAGCTCAATATCAAAAAAACAAACACCCCAATTAAAAAATGGGCGGAAGACCTAAATAGACATTTCACCAAAGAAGACATACAGATGGCCAAGAGGCACATGAAAAGATGCTCAACATCACTAATTATTACAGAAATGCAAATCAAAACTACAATGAGGTATCACCTCACACCAGTCAGAATGGCCATCATCAAAAAACCTACAAACAGTAAATGCTAGAGAGGGTGTGGAGAAAAGGGACACCTCTTGCACTGTTGGTGGGAATGTAAATTGATACAGCCACTGTGGAGAACAGTATGGAGGTTCCTTAAAAAACTAAAAGTAGAACTACCATATGACCCATCAATCCCACTACTGGGCATAGACCCAGAGAAGACCATAATTCAAAAGAACACATGTACCCCAATGTTCATTGCAACACTATTTACAGTAGCCAAGACATGGAAACAACCTAAATATCCAATGACAGATGAATGGATAAAGAAGATACATATATACAATGGAATATTACTCAGCTATAAAAAGGAATGAAATTGGGTCATTTGTAAAGATGTGGATGGACCTAGAGTCTGTCATACAGAGTGAAGTAAGCCAGAAAGAGAAAAACAAATACTGTATATTAACACATATATGTGGAATCTAGAAAAATGGTACAGATGAACCTATTTGCAGGGCAGGAATAGAGACAGAGACATAGAGAACGGACATGTGGACACAGGTGGGTAAGGGGAGGGTGGGACGAATTGGGAGATTAGGATTGACATATATACACTACCATGAGTAAAACAGATGGCTAGTGGGAATATGCTATAAAGCACAGGAAGCTCAGCTCAGTGCTCTGTGATGACCTAGATGGGTGGGATTGTGGGAAAGAGGTACAAGGGGGAGGGGATATAGGTATACATATAGCTGATTCACTTCACTGTACAACAGAAACTAACACAACATTGTAAAGCAATTATACTCCAATTAAAAATAAATAAATAAATAAAAAGAAACTAACTATCACCGGCAACTGTACCATCCTACCTCCCTCTGTCAGGCCAATGAAACTGCTCTTCAGATTTTGAGGGCAACAAGTGAATGTAGGTAACCAACAGCACCATCAAAAGTGTATGACACTCATTTTTATAATTATCATGATAAATACCATTTCTGAAATATTGGGTTAGCCAAAAAGTTCATTTAGGTTTTCTGTAAAATATTATGGAAAACCCCGAACAAACTTTTTGGCCAACCCAACAGAAGGCAAGGCAAATAACCAGGCAGCTTACATGGAGAACTAAACTTTTCTTTATATAGGTATTAAGGTCAGAGGATATATAAAGAAGTTAGGAGCACAATCCTCAAAGTACAAATTACAGCCCTGCCATGCAAAAGCTATATGAATCTCTGACCTCAGTTTTCTGATCTGTAAAGTGGGTATAACAGCTACTTCAGCACTATGGTTAAGGATCAAATAAAATTACATGTGAAGTGCCTGGTACCTAGTAAGAAAGTGGTGGTGATATCAATAGTGATTATTTATGATTATCAGTACTATCACTATCATCATCCCCATTGACATACAGGGCACACATTTCTGTTCCTTCACAACACCAAATTCTTTCTTAGTCTCTTTCAAAATGCTGGTTCCATCCTCCCACAGATCCACTGAAAGATACTCTATAGCATTTCATATACTCAAAAAGATATATATGCTTTTCTAATTCTTTTTAAAAGAAATGTTTATTCAAAAGCAAATTATCTATAAATATGTTGTCTCTGTCTAACTTTATTAAAAGACCTTTTTGTTTCCGAAAAATGGTTTGTTTAATTTAATTACTAACTCTAAATCAAATTATCCATGCAATAAAAATTTAACAAGAGTGATTAAGCTGGCATTAAATGAAATGAAATGAATGATTCTCATTAAAAATTACTATGGATGAAAGCTATATACCTCATAAGGAATTATGAGATCTTTCTGAAGCAAACATGATTATTAGTTTAATAAATAATTTCCTAGGACTAAAAAGAGAATATAAACCAAAAACCACAAAGCTGTTACCTTTGTAGCTGCAACTTCTCATGCTGTCTTTCATTATGAACCCTATTTCATTAGAAAAATGTATAACTGAATTATGGATCTCATGATGGCATAAATATTACCTATTTGTACAATGTACTGGAAAATGCCAGATAAGCTATAGCTTATGTACCGGATTAAATAACTGGCAAGGAATGACTGCAGGAGGAGAGCAGCTGAAGTGCTTCTACATGAAATCCCCAAAGGTCACAGGGAAGGTACTGTAACAGAAAGGAGCGAGAGAAAAGTTTTCAAACATGCCTCAAATAATCCACGATCAACTGGAAAGAGTCTTCTTAGAACTTGCAGGGTTTGTTCCCTTTCTGTAAAGAATGGCAGCCAGCAGAGAATGAAGGAAGCCACAACAGTACAAGCCAGTTTAATCAACAACACAAGCCTAGAACAAAAACAAAGGGAACCGGTAAGATAGGGAGAGGTTAGTAATTCTGAGAAATCAATCTGCGTCTCATTACTATAAATATAATAAATGCAAATGTATAGTAATGATAAATCTATGCCACCAATACAGGTTTAAGATGAGAGTCTACTTAAATCAGAGTTAAGACATTCACAACTATTAAGATGTGCAATTCCCCAACAAGAAGACTATCACCATCCTTCTTAACATTTAACTTAGATGCCATTCCTATGCAGCTATGAAGAAAAATGTCAAATTGGGATGTATTTCTAATAAGTATATAATGTAATATGCTCTAAAGGGATGAAATCCTACAGCAATGTTCTAACAAGCTAATTCACATTACCTCCAGTAAATATACATCGATCAAAATATTTCTCTAGTTAGGAAGATTTAAAATACAATAATATAGAACATGACTTGATCTCTCTTTCCATTTACTCCATAGCCACCAACACATTAATAAGAAATCACCAAAAGGCAAAGGTAAGTATGCCAAATAAATTATCTGAAGTAATTTTTTGAATACTGTTGTTTAAAAGCCACTCACCCCTTTCCTTTGAGGCCTTTCTTAAAACACTTGCCAAGTAAAAAACAAAAAAATGGCAAGGAGTGGTAAAGTTCCATCTGCTTATAATTTATAGCTAAGCAAAACGCCAGGGACCCCAGCAGGTCCCAGTCATAAGATACTCCAAGAACACCCCACAAGGCAAAGCCGAGACTCACAGAATTATATATGTTCCTGTGTCAAGGAATTAGCTCAATAATTAAAAGAGATAGATTTTGCATTTTATAGAACATTTTTCTTATGTGATTTTGTAATAATATATTATAATGAAAATGATTTCTAAATAAAAGCTGAAAGTATTGAATTGATAAACAAATTTGAAATTATATATAGTGGCTTCAAATATATTAAATCTACTACTAAACAGAGCAACTGATTTGTTTAGGTTTAAAAGAGCTCTAAATAGTTAACACATAGCTTTGTTTTCTGCTAGGCTATTTTACAATATTACTATAACACATACCAAAATCAATGCTCCAAAAGTTAAAAAAAAACACCAAACTTACTGATATCACTATTTTTCCTCTATAATATGCATCAATAATATAAATTAATATATGTGCTTGATTAGAAACTAATAACACTGTTATATGAAAACAATATCACAACTAGATTTTCAGTTGAAAACGGTGAGCTGAGTACTCATGTTTACTTACCTCCTCTCCTTCCTGAGACCCCCTTAAAATGATAGGGAATTTTTTAAAGTATAAATTCACAGCCATAAAGAGAACAGGAAGATGCATTACAAGAGATGAAGATTTCAACACATTTCTAGAAGATGGAAAGAGGACAGAGAAGTGGCAACAAATAAAATAAACTAGAAGGAGCCACAGCTTAGTGAATGCACAGAGGAAGCTCAGGCTAGCAAGGAGACAATCCACCCTGCAGGCCCCCAGAGAATTCTGGAAACAATCAGGTTGGAGTGCTTGAGTATGTTGAAGAGAAAACAAAAGGATTCACTGAAAATTCCTAGATGGAGATGTCAAATCCCACCTCACTCCTTTGCAAAGATTATCTGGCAGCCAAAACATTTACTACCAGGCAACAAAAGAAGGAATATTTCTCCAAAGAAATGGAATAAACTATCTGGGCAACTAATGTAGAAGTCAACACTATAGTGCAAATTCCTCCACATTGTAACATTTAAGGATCCCAGAGTACTGGCCAGAATCCTGCCATGTACCCTATAGTGGACCAAATGTATAGAAAGCTCACATGCAGCTTTCTCTTCTGCCTTATTCTTAGAATAAATACACCAGGATCAAATAGACATATAAGGAACACCTATGACAGAAAAAGGACCAAAGTGAAGAGGAGAAAAGACTGACCCTAGGAGAATGGAAATAATTCAGGGAACAGTGGGGGAAGAAAAAGAGTAAACTGAAATTTAAGATATTAAATGCTTAACAGAACAAATGAAATTTAATAGAAGTGTTACTCATAAAGCAAGACAGTCTTCAAAACTGTAAAACAAAATGACAAAGAGATGCTCAAGATGGAGCTGAAAGATCTAATATCTGTCTAATAAGCTCAAGAAAGAAGGGAGAGAATTAAAAAAAATAATTTATGAGAATTTCCCAGAACTGAAGAACATGAGTCTTCAAAATGAATGACCCATAGTGTCCAAAACAACTGTCAAAAATACCTTTGCCCAAACAAATCATTATAAAATTTCAGAGCCCGAAAAGTAACAAACAGGAACAACAAAAGCAGCAGCAGCAGTAACACATAATAATAGCAATAAATACTTATGTAGTGCTTAGTACCTCCCAAGTACTGCTTTAAATGCTTTACAAATAGGAATTCATTTAATTCTCAAAAAGCTTAAAAAGTAAGGGTTATTATCATCCCCATTTTACAAATGAGGAAAGTAAAGTAAATAGCGGTTAAAAAAAGGTGTCCCTACAAAATGACATAATCCCCAAAGCTTCAAGAGTTTGATTCAAATCACAGAGAAGATACCACTACAAATTTACCAGAATGGTTAAAAGGAAAATAACTGACAACTGGTGAAGGTGAGCACCTGGAACTCCTACACCATTGTTAACGGGAGTATTAACTGGTAGACCATGCTTAAAAACCATATGGGAATATCTAAAATTAAGCAAGTGCACACCCTGTAATTCAGCAATTCCACTCATAAGAAATATATTTACATGTGTACAGAGAGATATTTACAAGAAAGGTCAAAGCAACATAGTCATCATAGCCAAAACCTGGAAACACTCCAATGTCTATCAGTAATAAAATCATGTGTATTCATGCAATGGAATATTATAAAGCAATGAAAGAGAACGAACTACAGCTACATAAAACTACACGAATAACTCTCACAAACAGAATGTTGAACCAAAAACACCAAGCACAAAGGAATACCTACTGTGTTGTCTTTTTTATAGAAAGTTCAAAAAAGGGGTAGAACCAAACTATAGTACTAGCAGTCAGTAAGTGGCTATCTTTGAGAAAGGAGATGGGAGAACTACTTGGGATGCGCACAGGTGTGGTTTTGGATACTGGCAATGTTCTATTTCTCGACATGGATAATAGTCAGTTCATCTACGTTTTGTGTACTTCTCTGTATGAGTGTTAATGTTTCAAAGTAAATATAGTATTAAAAAATCTTGTAAACAACTTTTTTTCTTTTCTTTATTATCAGTGTTCTTGATATTATCAAACTATCTAAAAGCCATGATCCTATAATGCCAAAAAAAAGGGCTCAATTAGGAAAGAGGACTGAATAAAAAATATGATGGAAGTAACTACCTATTTGAATATCTTTTGCAAGTCCTTTGACAGATACACATTTTAATTTTATAAATAAAACAGATTGGCACCAAAAGGAAAAAATATTAATTAAGCAATCATGGTGTGAATTATTTTTTTTCCTTTGGGACAGATAGTAATATTTAATACATTAGAAGACAAACTGGAGAGCCATGTACAGATTTTATCAACTTTCCTCTATAATTTGTTTATTTGAATGTTCCTTATTTTAGGTATCAAAAATTACACACATAAAATCCACATAGATTTATTCAATTTTAGTTTCCTGAAGCTCCCAGCTACCACTATCTGTTAGAGAAACATTTTGTTTTAAAACTCAAAAACTGGAAGATTGTTTTTGTCAGTGTCAGATAACATTTACAAAAGATAGAAAATGTTTCACCTTTTCAGAATCAGCTCCAACAGCTAATCAGTTACCAACATCCTGTTCCCAATCCAAATAGTTGTGAAAAAACATTGCTACTTTTAATTTGTACTTTACCCTTCAACTAAACACTTGCTGAAGAGATTCTTTTACCATTTTAAAAATAGTTTAAGCAAGAACCCTAGTAAATAAGACATTACTAGATGACAACATTATACAAACTGAGCCTAGATTTCATGATATGCATCTGACTTCATTTCTAAATTAGTAAAGGATACTGAAAATGTCCATAGTCGATAAGAATAAGGCCTGGATACAGCAATATGCATAATGCATTAGCAATCTGTAAAGAAAATTATTGTGAAATAAGAAAGTAATCTGTTACTTGAATCTAACTGGGTAAAAGTGTAGTTTTATTTAACACAGTAGCAAATGTTCCCCTCTTACCTTCTATTTATCGAAATACTCCATTTTTATAAAGCAACTCTTTAAACACTAAAGTCTTCATGGAGGTAACATAGTATACTTCAGTAAAAAGGAAAAAAATCCCTAAAAGCGGGCTTCCCTGGTGGCGCAGTGGTTGAGAATCTGCCTGCCAATGCAGGGGACACGGGTTCGAGCCCTGGTCTGGGAGGATCCCACATGCCGCAGAGCGACTAGGCCCATGAGCCACAATTGCTGAGCCTGTGCGTCTGGAGCCTGTGCTCCGCAACAAGAGAGGCCGTGACAGTGAGAGGCCCGCGCACCGCGATGAAGAGTGACCCCCACTTGCCACAACTAGAGAAAGCCCTCGCACAGAAACGAAGACCCAACACAGCCATAAATAAATAAATAAAAATTAAAAAAAAAAAAAAATCCCTAAAAGGTGTTTGTCTGAGAAAGCACTTTTAGATATATAAATCAGATAAATTAATCTAATGATTAATCTATATAAAATGACCAAAGAGAATAGTCATGGGACTTCCGTGGTGGCACAGTGTTTAAGAATCGGCCTGCCAATGCAGGGGACACGGGTTCGAGCCCTGGTCTGGGAAGATCCCACATGCTGCGGAGCAACTAAGCCCATGCGCCACAACTCCTAAGCTTATGCTCTAGAGCCCACAAGCCACAACTACTGAGCCCGTGAGCCACAACTACTGAGCCTGTGCTCTAGAGCCCACGAGCCACAACTACTGAGCCTGCACACCTAGAGCCCGTGCTCTGCAACAAAGTGAAGCCACCACAATGAGAAGCCCGCACACTGCAACGAAGAGTAGCCCCAGCTCACCGCAACTAGAGAAAGCCTGCACGCAGCAACGAAGACCCAACGCAGCCAATAAATAATAAATAAATAAAATTCTAACACAAACCATTTGATTTTTTTTAAAAAAAGAGCATATTCGTTAACTGTGAATATGAGAATATATAGCAACTTTTCAAAATGATTTTCAGTTGTCATTCTCACAAGCCAACTCAAAATTCAGATTTACCAGTTAAGCAATAAATTTAGCATGCTGTGCAATTCAGCAGTATATAACTTCTAAAATTCAGTGCATCTTATTACTATATTTGGACATTAAAATAATTACTCTAGGCTTCCCTGGTGGCGCAGTGGTTGAGAATCTGCCTGCTAATGCAGGGGACACGGGTTCGAACCCTGGTCTGGGAAGATCCCACATGCCACGGAGTGGCTGGGCCCGTGAGCCACAACTACTGAGCCTGCGCGTCTGGAGCCTGTGCCCCGCAACGGGAGGGGCCGCGATAGTGAAAGGCCCGCGCACCGCGATGAAGAGTGGCCCCCGCTTGCCGCAACTGGAGAAAGCCCTCGCACGAACCGAAGACCCAACACAGCCAAAAATAAATAAATAAATAAATAAAGTAGCTATAAAACGCAGCTTTCTTTAAAAAAAAAAAAAAAAAAAATAATTACTCTAAGTTAATGTTTCTAAATGAAAATTAATTGACAGAAGATATACTGTTCCCTATTATCTATTCCCAAAAGCATGACTTCCTTAAGCTCTGTATTTAATAGTTAAGGTAATAAAACATTTCAGAGATGAAATGTCAGGTTACTTCAAAACTTACCTTTTTCTTAGTTGAGATTTCTTTTAAACAAGAACAGTACAAAACCACTGCAGGTATGTAAATCAGCAAATCAGCAATTAACACTGAAAAAACAAGCAAATGATTTTAAGCGTTGAGTCCATCAGGATCTACTATAACCTATTAACAGCCTTCCTCCAACCCCGAGTGGGAATTCTATTAACACGAGGTTCCTACCCACTCTGGACAAGTCCTTTCCACGTTGAGCCCTTTCCATTCCCTTCACCTGTGCCTAATTTCAACTGATACAGTACTACAGAGTCTCTTAATTTTCTCCAACAAATTCACACATTAAATCAATCAGCTGTATCTAAAACCAGTTCTCTCTTTGCTCTGACTTGGACTTAAAAATTAAGAATACTCAAAGCAAGGGAAGGAAACTTTTATTTTCCCCTCAATATCTGCATACTCCAAATTTTCTGATGTGAATACCTCAAATGTGGAGATGCATAGGAGAATCTTTGTTAATGTGAATATTTATAAAAATTCATAAATTTTTGCTAATTAATGCCTACAAAGAGCTTGAGAGGCCCAGGTGAGGAGGAAACTGAAAAAAAAGTGGGAAAAAAAATAAAGCAATTCATAATTCTGAATGTTCAGTCCTTTTAGAACAAAGAAAAACTAATATATTAAGTTCTTCAACAGTACAACATAGCTATCCAAAAAGCCTATTTTTTTCTTGTACCACACATATATTTGTGTCCAGAATAAGATAAATGATAGTAAACTGTCAGTGGTAGATGCATGCAATCCTATTTTCAGCTCCAGCCACATTTTAGATGACACTGACAAACTGGAACATATTTGAAGGAGCACAACCAGAGGCTTCGAAACCATAATCACATTCAAGAAACTGGTCATCTAAGAAACAGCTAAAGTATTTACGAATGTTTAGCCTCGAGAGGAGATGACTTCAAATATCTGAAGGGTGTTAGGTATATAAAGGATCGGACTTGTTCTATGTAGCCCAAGGAAACAGAACCTAAAATGACAAGTGAAGGTTCAATATAAGAAGGAAATTTCTAATGATTGGGGCTCTCTGAAAATAGAATAGAGTCTCTAAAAGTTGTAAGTTCCCTGCAGATACAGGTATTGGCTCAGAAGCTAAATATCACGTGGTGAGTATGTGGTTCAAAAAGGATTAAAGCATTAAAGCGTTTGGGAAGAGGGAGTGGTGTGGGAGAGGGAAAGACAGGCAATACAGGTTATCTCTTGGGCCTGATATTCCATGACTGGATGAATAGTAAAGAGAACAAACCCTGACTAGATTTAGGCTAATTAAGGAAAAGACACAGGTTAGCATTAAAGCCTAAGTCTTGTAAAGCTTTTAAAGAAACTTAAGCTTATTACTTTCAACTTTTAAACAGCACACAATAAATGCTCAATAAACATTTGTTGTAAAGATTAATTTAGCAACACTGCACAGCAATACAATATATGACATACAGCTGTAATTCACTGTAAAAGTGAAAGGGATTTATTAAAGCAACAGCCTAAACAAATAAAACTTCAATTTAGAGCTAACCAACTTCAGGTGAGCTATTAATATTAGCCTCACTTTACTAGGCCTCAGTTTCCTCAGCTTAAAATAAGGATAACAACAGTATTTACCTCATTTGGGTGTCCAAATTATTAAGGGAGATAATAGTAAATGTAAAGCACCCAGAATTATTAGTTTCTACTCTTTTGTGTTTTAGCTTACATATACATTTGCTCACATATTATACATATATATGCATATTTATAGTTACACAACTATAAAAGTAAGGACAATAATAGAACCTGTCATCAGTTCAAAAAAAATTTTAATCAAATTTTACACTCAATGCCTATTGCTCTTTCACCTGTTGCACGCATGAAGAGCTTATGTGCCTGACTCTCATATCCTCGTGATGTATGGAGAGCAATCCAGTCTGGATTTATAAACTTTGCCCTGCAAATCAAACATATATACATGCACTTTATTCCCCATTACTTTTAGCAATAAGGACATCTGAGGACATATGAATCTATTTTGAGAAGTGGCCATTGCTCCTATAAAGCAATGGAGTTAAGGCTTAAGCTTTACTCTTTGTATTTAACCATGTGAAACTGACTAACGCTATCAGAATCTGCCATGCTTATCTTCCAACAAACCCATGTAGCATGTTAACTAAAAGCCCTACCTTCATGATTCGTCCAGTGTGAAAACAATCTGATGTCACATTTCATTTATTAAACATATACTTTGTAAAGAGCAATACACTAATATTGACAAGAGGATCACAGTTTTATAATTTATAATCTTTTCAGTTATCATAATAGGCTACAATAAATAGCTATTAATCATAAATCATTGCATAAAACTGAACATAATTATTAAAGATAAATTAAGTTTTCAATCATATTACATTCTCCAGAACACTGCAAAGTATATTTGATTATCCTGAAGTTTGGAAACTTATGTGTTTTTTTTTTTGGAAACTTATTTTTAATCCAGGAAGCTAATTTTTATAAAATATGAAATAGAACAAATAAAATGAGGTCAGAAGATAATGTGAAGAAGTTCCTCAAATTTCTGCTGATACACTTCAAATCTGAAATGGAATACCAGGACAGAGTAGAACTGGTTCTCCACTAAATAGAAGCACCTAATCTTCTATAAACCATTCCATTTCTGTAAAAGAAAAAGGAATTCCAATCCTGATCTTAAATCATAAGTGAAACACTATGGTACTTCTAGTTTCTTACTTGACAGGTTAGTCAGAAAACCGTTTAGACCTTTATTTCTCATTTACTTTGGGCCATTCCAGGAAAAAAGCTTTTCTATGCACAACTAACCGTCTTAGATATATTTCTCAGTAATCCATGCGTAATTGGTAACATCTCTACTTCAAAACAAAGCTAGATTTTTGCATCTCTTTCTAGACTTTCCTCCAAAAAAATTATGAAAATAGTCAAACTCTGATAAACTTTCCTACAATCCAATTATAAAGATATGGTGCTCTACAAACCATAATACAATAGTAGCTACAAACGAGCTCTCCTCTATTCAATAAACTCTTCCTTACTACATCCGCTAAGGGCATAAATATTTAAAGTTATGTCAAGGAAGAAAAACTTACACATATGCACATAAAAGACTATGGTAAGCTGTAAGAGGTGGATAGTCCAATCCCCAATACTGTAAGTTGTTATCACTGCCGTTAAAATACCTGAAGAAAAAGGAAAAAGAAAGCGCCATTCCAACAATCAATATTCAAGAAATACTTATATTTAACGTCTCACTTCATTTAACTTAATTAACATGAAAAAATGTTATACAAGGTTAAAAAAAAAATTCATCTAAACTTTTCTCCCCCCTCCTAAAAATCTTTGTGAACTCACAATTAAAAGTTGTTATTGAGTAGTGTGACTAAATAATTTATTGTCTAAACCAAGGTACTCTTAAGAGTGAAAAAAGCTATAAATAATTAAGCCATAACAATAGAGGCAAACCAAGATTCTCACAGGCAAACCGAATTTGTTATCACTCTACTATTAGTAAACTTAATGACCAACACTTATACAAAAGAAAATATGCAACAAAAAGAGAATTTGCTTCTGACAGTCTAAAAAATTAAAGAAACAATACGAAATCACAATTTAAATAAATAAAAAATGAATGTCAAAGACTACATAAAGATTTGGTTTACAAAGAAAGAAATATTGCATGAAACAGGTATACTTTTATTAATAACACTTTGAACACAATTCAACCAACATGTAATGAGAGCCTATTACATGCAAAATTCTGTGAATTAAGGAAGAAAACTAGATCTAATGTTCATAACTTAACAGGCTCCTCTAACTGGTCAGAATGGGAAGGAACGAAATTATATTCAAGAGTGTTATCATTAACTTCAAAATGTAATTTTTTCTAACATATCATGGGTATTTTTGCTTTTTACAAAAAAATACTATAATTTAAAATAGTTCCAGGACTTCCCTGGTGACACAGTGGTTAAGAATCCGCCTGCCAATGCAGGGGACACGGGTTCGAGCCCTGGTCCAGGAAGATCCCACATGCCACAGAGCAACTAAGCCCGTGCGCCACAACTACTGAGCCTGCGCTCTAGAGCCCACGAGCCACAACTACTGAGCCTGCGTGCCACAACTACTGAAGCCTGCGTGCCTAGAGACCGTGCTCCGCAACAAGAGAAGCCACTGCAATCAGAAGCCCACACACTGCAACGAAGAGAAGCCCTCGCCCGCTACAACTAGAGAAAGCCCGTGCACAGCAACGAAGACCCAACACAGCCAAACAAAAATTTTTTTAATAATAAATAAATAAAATTTAAAAATAAATAA
This sequence comes from Balaenoptera musculus, assembly GCF_009873245.2. Lineage (NCBI taxonomy): Eukaryota > Metazoa > Chordata > Mammalia > Artiodactyla > Balaenopteridae > Balaenoptera > Balaenoptera musculus. The sequence goes on along the minus strand of NC_045785.1, from coordinate 54,282,864 downwards.
ATAAAATAGTTCCAAACTTAAAAGTTTCAAGAACAGTTCAAAGAGCTTCTGTACATCAAATGTAAAAATTTAACAAAAGACACCATAAGAAAAATTCAAAGACAAGAACAAACAGGAAGAAGATATTTATACATATATAATATACACACATATATATATACATATATACATATACACACACCAAAAACTGATTAAAATATAGAATACTATTGTATACCATTGAATACTGTGGCAGACAGACTTTAAGGTCATCCCCATGAACCCATCTCCTGGTGTTCCTGCCTTAAATGTGTACAATCAATCCCCACCCCTCAAGTGTGGGCAAGACCTGTGACTTGCTTGTAAACAACAAAATACGACAAAGGTGATAGGATGGTCACGCCTGTGCTTATGTTTTATATATATGTAAGATTCCATCTTGCTGGCTAAGCTACAGAGACTCCCTTTCACTGACTTGGAAGAATCAAGCTGTCACGTTTTAGTAAGTGGGCATACTGGAGAAGCCACATGGCAAGAAACTGCAAGTAGACCCTAGGAAATAAGGGTAGCTACCAACAAGAAAACAAAGCCCTTAGTCTTGTAAATGCAAGGAAATTAATTCTGCCAATAACTTGAGGGAACTTGGAAACGGTTCCTTCCCCAGTTGAGCCTCTGATTAGACTGCAGCCTCAGATGACAACTGGATTGCAACCTCCTGAGACCCTCCCTGATCATAATATTGAACTAAGCTGTGCCCAGACTTCTAACCTAAAGAAACTACAATAATAAATGTGTGTTTAAGTAAGTACCATTTATGGTCACTTGTTAACACAGCATAGAAAATTAATGTAATTGTTTATTTTAAAATCATATAACTCATTACAAAAAAGATCAGCAATCCATCAGAAACATGGGGGAAATATATAAATATGCAAATTTGAGAAAAAATATGATGGTCAGTAAATATATTAAAAGATACTCAACAACACAAGTAGTCAAGGAAATGGAAATTTTAGAAGTCTGGTGTTAGTTGTTATTATTAAATATTGGTAAGGGTATATGGAAAGAGATATTCTTGTGTTGGTATCCATTAAAACTGGCTACTTTAGAGATTCCACTTCTAGGAATCTATCTAGGAAAAACATGTACACAGGAGAAATGTACTTTATTTAATCATTCACCTACTAAAAGATATTTAGAGTGTTTCAGGCTTCTCATAATTATAAACAATGCTGAAATAAAGTCATTCCCACAATTCCTGACTTATAAACCTGTGATTTTTTTTTAAAAAGCAACATGCTCAGGGTAGGTGGACTCTTCTCCTAGCCCTGGTATAAACCATGCCTGCACTGAGCCAGGCGTTTCTTTCTATTAATGATTGCTTTAAGGGTAGGAAAGATGTTGCTCCTGAACAAAAAGAGAGGTAAAAAATAAGGTATTCCTATTATTCCTGCCTTGAATATGGTTGTACAAAGTCACACTGCTGGTAGCCCTGGCAGTCATCTATTGATCATGGGGTGAAAAGCCTCAGGATGAAAAGCCAACATGCCAAGAAGAATGAATGAAAGAGAAGAAAAATGGAAAAGCCTGAGTCCTTGATTGCTATTATTATTTTTTTTAATATTTATTTATTTATTTGGCTGTGCTGGGTCTTAGTTGCGGCATACAGGATCTTCGTTGAGGCATGTGGGCTCTAGTTCCCTGACCAGGGATCGAACCCAGACCCCCTGCATTGGGAGTGCGGAGTCTTGACCGCTGGACCACCAGGGAAGTCCCTTGATTGCTATCATTGAGCCAGTTTACCAGCCCTGCAAAGACCTACTTATTGAGACAATTATTTTATTGCTTAAATTACTATTACTTAGGTTTTCTACTACTTGATGCCAAAAGTACTCCTGACTTCACACATAAGGAATTGTCATTATAAAATTAAAGAAAAAAAGTTCAATTTTCCTCTATTACTTACAACTATGTATATTGAAATGGAATAAATAAGTGTTTAAATTTAGAATTATAAAACTGACTTTTGGGCTTCCCTGGTGGCGCAGTGGTTGAGAATCTGCCTGCCAATGCAGGGGACACGGGTTCGAGCCCTGGTCTGGGAAGATCCCACATGCCACGGAGCAACTAGGCCCGTGAGCCACAGCTACTGAGCCTGCGCGTCTGGAGCCTGTGCTCCGCAACAGGAGAGGCCGCGACAGTGAGAGGCCCGCGCACCGCGATGAAGAGTGGCCCCCACTTGCCGCAACTGGAGAAAGCCCTCGCACAGAAACGAAGACCCAACACAGCCATAAATAAATAAATAAATAAAAATTTTTTAAAAAAATAAAACTGACTTTTTTTTTTACAAATTTATTTATTTATTTATTTTTGGCTGTATTGGGTCTTCATTGTGGTGCGCGGGCTTCTCACTGCAGTGGCTTCTCTTGTTGTGGAGCACAGGCTCTAGGCACATGGGCTTCAGTAGTTGTGGCACGCAGGCTCAGTAGTTGTCGCTCTCAGGCTCTAGAGTACAGGCTCAATAGTTGTGGTGCATGGGCTTAGTTGCTCCGCAGCATGTGGGATCTTCCTGGACCAGGGCTCGAAACTGTGTCCCCTGCGTTGGCAGGCAGATTCTTAACCACTGCGCCACCAGGGAAGTCCCAAAACTGACATTTTTAAAGTTTACCTCATAGATCCTGATTTCACATTTTAGACAACTTTGTCACTTGAAAGTTTCGACTACACTACAGCTAACTTTCTAGATGAAGACAGAAAGATTTCACTCTTGGAAAAAAAAATTTCTTTTAATATTTATTTATTTATTTGGCTGCGCGGCGTTTTAAGTTGCCGCGTGCGGTATCTTTAGTTGTGGCATGCAGGATTTTTAGTTGCGGCATGTGGGCTCTTAGTTGCATCACGTGGGATCTAGTTCCCTGACCAGGGATTGAACCAGGGGCCCCCTGCATTGGGAGCATGGAGTCTTAACCACTGGACCACCAGGGAAGTCCCCGCTCTTGGAAAACTGAAGTTAAAAAATGAGAAACCATTCCTCAGCCACATTGCTAGGTAACAATAATGGCAAACTAATCAAATTTGACAAAATTAGCCAAAAAATTCAGAATATTAGAAATGTTATTTCCAGTATAGATTTATATCCACTGTTGATAATAGTGAACCTGTCCCAAGGATATATTTTCTCTTTTATAAACTGTGCCACTGAGATATATCTTTTTCAATGATAGTCATTATGAATCATATAGCAATGAACTTCAAACTAGGGGAAAAAAAAGAAATCACACCATTTAAACATTAGAACTCAGCACTTTCACTGCCATGGCCTAGGTTCAGTCCTGGGTCAGGGAACTAAGACCCCACAAGCTGCGCAGTGAGGTCAAATGAATAAATAAACAAACATGCACACACCTATTAAAAAAAAAGAACAGTATCAAATATTTAGCTGACCTCTATTTTAAATACTCCAAACTTGGACTAGGGTACAGCCAACCTATTAATAGAGAGTTCAATATGAAGTTCTTGTATGTAACTCTCTCAGAGAGGAGTTATATAAAAGCAGTGACCAAAGCAGTCAACAGAACAATATAAACAGTTTGCATAGCCAGGTTTAATCAAGTAATCTACCAGGCATCTAATAAGTAAAATAATACTGTCATCAATTGTTATCAGAATGTGTTCAACAAAAATGACAGTGCATGGATTTCTGTGAGATAGAACTACAGCTAACATTTATTGAGAACTCATTACACTTCAGGCACTGGTCTAAAGTGCTTTAAATGAATCATTTTATTCAATCCTCACAATAACCCAGTGAAATATGTATTCTATTATTTCCATTCTATGAGTGATAAAACTGTGGCAGAGATAGTTAAATAACTTGCAAAAGCTCACACTGCTAGTAAAGAGTACAAGCCTTGATCCGAAGTCTGACAGTTTGACTCTAGCCCTACACTCTTCACCACTAAGTTACTGCTTTTTTTTCATCTCATATGTTCCTTACAGGAGAAACTTTGCTAAACCTCCACAAGAAATACTCTTAGTCCATAAACTTCCACAGTTTATGTCCTGAGGAGCTTCCATGGCATACAGTGTCCTATCCTCAAAGTTCTAGTTCAGTACCATATTCCAGCTGGTAACTAAATATATAGGTAACTTTCAGGAGGATGAAATTTCAAATGAGCCGACAATATGCAGGGTAATATATGTGACATCAGTATACAGGAAGATGAGGATTCTGAAGATGAAGAAATAGCATATTTTCCTTTTAAGTATCTTCAAATAATCTACATTAACTGACCGATAAACAATAAAATCAAGTTAAAATTATCCATACCATTGTTTGATCGGCAAATTAATAGTAATCTCTTGCCAGTGTCTCTGAGCTTCATAATCGCCAAACATAGGGGGCTTTCCAGCACCTAAGATGAAAGGTAAAAAAAGCAAAATAAAAATACACTTCAGTATATCACTGATTTTATTTCCTTATGAAAATTTCCTTATGAAAATTTTCTAAATTATAGAGATAGTATAGGTGGAGGAAAAGAACACAGAAGTTACCCAAAAAGTCAGAGAGATGAGGTCTGAATCCTGGCACTGCTAGCACACTGAGTGACTGTGTACCCCTGAGCAAATGACTTAACCTCCCTAAGCCTCAGTACATTAAAAACAGAATCAATACTGTCACCTCAAGGACTGCTGGAATAAAGAAAATAATGAACATAAAATAACCTGTATAGTACCTGGCACACATAAACATTCAATAAATATTGTTAACATTAATTAGTTATTAACATTAGTTTTCTGTTTTTTTTTTTTGGCCATGCCGCGCGGCATGTGGGATCTTAGTTCCCCAACCAGGGATCAGACCTGCACCCCCTGCATTGGAAGCACGGAGTCTTAACCACTGGACCACCAGGGAAGTCCCTTAATTAGTTTTTAATTAATTAGTTGATAATACTAATCATAAGATAGCCAAGTTTATTTTTACTTCATGAGAAAGACTGTCAACTATACTGTCCAATAAGTATCATAAAACAACAATAATAACAAATGTCTATATTTTACCAAGGGCTTTTACAAACTAAATATAAATAACTTAAGGTCAAGTATAGAACCAAAAACGGACTATATATTGCAAAGACATTGGTTAGGTCAGGCTTTGATGTCAAATGAGTTATATAAAAACTGCCACTTTATAGTTTTTTTTTTTACTTCAAAATTGCAAATAAGGGATAATGGATCTTTAATAACTAACAATTGACAGTGTCTACTACATGCCAAATACAACAATGGAGCAGGTATTATTATCATCCCCACTTGACAGCTAGCAAAACAGAGGCAATGGTCACCCAGGTAATGAATAGCAGAGTCTGGACTGGAACCCAGGCAGACTGGATCCATAATCCATGTTCTTGGCTCCTACTGTGTATTGCCTCACAACTCGGTTAAGGTAGGTTGTTAACCTTAAATCATTTTAAATGATATAAGGGTAATTGCATTTAGTAAATAGTAAACAACCACTATTTAGCTAACAGTTGACTACAAAACTGTGAGAAGGCCCAAATAGGTACAGTACAGACACAGGTTTCTTAATCAGCAAGTGAAAATCACATACAGTCAAATATATTCATTAATCCATTGGGAAGGTGTGCCACATTGGTGAATGATATGTTATCCATCACTGAACTCTAACCCAGACGTTCTCCAGCTTTGGAACACTACATTAAGTAGATTTTTTGCATTTAACAGCTGTATTATACCACTATTCTTTAAATGCTAGCATCTCCACCCAAGGAGATACTCCCAGTATGAGATAATCATGGGAAAAGCAGATTAACATCTCCAAAGCATATACACGTTGAGTGATTGCCGTAAAAAAATTACCCACAGTACAGGCACATGTATACACACACACAAACCTACCCCTGTCTCTCTCTTAGAAAGTACCATAGCTTATTCATTTTTGCATTCTCAGGATGTAATTGCACCTAGCAGATTCTCAGTGAATGATGATGTAGGAAGGATGTCAATATTATCAGTATGATATAGCAAGGATTTTAAGTTCAAAAAGATTTGAATTTTTGAGTCCCTTATTTTCCACTTACTGAATGTGCAACACTAAGCAGTTTGTGATGGCAGACCAATTAATTATGCGAAGGCTACTTTAACACAATGCCCATATACTGGTTCTTGTCTCAAAACATCTTTAAGTTACTATCTGGCATTTTGAAATTCCAAGCCTCTGCTCATGCTGCTTACTTCCTCTCCCTATTCATACACCTCTTTTATCAACTCGTATCCAACCTTTAAGAACCATCCCAACTGCCAAATTCTCCACAAAACCTTCCCTTATAAATTAAAAACATACTGATCATTAATTATTGACTTCTTAGAACTAATATTTATTAAGGGCAAACTATAGACATCATACTTATATATATTATTTTATTATGCATTACAGTAAGTCTAACAAGCAAGTGTTGAAGTACTTATTTTCTTCATATTAGGCTAGGGATTGTCAGAGTGATTAAGGAAAAAGAATTATTAGCAACTGCAGTAGTGAAAACTTCATTAAGTACTTAAGAGCAAAATGAAATGCCAAGAGCTTTAGATGTAACTCATTTGATCTGCAACCTATGATTTTACCAACATTTTACTGATGAGGAGACTGAGACTGAAATTTTAAAATAACTTGCCCAGTGTCACACAGCCAATAAGACACAGCTAGTAACATTCAAACCCACTGGCGTTTAATCTCAATACCTGTGACCTTGTCAGAGAGTAAACAGTAGAGCCACGATTTGAATAGGAAATAGAAGACAATAGCCATAACAAAAAATAAATACCAAACTTTAAGTATATCAATTGTTTAGTGAATTGAAAACCCATTACCACAGTATCTCAGAGCTATATCTCCTCCTTCTGTTTAATAAACAGCATATGAAAAAACGTAGAAATCAAAATAGGTAAGTCAAGTAGATTTTAAAAAGGAAAAAAAAAATTATTGAATTCTCATAATACTTATATTTTCAGTATCATATATTTTGTCACATGATTATACTATTTTCTAATAGCTACCCAAATAAGAATTTTAATTCCAGTGGACATAGAATGTGATTTTTCCAGAGTTCACAGGAAACATATTGCTAGGCATATAGTACACACTTTCAGTTAAAACTTGCTCAGTTAACTGAACAGGAGGGGGAGATTAACTTACAATTTTTTTAAAGAAGGAAAATAATTTCCCACTGAATTAACTGCATCTTTACGTGTGCACTTTATAGATGTGTGTGTGCTGTGGGGGCAGTTTCTCTTTTTGGTGATACAGCTGCTGTCTACAGGGAGAAAGGAATTGATTTTTATTTTTTTTTCTTTTGCTTTTGTTTGCTTGTTTTTGGCCCACTGGGATAATACCTATAGAGTGGGCATAGGAAACTACTTAAGTCATAGAGGATCTTAAGTAGTTTCCTACACCTGAAAAAATCCAGCTATCTAGATTTTCTGAAATTGCTCTAGACTTGGGGTCAGTGTGGAAGAATTTATTACCATTCTCTAACAAACAGAAGAATGGATAATGACTCTCTTCAGGGTTGAGAAACAAGTTTCTATCCAGAGTCTGACCTACTTCAATAAATTCAGCTGACACTGGCTATGAAGTTAGTACTTAAGTTTTTAAAACTGCTAAAGTGCCCTTAAAGCAACCCAGAAGAGCAACCCAACTGTACCTATGGGAGCTTCACTTGGGAAGGGCAAAATGGATTCTTTCTACTGTGATTAATTCTACACATTCATTTACATGAGATTCAGAATTACGTAAAGAAAACGTATTAATGTACATTTACAAAGCTTCAATTTTGTCTCATTCTTAGGAAAATGGGCTTAAGCACCACTTAAATGTTCATTTTATTAATTGCTGAACTATTCAGAATTATGTTAGAATTTAAAAAACAAGTAGTTTCTTTGATAACAATACATACTAATTGCCTTTACATTGAAACTTTAAACATTCTAAGGGAAGAGAATTTGGTTAAAATTTTCCATAATAATTCCCCTTTTATATATCCTTAGTGAGTGAGAAGAAACATTACAAATAACAATGGGTCAGCTGAGAGAAACTATACAGTATGTGCATTTCCAAAGAAGAAATAACGGACCAATACTAAGCAAGCTCACCTGAGCTTCCTCACTCCAGTGCTTCCTAATTACAATCTTAAAACAAGAAAAACAAAAAGCAAACTAAAATAAGCATGTTAAAAACAAATTAACCAAAATAAGTATTTTAATTAATAGAGGGAAAAAAATCTCAACGGAATCACAGATGTTACACTCATTCAGTAATCCTCCCAGCCTCCTATGATATAGAAGTTCGTCACACGTGAACACTAAATGTCACACTGTTTACGATGGAGTTGAGAACTCTGACAGAATCACCATTTTCTTAGTATTTAGCATTTTTATTTTTCTCATCTGAAAAATGACAAAAATATATAACAACCACCTACAAAAGATGCTACAAATATTTTAATATGCAATAACAATACTCTTCTTACATAGTAATCCAAAAATACTCTTGTTCTGTTGACTTTCTTAGAAGACAATTTCAGAGTAAGGTTTAACTTTTTTGTTTTTGAAGTATAGTTGATCTACAATGCGGTGTTAGTTTCAGGTATACAGCAAAGTGATCCAGTTTTACATACATATATATCTATTCTTTTTAAAATTCTTTTCCCTTATAGATTATTACAAGACATTTAGTATAGTTCCCTGTGCTATACAGTAGGTCCTTGTTGGTTATCTATTTTATATATATATAGTAGTGTGTATATGTTAATCGCAAACTCCTAATTTATCCCTCCTCTCCCTTTCCCCTTTGGTAACCATAAATTTGTTTTCTATGTCTGTGAGTCTATTTCTGTTTTAGAAGTAAGTTCATTTGTACCATTTTTTTAGATTCCACATACAAGTGATATCATGATATTTGTCTGTCAGGCTTACTTCACTTAGTACGATAATCTCTAGGTCCATCCATATTGCTGTAAACAGCATTATTTCATTCTTTTTTATGACTGAGTAATAGTCTATTGTACATATTCTTTAACCATTCATCTGTCAATGGACATTTAGGTTCCCTCCATTGTATATACTGCTGCAATGAACGCTGGGGTGCATGCATCTTTTCAAATTATAGTTTTCACCAGATATATGCCCAGGAGTGGGATCGCTGGATCATACAGTAACTCTATTTTTAGTTTTTTAAATTAACTCCATACTGTTAAGAGTAAGGTCTAAAATAAGTAAGAGGACTTTCCTGGTGGCGCAGTGGTTGAGAATGTGCCTGCCAATGCAGGGGACACGGGTTCGAGCCCTGGTCTGGGAAGATCTCACATGCCATGGAGCAACTAAGCCCGTGTGCCACAACTACTGAGCCTGCGCTCTAGAGTCCGTGAGCCACAAATACTGAGCCTGCGTGTCACAACTACTGAAGCCCATGCACCTACAGCCCACGCTCTGCAACAAGAGAAGCCACCACAAGGAGAAGCCCGCGCACCACAACAAAGAGTAGCCCCTGCTCGCTGCAACTAGAGAAAGCCTGTGCGCAGCAACGAAGACCCAACACAGCCAAAAATAAATAAATAAATAAATAAATAAATAAATAATTTTTAAAAATAAATAAATACAATAAGTAACAGGAGTCCTGTTTTCAGATGAGGGAAGTAACTGAGTAAACTCAGACTTTAGGAGAGAAATGTTAGAATAAGTAATGTATGTAAGCCACAGGGATAGAAAAGTATTATATATGCGTGTTGTCCTCTACTTGATTCCCATTAAGCATTTGGTTATGTACACTAGTAATACTGAAATGGTGTGATTTTTTTAAAATTATTTAACCCTATACCCTGATATTAATTTAACTTTCTCTTGAGATAAAGAGTACAAAGAAAATAATATATCTGTCAAAATTAGAAGACTAAAGGAAAATTAGAAGATATAGGATTGCAAACTAAATAATGATCAGGAGTAATACAGCCTGAAGTAAGAAAAGGGAATGACTATCCAAAGGACCAGTTACGGATTGAAAGCAAAGGTAACACAAATTACATATTTCATATGACAACTTTTAACTGGGCTTTTCCTCAGCCCTCCTTTATCCCATTCCAGCTACCAATTAACTCCCTCCTTCCATTCACTAACAAACTTCCTAAAAGTTGCTATGTCCACTTATTAACTCCCATTTAGTCCATTATGTTCTGGTAGTTAGGAAGCTCACAATGGCCTCCTAGTGATCCTTTGTCTATTTTAAATTTTCATTCTACTTGACATATCTAGAACTTGACACTGTTGGCCAGTCCTTATTTCTTAAAATTCTCTAATTCCCCGGCTTCCAGGATAATAACTTCTCCAGGCTCTAATCTTACATGATTTCTTCGCAGTCTCCTTTAATCATTACCCCTTCTCTGTGAAGATGATCAGTGGTTAAATCCGTTTTCTTCTGTACTACAGATACTCCCAACTCTGTGGCTTCAACCATCATCTCTATCAACCTTTTGTAAAAATCAGAATAACCTGTGGAGCTTTAAAAAATACAGATGAAACTAGTTTCCAGCAACATGGCAGACTCAGAAGGTCAGAAAAACACCTCCAATACAGGAAAAGTATATATTTTTTAATTATTTATTTTATATATTATACATGTACAATTTTAATATATGGCTGAATCAGCAGCAAAATAAGAGAATTCCTTAGAGGCCAGAAACAACAAAAAAAGCATAGACCCAGAAGAGTAAGCATTTGTCCTGAGGGAATCCAATGATCTTCGGTGGCCTATACCCTAGGTACTGAAAAGCTCTATGCCATAAGTAAGGAGGCAAAGCCTTAGTACTTGAACAAGTAGGAATTCAATGTCAGAAAAATCTCTACTAGGATTAAAAATACAAAGCCTTTGAGGAGATGGTGAAGATAGTATTTATCTCTGCCTTGGCTCTTGGTAGTACAGGAAAAAAGAAGTCTCCCAAAAATTCCTAACCATAAGTCTGCACTCACCCAGTTTGGGGCCTGAATTCACATCAAGTATTTGCCAAAGGAATCTTAAGATGAGAATTTACTTTGACTTTTGTTAAAAGTGCCCCAGGTGCCTGGGAGGAGGCAACCCAAACCCTCTGTGGAGAAATACACAGTAAACTGAGGCCTCAAAGAATTCCCACAGGGCTTCCCTGGTGGCGCAGTGGTTGAGAATCTGCCTGCCAATGCAGGGGACACGGGTTCGAGCCCTGGTCTGGGAAGATCCCACATGCCACGGAGCAACTAGGCCCGTGAGCCACAATTACTGAGCCTGCGCGTCTGGAGCCTGTGCTCCGCAACAAGAGAGGCCGCGATAATGAGAGGCCCGCGCACCGCGATGAAGAGTGGCCCCCGCTTGCCACAACTAGAGAAAGCCCTCGCACAGAAACGAAGACCCAACACAGCCATAAATAAATAAATAAATAAAAACTAAAAATAAAATAAAATAAAATACAATGTAATTTAAAAAAAAAAAAAAAAAAAAAAGAATTCCCACAGATAAAAGTTCTAAGTAACATGAGCTCACAATTTTAAAAAATCACTAAACTCATGAAGAAACAAAATAACATAAGCAAGAGTCAACAACAAACAACTAACTATGAAATCAGACTGCCGGTATTAGAATTTTCTGATAGGTAATATAAAATAAGCATGTTTAGTATGTTTAAAGATATAAGAGAAGACATTAAGAGTATGTTGAAGAACAAGAGATCATCAGAAATGATCAAAAAGATCTGAAAAGGAAACAAGTAGAAGTTCTGGAAATTAAAAATGTAATAGTTGAAATTTGAAAACTCAATAGATGGGTAAAAAAAACAGATTAAACACAGCTAAAGAGAAAAGTAATGAACAGGAAGACAGATCTGATGATTATAAAGAAAGCAGTATGAAGAAACTATGAGAAGGGAAATACAAGCAATTATGAGGTATAGAGAGAATGAAAAGACCCAACATAGTTTGCACAAGGAGAATAGAAATGAGAGAGATGCAATATTTGAAGAGATAACAAAATTTTGAAGTCAATGAGGTGAAGAAACTGTTGTCTATTTTATTCTCTGCTATATCACCTACCCTTGGCATAAAGTGAGTGTCCTACACACACCTGCTGAATGATTAAAAAAACAAAGATATAATATATACCTAACCAGAGTTCTACAAGGAAGAAAAAGTATGAGAAGAGACAGTTGGCTGAGCAGTTTCTAAACAGACACAAGGTACCATTCCTTAGAGTCAGAAATCCCAAAAAATCCTAAGATAAAATTTTTAATATTCACATGTAGATATACCATAGTGAAATTGCAGCAAGAGAGAAAAGACAAATCACCTACTAAGGAGTAACAATTAAAATGACAGCTGATGTCTGAACATAAGCAACAGAAACTAAAAAACAATGAGAGAAGATTTTCAAAGTATTAAGAGAAAATAACTGTCAATACAGAATTCCATACCCAGAAAAACTTTACAACAAAGAGCAAAATAAAGGTATTTTCAGACAAAAATGGAGTTTGCCAGCAACAGACTCTCACTAAAAAAAAAAAAAAACCCTCCCAAAGATGTACTTCAGGAAGAAAGAAAATGATCTCAAAGGAAGATGTACTATGTAAGAAGGAAGGGTAAACAAAGAAAATGAGGGTAAAACTGGATAACTATAAATTGTATAAAATAACAGTGACTAACATCTAAAATCATGAAAGAACTGAAATCCTAGGCAATAATACCATTTTAATTTGGGGCAGGAGGTGAAGATTTGTAACTAGAGTTAAAACGTTCTAAGGTCCTAGTGTTGTTCAAAAAGAGGATATAAATATGAATTTTAGGTTTTGTTAAGTTAAATATGTATGTGAAAATCTCCAGAGTAAGCCCTGAAAGAACAAAATAAAGTATAGCTTCCAAATCAATAGGAGAGAGAAAATGGAATTAGGGAGGGGAATTGGTTAGACATATTTAAATCATAGGGATTCAGAGGTAGAGGGTAAAAGAATAGAAGAAGATATACCAAGCAAAAATTAACCTAAAGAAAACTAGTAAAGCTATATTAATTTTAGAGGAAATAGACTTTAAGACAAAAGCATTACTGTAAATAAACAGGGACATGACAATGATGTCATGAAATTCAAGTCACAAGGAAAAAAATTCTAAATCACCTAATAATATAGATTTAAAATATTAAAACAAAAATTGACAGAACTACAAAAAGAAACTGCAGCTCTCTCAATAACTGGTAGATCAACTGGGCAAAAATCAGTAAGAATATAAAAAATTTGAATCAAAGCAACTGATATTAAGTAAATGGATATATGCAGACTATTAAACTGGAGAACATATATTTTAAACCAAAAACAATTCCAGTCTTGAGTACTATTCCAGATTTTAGGAAAAGACGGTATACTCACTAATTCATTTTATGTGGCTAGCACATCCTTGATAACAAATCTGACAAAGGCATTTTAAGGAAGTAAAATTGCAGGCCAATTTTATTTGTAAGCATGGATGCTAAAATCATAAATAAAAAAATTAATAAGCCAAATCTATCAATATACTTTAAAAAAAAGATAATATATCACAAATAGAGTTATTCTAGGAATGCAAAGTTGGTGCAATGCTAGAAAGAACAAAAACATACTCAATGGTAAAGTAAAAGCATCTATTAAAATTAGGAACAAGAGAAAGAAGCCTGAATCACTACTTCTATTCAACACTGTAATAAGGTCCTAGAATTAAGACAAGAAAAAAGAAATAAAAAGGGTAGGAAGTAGAAAAGAAGAAATAATACTGTCATTATTCATGGATCACTTTATTTTACACAGAAGATCCAAAAAATACTTCAGAGAAATTATTAGAATTACAAGTTTAGGAAAGTTACCAAATATTAAAAAATAAACCACATTTTTATACCCCTGGAAAAAGCATTTAGAAAAGCAACTTTTTAAAAGATACCATCTACAATGGTGAGGAAGAAAAGATATTTAAGACACCTAGGAATACATCTAAGAAAGGATGTATAAGACTTTCATGTAGAAAACTATAAAATTTTGTTGAAAGACATTAAAGAAGACAAATAAATGGAGAAGCATACCATCTTAATGAATCAGAAGCCCTACCTACTACGGTAATGATTGTCAATTCCACCCAAATTAATCAATAGTATAGAATATAATTCCAGTCAAAATCCCAACAGGGTTTTCCATAGGACTTTAACAATCTGATTTTTAAAAAAGACATATATGGGGAATTCCCTGATGGTCCAGTGGTTGAGACTCGGCGCTTTCACTGCCGTTCAATCCCTGGTCAGGGAACTAAGATCCCACCAGCCAAAAAAAAAAAAAAAAGACACATGTGTGTATTAGCTTTCTATTGCTGCATAACAATTATTACAAAATTAGCAGCTTAAAACAATACTCTTTTGTAATCTAATAGTTCTATAGGTCAGAAGTCTGGGTGGGCATAACTTGGTTCTCTGTTCAGGGCTCACAAGGCCAAAATAAGGTGTCAGCCAGTCTAGACGCTTACCTGGAGGCCTGGGGAAAGAATTCAGTTCCAAGTTCATTCAGGCGATTGGCTGCAGGTCTGAGGTCGCTGTACCTTGCTGACTATCAGCTGGGGGCCACTCTCTGCAACTAGAGGCCACTCCTATTCCTTCTCACATGGCCCCCTCCATTGTCAAACCAGCAAAAGTGCTGCATCCTTATGATCTGAATCTCTCCAGGGTTCCCTTCTACTGTCAGCTGGAGAAAGTTCTCTGCTTTTAAGGTCTCATGTGATTACAGTGGACAAACCTGGATAATCCAATGCAATCTCTCTATCTTAAAGTCAATTATGTCATATGACATAACATAATCACTCCCAAATAGATCTCATCATTTTCACAGGTTCTGGGGATTAAGGCAGGACATTTTTGGGGGACCATTTAAGAAATTCTTCCTACTACAATATGAAAGAGCAAAGCCCAGAATAGCTCAGACACCAGTGAAGTGGAACTATCAGGTAGGAGAACTTGCCTCACAACATATCAAGACAAGGTAAAATTATAGTAATAAGACATGGCAGTGATGAACCAATGGATCAGAATGGAGAGCCAGAAACAGACCCTTGTGTGTATGAAAACCTGATATAGACAGAGCTGGTACTGCAGATTTATGGGAAAGGATGGACTATTCAATAAATGAGCTGAAACAACTGTTTTTATCCATGTGAAAAAAAAAATTTTTAATGGCTCCCTAACTCACGTGTTATACATAAAGTTCAGTTCTAAGGAGATAAAGACTTAAACAGGAAGGACAAATCTTACAATTTTTTTTTTTGTGGGCCACGCAACGCGGCTTGCAGGATCTTAGTTCCCTGATCAGGCACTGAACTCGCACCCTCGGCATTGAAAGCGCAGAGTCCTAACCACTGGACCACCAGAGAATTCCCAAATCTTACAATTTTTAGAAGAAAATTTTAGAAAAATATCTTTGTGACCCAGAAGTAGGGAAGGATTTCTTAAAGATACAAAAGCACAAATTGTAAAGGAAAAAGATTGATAAATTTCATTATTTTAAAGTCAAAAACTCTTGTTCACCAAAAGACACCTTAAAGTGTGAAAAGATAAGCCATTACCTGGGAGAAGATATCTGCAACTTGTACAAAGGTTAGCTTCCAGAATACAGAACACATAGGAAAAAACCAAAAGCCAAAATATAGAATACATAAGAAAAAAACTAATATAAATGTACAAATGACATAAGCAAATATCACAAAGAAGGAAATGCAAATGCCTAATAAACACAAAAGTATGCTCAATCTTTTAGAAATGAAATTCAAAATAAATAAACGAATTCAGCAATGAAGGAAATTAAAATTAAAATCACAATAAAATATCATTTCACATACTCCAGCCTGGCAAAAATTCAGAAGTTTAACACTACCAAATGCTGTGAAGAATGGGAGTAATAGGAACCCTCCCACTTGGGAAGTGACTCAATACTAGAAAGGCTCAGAATGGACCACCTACATAAAATTGGCTCTAGGAATTGGCACAAATGATTTCTGGTTCACCTCTTGCACTTGCTTTGTTCTAGCTCTGAGGTTAGGCATGAGCTTAAAGAGAAATTGGACAAAATAGGATCTGCCTACTTTGATTCTAGCCAAGAAAAAAGAAGTCCTGCTATTGGCCCTGCCAAGGTCACCACCAGGCTGCACTGGAGTATGAAGCTAGAAACTAACTCTAACAACAAAGTGTTCTCTGTGACCAGCTGAAGATGGATTTATGTGTTCCTGTGCCCCCAGCCAAATTGCATCTCCCAAAATTCCCGCTTTTTTATATGACTAAAATGCACCCAAATCTTTTGTTTTTTTTTTTTTTAAAGTTTTTTTCCTTTGTGATGAGAACTCTTTTTTTTTTTTTTTAATTTTTATTTATTTATTTATGGCTGTGTTGGGTCTTCGTTTCTGTGCGAGGGCTTTCTCTAGTTGTGGCAAGTGGGGGCCACTCTTCATCGCGGTGCGCGGGCCTCTCACTATCGCAGGCTTTCCTGTTGCGGAGCACAGGCTCCAGACGCGCAGGCTCAGTAATTGTGGCTCACGGGCCCAGCCGCTCCGCGGCATGTGGGATCTTCCCAGACCAGGGCTCGAACCCGTGTCCCCTGCATTGGCAGGCAGATTCTCAACCACTGCGCCACCAGGGAAGCCCGCACCCAAATCTTAACATAACCAAAAGAGAATTCATTACCTTCCCCCACTGAATCTGCCCTACCTCTCAGTTTTCAGTCTCAGTATCTCTAAACTTAGAAACCAGACTCATTCTCAAACTCTTCCTTCTTATTTATCCTTGCATACAATTAGTCATTAAATTTTGCTGATTTTTACCTAATGTGGCTCTCAAATTTAGTCACATTTTTACCTAATATGGCTCTCAAATTTAGTCACTTAGTCCAGGCCCTCATCATCCCTTTCCAAGACCATTGAAACCAGCTATGCGTAACAACTTCAAATAAGCATTATAAACATACATGAGGCCACTGCACATAGATGCTACCATCAGTCTCTACACGTTCTACTCCAAACGTCATGCTGCCTCTAAAGCTGTCTTCTTAAAAAACAAATCTGATTATGTGAATTCCCAGCTTAAAAACCTCTATTGCCCAAAAGATAAATCCCTCACACGTTACTTTGGCTCACAGTCTGCCTCAAATTTATTTCTGTCACCCCATCTCTTACTGTTCCACTTACCATGCACCCTGTATTCCAGTCACACTTACATCCTCACCAAACCTCAAAGAACTCTCATCCTTTGGTCATGCTATTTCCTCTTACTGGAATACTCTCCTCACCTCCTTTTCTGCCTAGTAAAATTCTTCCCTCCCTTTTAGAACAAACTTTAATGTTATACAGCAAATCCCCTACACACTAACGAGTTCCGTTCCGAGAGCACGTTTGTTAAGTCCAACAAAGTTAGCCTAGGTACCCAACTAACACAATCGGCTATATAGTACTGTACTGTAATAGGTATAATACTTTTCACACAAATAATACATAAAAAGCAAACGAACACAAAAAATAAAGAAAACATTTTTAATCTTACAGTACACTACCTTGAAAAGTACAGTAGTACAGTACAACAGCCAGCATACAGGGGTTGGCATCAAGTGAACAGGCAAGAAGAGTTACTGACTGGAGGACGGAGAGGAGGTGGGAGATGGTAGAGCTGAAGGATCGTCAGCGAAAGGAGACAGAGGGCTAGCTGCAATTTCACTCAGGCCTGACGCTGATGGCACAGGTTCTGGTTCCTTGCTGTATTCAATTCTACCTACCCTCTTGAAAAAAACAATCCAGTGATGTCTGGGCAGTAGCTCTTTTTTTCTCATCATAGATGACACGGTAGCACTGAATTGCATTCTGAACGGCTGTTGTAACCTTCGTGTACCATTCTACGTTCGGGTCCTGTGCCTCAAAACTAACAGTGCCTCCTCAAATAAAGAAAATCCCCTTGCCATTTCCTGCGTCATGAATCTCTTTGGTTCTTCAGTTACTTCTTCTTCCTCTTGTCTCTCTTCGTCCTTTCTCTGGGCCTCCAATTCCTGGCACTTCTTAGCAGCACCAGCTATGTCACTGCTGCTTTTACGCTTTCTTCTGGACATCCTGGGCTTGAAATAAAGATACTGTACTACTGTACTCTATACAGTACTGTACAGTAAAGTACACAAAAGCACAACCACTTGTAGAGGATGCACACACGTGACAAGGTACGCCAGTCACGTGAACTAATTTACGTGATTGGACAGGCGAACACACGTCCGCATCTTTGAAAGTTCACAATTTGAAGGTCCGTATGTAGGGAACTTACTGCATTCTAAGCCTTTCTCATCTGAATTAGAAGTCCTTTGTGCTCCCAGTCTACTTTGTTTATACCACACTATATTTTAATGTAATATGTACCTACATGTCTGCCCTACCCACTAGACTATGAACTTCTCTAGGGAAGTAAAAGTGTGATTCTAAGACCCAATTACAACATTTCGTGGGGAGTTTCCCACACACATCCAGCAAGCAATTCTCTGGACACCACCTGGGTATCCTATATCTCAACTAAATTCTGACACTATCTACCTGGAGATAGCATTAGATCCCATAAGTTATGGGTTCAGTCCTACAAGACTTCATCACACACCCCACCCCCACTTCAGACACCAGTGTCAAGACCTACTGCCTACAGGTTGCAGGTTGCCCCCTCCAACTCAGGGTGTTGATGGCAAATCCAGGTTATCACACGTACTTCTGACTGACAGGCTATAGATCAGAGGTACCCACAATCTCCTCTTTAGGTTCGATCAATTTGCTAGGTGGCTCACAGAACTCAGAGAAACATTTTTCTTAACTAGATTACTGATTTATTATAAAAGGATGTAAGTTGGGAACAGCCAGATGGAAGAGATGCATAGGGCAAGGTGTGGGGAAAGGCGCGCAGAGCTTCCATGCCCTCTCCAGGCATGCCACTCTACCCGCATCTCCACGTGTTCACCAACCCAGAAGCTCTCCAAATCCAGTCCTTTTGGGTTTTAATAGAGGCTTCATTACATAGGCATGACTAATTAAATCACTGGCCATAGGCAATGATTCAATCTCTAACCCTTCCCCTCCCCTCCCCAGAAATCAGGGGGTGGGATTGAAAGTTCCCACCCTCTAAGCATAAGGTTGGTTCGCCTGGCAACCAGGCTCCATCCTTAAGTGGGGGACCCAAAGCCACCTCATTAACATAACAAAAAACAACTTTATCATCTCACTTAGAAAATTCCAGCGGTTTTAGGAGCTCTGTGCCAAAACCACAGATGAAGACCAAATATATATGTCTTATTATGAATCACAATATCACAGGTACATACCATGTATTATTCTTGGTCACCCTAAAGACCAGACCTAAAGATATGATCACCAGCAAGACCTATTTTTGCTGCACAGCAGACACTCGATAAATATTTTGGAGTTAGATGATCTGATGTCAGGATCAAATGAGAAAACAGTTATGAACCACTAATGTGCTGATTATATTCCTACATTACTAAAAATAAAGCACAATCCATATATATTATCTCAATCCTCACAACAACTCTGTTAAAGTACATATTAATATTCATACTTTGTAGAAGAGGTACACAAGGTTCATGAAGATTAAGAACCTTCTCCAAGATCAGGCAGCCAACAGGTGAAAGAACTAAGATTTGAACCCAAGTCTATGGCTGCATTCAAGTGATTTTACTTCCTCAATATTCCTTAAATTCATTTCTCCATCTTTCAACTAACTGCCTTAGCTCAAGACTTCTTTCTCAGAGGCCACAGAGCAGAGTTAAAGCACTGACTCTGGAATAAAATATAACTATATTTGAGTCCCAGTTGTCATTTATTGGTTGTCTCATTTTCCACTTGTAAGTTAGAGATAATACCTATCTTCACTGGTGTGGTATTAAGGAAAATGCTCAGTGTCTAGCATTTGGTAAATACTTAAAAAAGAGTAGCTCTTAATTCTATTACTAAGATTGTCTAATTTGTCTCTTTACACCCAACCTTCTTGCTACAATAATTTTTTATTAAAATGAAAGTTATTTTTCTAAGACACAAATAATTTCCTGAGCTAACTGTATAGCCAAACCTCTAGCCATCCCTCCCCATCCTTTTCGTTCCTTCTTTTTATGCTATCCAATACCAAACACTTCTAACCATGCTCTCATGCCATCTACCATGTCTTCGCACATGTTCTACTGTCTAGGGTATCTTCCCCATTTCATTTGCCTAGCAAATTCCAACTCATCCTTCAAACCTTGAACTCAAAAATCATCTCTGGAAAGTTTTCTCCAATGCACCCTGATCACTCATTTCTCTATGTTACCTCTGAACCTCACACATACTTCAACATTATAATTATCACATTGTATTGTGACTACTTATCTACTAAAATGTGGACACTTTAAGTACTGGAGCCATTAAGTATTTAAGTATTCACCTGGAATTTCTAGCACTTAGCATAATGCCTGGAACATGAGAAGTATTAAATAAATACTCACAAGGTTAAATTTAATCCCATCCCCAGCCTCCAGGACCACACTCCATCAATTCCTCCTCCCTTTCTCTCACATCGTCCCCAATCTTATTCTCCACTGGTCTCTTCCTCTCAATGTAGTAACATGCCTTCTCTACCCTAAACAAACAAAAAAGCCTCTTTTGATTCTGCTCCCCCTTTGAAGTACTAGCTCATTTCTCTCTTCAATGCCTAATAGATCATTGTTTCTCAACCTGTCATCTTCCCATTTAAAACACATCTTTGTTTTATCATTATCACAAAGCCCATGCTTCTATTTAGCTCTTATACAAATTCTACTTATTAGAATTAGATACTTAAGTGTACTTTCTTGACTACACCAATAAAACCTAAAATTCTTCTCTGTCCCGGTCAGAAGACTATAAAGTATTACCAAAAACTAAAAACCTCAAAAAACAAACAAGAAAACTGATTCAAAAAATTATTTACCTATCTTAAACGAAAAATGCATTACCTGAGTAAGAATTAAGAGAAACTGTCCACCGTACTGTTAGTCCTAGTAAGACAACAGCTGTCATCAAGTAGCATTTCTCCATATTTCTTCTCAAATTTAGGGAGAGGAAAAATAACAGGACCAATGCCGGAATACTCTTAACACGCAGTCAATCACTTCTTTTCTTGATCAGAGAAATGTTATCAATTCTTTGGAATTAGGAATTTGAGAGGATTTTAAGTGATGCTTCGTTTCCAGTTAAATATTGATTTTTATGTCTATGAAGAAGTAGCCTGCAGGAAAAAAGAAAAAAGATACCAAGATTTAGCTGAGCATAGTACCTACAACAACAAACCCATTAAACCAAGTAGAAAGATGGAGAAGTGGGGGAAGCGGAGGCAAGGAATCGAGGAAAGGGGATAATTTTAAGTTCCTTATCCCCTAGTCCTCTAGTTGGGAAATGTACCTCAAAAGGTAGCTCTCCCTATTAAATGTGACTCAATATATCTAAAGATATAGTAAGGATGTGCTCTCACAAGGAAATATGTCTGAGTGAAGAAAAACAGCAGAGATATGTAGATAGTAGGTCAGTTCTAAACAGAGAATTTTCACCTACAGGTAAAAACAAGACCACAAAGATAAACAAAGGGGTGATTTTACTTTTGGTATAGACAGAAAGAGGACTTTTATCTTTCTATTCAGCTTGAGAAAATCTTCCACTAAAGTAATTTACGTAGTTTGATTTTTCTTTTCTTCCAAAATATACTTGAACTAACTACACCAACTTTCCGTTCTAAAGAATGAACCTTTGTAAGAATCAATAAGAATAGCCCCAACTCTTAAGAGAAAATACAAAAGCAGTAAAATACAATTAACCACTTACATGCTTCATTTTTTTTACTTTTTCCCTATTGGGTCGGGGTTCTAAAAGTTCAAAGATTTGAAAAATCATGGGCCATTTTAACCACAGGATATAATTTAATTTACATATATTCAGAAAAATGCAATTAATATATAAATGAAAATTTTAGGGAAAAATTGGCATATTCTACCTACAGGTCAAAAAAGTATTTTCTTACTTAAAAATAGCAAGGGACAACTCTAGAACTAATAAGTCTAGCATCTCAATCAGGTAGAATGACTCAAAGCATTTAATAAGGCTATGTGAATATATTATTCAAATTTGGTTTATATAAATTCCCTTTTTCTTTCCTCCCTCCTACTGCATCCACCTTTGATCATTCCACTGTTCATTAGAAATTTTACCACAGAGGTAAGGTAGGAGGAGAAATTAAAATTAAATCACTTTCCGATGTTGATTTCAGGTTTGACACAGTTTATAGGCCATTATAAACTTTTCAAATCCTTTTTTAGTCTAACTCGAAAAGCCCCTTTTAACAACGCATTGCACTATATATTTCAGAATTGCAATACAACACTATTTTCTGCTGAGATATCAAGTTTAAAATTGACTTTACAAATGCTAATTCCTGGATTTAAAAATACAGCTTAACTAATATTCCATCTTGGAAATTTAAATCACTAATACAAACAAGTTAAATCAATAATCCACAGTTCCAGATAATCATATTTAAGTACTTCCCCAGGAACCTTAACTAACAAAAATAAGACAACCAATGACATTTAATAATCATAATAAACTTTAAAAGAACATAATGCTTAACTAATAATATGCTGATCAAGTTTTTTTGTTTTTTGGCTGCACCGCGTGGCTTGCAGGATCTCAGTTCCTCAACCAGGGATTGAAACCAAGCCCCCGGCAGTGAAAGCAAGGAATCCTAACGACTAGGCCACCAGGGAACTTTTCTGATCAAGTCTGTTAAAAGCACAAAGGTGGGGCTTCCCTGGTGGCTCAGTGGTTAGGAGTCCACCTACCAATGCAGGGGACATGGGTTCGAGCCCTGGTCCAGGAAGATCCCACATGGCGCAGAGCGGCTGAGCCTGTGCGCCACAACTACTGAGCCTGCGTTCTAGAGCCCGCGAACCACAACGACTGAAGCCTGTGTGCCTAGAGCCCGTGCTCTGCAACAAGAGAAGCCACCTCAGTGAGAAGCCCGTGCACCACAACAACAAAGAGTAGCCCCAGGTAGAGGAAGCCCGCACAGCAACAAAGACCCAACGCAGCCAAAAGTAAACAAATAAATTTAAAAATTTTTTTAATTTAAAAATTAAAAAAAAAGAAGCACAAAGGTGGAACAGCTGACAGATAAAAGAATCATATCCAAAAAGATTTGGACAACATCTATGATGGACCAAATCTAACTCCAGAAATCATTACAGGGATAAATTCAAATAAATTCAAAGTTCTGCACTTAAATGTGAAAAAATCAACTGCTTGAGTATTTAAAGGGAAGCAACAGATAACAGATGATAATTACAGTTCTGTATGGACCCAGAACTGATGACCAATATTAGATTAAATATTAGAAAAACTTTTCTAACAACTAGAGCTGTCCAAAAATTAAATAAGCTTCTTCTTGAGAAAGGAGTTCCTCTTTGAAAGGTTCAAGCAGAAGCTAAGCAACAACTTGAAAAGAATAGTTTTAGAGTGGAGAACAAATAACTAATTTCTAAACTGTGTTTTAAATCTGATTTTGGATGCATATTATGTGTCTAAATTAATATAAATCCTGACAATACAAAAGATGATTTAGTCTCCCAACATGTCCTAATCCCCAGTAAGTGACAAGTATTGCCACTTTTGTAGGGTTTCTTTAATGAGTAAAATGGGTAGGCCTTCGCATCCTCCACAAGTGGCTCATGTTAGAAACTGAAGGACATCAAAAACATCTCTTCCTGGCATCTATTACGCTTAGAATAAAATCCAAATACCTCAGCCATAAGATCCTGCCTACCTCTCCAATTTCATCTCCTCCCACTTTCCCACAAGGTCTTCCCTCTTTCTAGAACCTGCCCATTTCATTCATACCTCAGTTCCTTTCCAATTCTATTCCCTTTGCTTGGAATGCTCTTAAGCCAGCTCACTGGCCAATCTTTTGTCATTCATCTTATACCTCAAGTCATCCCCTCAGAAAGTTCATCCCTAACCATCCTTACTAAGGTTTCCACTTCTTACTGTTTGTGCCGTTACCTTCTTTTATTTTCTTCCTAATTCTTTTCACTATCAGAAATTATATTTTCACACAACATGAAACAATCTCACAAACATAATCTTGAGTTTAAAAAGCTAGACACCAAAGAATACACACCATATGGTTCCATTTACAAAAGGCTCATAAATAGGCAAAACTAATCTGTGGTGTTAGAAATCAGGAAAGAGGTTACCTTTGGGGAGGAAAGGGGATGGCGATTGGGAGAGGTCTCCAGGAAGGTCTCCTGAGAAGATGCTGTGAATGTTGCTTCCTGATTTGAGTGGTGGTTAAAAGATGTGTTTACTTAATGATAAATCAACTAGTTACAATTTATGATTTGTGTACAGTATTTTCTTGTACATGTTATATTCCAATTAAAAAGTATAAAGGAAATTACATGTATTTGCCAGCTAGAATATAAGCTCCAGGCAAGTAGGGATCCTCCTACCTTAGTCGTGGCTCGGTTCCCTGCGCTTAGAGCAATGTTGGCAGAAAGCGGGTACTCATAAAGTATTATATTTGCTGAACGGAGATCTTCGTGTGTGAAAGAAGGTACCTAATTTTACTGAGTCCTTTATGGTTAAAGATATTATGTGAGACTTTTAACCGATCTCTTCTCCTTGAGCAGTAAAAAGGGTTGTTACTTTTCCCATCTGTAAAGCAAAGCACAGTAACTTCCTAACCCATCCTCGCGCCACGAAGTTGCCACGCGGGCAGCAGAGGAGTTTTCCGTCCTACTTTGCCCCGAGGGTGCGTCTGGACAGAAAAAAAAAGTCTGCCGTCCACGTCCCAGGGCCGAACTTGCTCCTTTCAGTCTGAAAGGTCCCTCCCCCAGGTGGACACCACAGCCAGGGACTACTGCTATCCCAGGTGAGCACGTCTCGCCAAAGGGACCCCTCCTGATGTGTCTCTCCCTTTCTCCGGCGGGCCAGACCCTCAGGACCGCAGGAACAAGGGTGCCAAGCCGCTCCAGCCCAGGGTCCCCCCACCGTCACCGCGTCCCCCAGCCGACTCCCAAGCGAGCCTGCGGGCTGGTCTGCGGAGGCCTCGCGTGCCGGTCCTCTGAGCGAAGCGGTGCCGGGAGCCGGGCCGCCAGCCCCAGTCTCTCCCCACCCCGGCCAGGCGCCCCAGAACGGCGGGGAGCCGACCCCTTACCCCGCCGCCCGCGGAACGCGGGGATTCGCGTCGCAGCCGGTCCCAGGAAGGCGCCTGCGCGCTCGCCCCCGCGGCGGAGTGCCCCGCCGGCCTTCCTTCCGCGTCCGCGTGCTCGCGGTCCGCCCGCGTGCCCTGCGCGGGAGCGAGCCCGTCGAGCGTGAGGGGTGGGGCGGGGAAAAGGCGCGGAGAGGAGGTGGCCGGCTTCGGAGGCGGAGCACCAGCGGCTGGAACCCGAGAGGCCCGGCGTCCGGGTGAGGCTTGGGGCAGGTGGAAAGCCCCTTGCTCTTCTTTCCTGGGATCGTGGCCAAGGCTAGAGCGGCTGCTTAGTCCACGGATTCCTGTCAGGGGCGCGTCCTGGCTCGCTTCCCACAGTGGACAGCCCCATGGCTAGTCCTCACCAGCGAGCAGGAGATCTTCCTCTGGACCTGTGCCCTCGAGGAGCCAGAAAGCCAACCTGCTTTACTTTCTTCAAGCTACATGTCTGCGAAGAAGAAGGTATGAAGGCTGGGAAGTCACTTCATGGAAGAAAGAGTACTGAACGTCCAGCCATTTTTGAGAGACTGCTGGTGATGCAGAAGAGCAGCCCTGCCCTCCAGTAGCCACCACACAATCCCCATCAGTCAGCTTGGATCACCTACGCCCAAACTTGCAAGTAATAACCACATTCCCTTCCTTTAGTCAAAGAATGCCCTCAGATCCCCCTTCTGAATCTTGCCATTCTGTAAAAGCCAACCCCTCTGTAATCCGTAACTACCAGCAAATATTTGGCTTCGGCTATGGCTTTATACTAAGTGGATCTGAACAGCTCTCTGGATCTCGGTTTCTTCATCTATGAAATGACTGAGTGGGCTAGGTAAACTTCCAAAAGTAAAATTTCATCCTACTGTATTTAAAAGACCATCGGCCCTGAAAATATAAAGAAATATGGCCAAGTCCCTGACCTCAAGAGATTTAATTCTCATTGGAAAGTCATTTTCATGCATAAAAGGATAGAAGAACAGATGCTAAATGTCAGATTACTGGTATATGCATTAAGTACTGTAGGAGTTCAGAGAAGAGGGTTGACTGTAAACTAAGAAATATCAGGAAATGCTTTCCCTGGAGAAGTCAGCTGAGCTTTGAAGGAAAGCCTGGGCCTTCATAAGCCAGGAGGATGGGAGATAGGACTCTAGACAAAGGAAATGGTTCAAGCCAAAGTTGTGGCAGTTGAAAAGTGCAGAACATTTCCTCCAGTTGAGATGGTGGGTGATGAAGCTGGAAAGGACTAATTGTGGAGAGTTTTGAATACCAGGCTGTGGTGTTCAGAATTTATTCAGTGATCAGTAAGGGGACCATTGAATGACTTAGCATGTAATGACTTTTAGCAAGTGTACAGTAAAGTGTTAGAGAAAATTTAAAGTAGCAATAAGGGATAAGATAAATCAGAGGGAGAAGTAGAAATCTTTTTAGTAGTCCATGCATGATTAGACAAGAGCCAGGACTGAGATGGCAATAGTGGAACTGGAAAGGAAGAGATCAATGCCAGAGGAGGAATATACAGATCTTGGTAACACAGTAGATATGTAGAAGTGAAACAAAGGAGAGGGGAAAGTCAAGCATGGCTCCCATGGTGTCAAGTCTGAATTACCAGAACTGAAAGATCTAGAGAAGCCTGAAGGAGAAACTGGCTTGGAGGCAAATATGGTGGATTGTATTAAGTTCGAGGTGACATCAAGACAACAAAGTAGTAATATTCAAGTACCAGTTTTGAATCAGAGCCCAGGAAAGAAGTTGGGGCGGAAGATAGAGATATGAACATCTTTCATTTGGCTGAAGAAACATGGAGATGGTACAAAAAGAAAATAGACAACCATACTTGAGTACACACATATTTAAGGCCAAGAGGAAAAAGGCAAGCTGATGAAGGATATTACATGGGTAGGAGGAAATCCAGTACATCACAGGATCATAAATATTAAGCATCTTGTGAATAAGAAATGTGTTTGGCAGACCAAAAATCATGTCTTATTAAATCTAATTGGCTCTGTCAGTTGTAAGAAGCACCACTATTTTATGCACCACTGAGAGAGAAACAAAAGTTACCATCTAAACTTACTATGATTGTAAAACACATATAATTTCAGAAATATCAATACGTGTTAAAAGATATATCTTCAAATGATGACAGTTGGTATCAGTCTCTCCTTTCTGCCTCCCAACCCAATAGCTTCTGACACAGTATTTAGAACAAAGTTGATGCTTAAAATGTTCATTGAATAAATAGTGGAAGGAACGTCAAAACCTCTAATTCATACCTGAACTGCCCCACCACTACATCTATATACCTCCTCCTGCTCTTTCCCTCCACTAGGTACTATCACCTCTGAATGTCCAGTGCCTATATATAATAGATGCTCAGTAAATGCATTTTGAATGAGGTCATTAGGGTAGAACTGAATTCATTATGACTGGTATCCTTATAAGATGAGGAAATTTGGCAACGGACATGCCCACGCGCAGAGGACAATGTGAAGACCTGGAGAAGATGGCAGTCTACAAGCCAAGGAGAGAAGTCTCAGAAGAAACCAACCCCACTGACACCTTGATCTCGGACTTCTAGCCTCCAGAAGTATGAGAGTATACATTTCTGTTGTTTAAGCCACCCAGTCTCTGATTTTCTGTATGGCAGCCCTAACAAACTAGTACATACCTTATCAAAGGTACTCTGAATACTCAATGTACTAGGCAAACTTCCTCACACAAATCATACTTTTATAGTAGTTTCTAGTCCTGTCCCTAGATCACTTCCACTTATTAAGAAAACAAGCCCTTTTCTATATCAAGCCCAGGACTTCCCTGATTCTAGGTGAAAACCATTCATCTGATCATAGATGTTCTTTGAAATAATTTTTTCCTCTCTGTACATCTTCCTCAGTTGACCCTTATATGTCATTTGCCATTCTTCTGAAATCTCCAGGTTTCATCACACCTTTGTCTCCTCCGGGGAATAAGTCCACCTAAGCAGCATAGAGTTAGAGCGAACCTCCAAATTTCCATATAGCCATTGGCAAAATAGTGTTCTCTTTTATATGCTAAAAGTTGTGCATATCCAATTCACTTGATCCTCACAATAACCCTGAGAATGGTAGAACAGGTATTATTATCATCTTTGGACACACAAGAAAACTTGAGATCAACATTTCCCAAAGTATGTTCCACAGAACTGTCATTCAGTGTAATACCTATTGTCAAAGAAAAAAAAAAGGTAAAAGAAAAGTATGGGGACGATCTTTTGATATAGAGATAAGTTTGAAAACAGTGGGTTACACAAATCTAAAAAAGGATTCTTTACTCCAGGTTTTCTCAGAGGCTTTTGTGTGTTATTATAAGTCATGACTCTCCAAGAGAATACAGAATTTTCAGCCATTAACCATGAAATCCTATCCCCACACCCCAACCCAACTCTGACATCCCACCCTACAGAGTGGTTCATGAAACACACTTGTTGGAAATGCTGGTTTGAGACATTGTGTAATTTCCCTAAGAAATACAGCAAATAGATGTCAGGACTATAATTGAACATGAATCTTAGTTACTTTCATTCATTTTCAAGTAATTTTCATTTTTTGCACCCCTAAAAAAAGACAAAATATTGATGAAGACTGTCCTTAGTATGATTATGAACTTTGAAAATTAAGTTAATTATAAAACAAAATTAAGTGGAAAAAAATAAATCCCCCAAACCAGAAATAGAATGAAACAAAAGAAATTTGGATACAATGTGTATCCAATTGGTGCCTCAACTACACAGAGAATAAATGTTCCAACTGACTTTATTATTTCGTTTTTGGCCATGCTGCGTGGCTTGAGGGATCTTAGTTTCCCGACCAGAGATCGAACATGGGCCCCCAGCAGTGGAAGTGTGGAGTCCTAACCACTGGACCACTGGGGAATTCCTCCAAGTGACTTTAAAACACTGTAATTTAATGATGTATCCCAAGCGCAATATACCCTAAGAAAAAAAAGATCTGTTAAAAAAAATTAAATGATTGTTGTTAGTAACTCATGCTGTTGGCATTAGGATTAGTGTTATTATTCTAAGACTACTGTATGTGTAAAGTGGGGTAAAGAAAATGAAGATTTGTGTGATATTCAGATTCTACCATCTGGGTATTTTGATACCAGGATTCTTGGTGTGGGAAAGGAGTAAAAGGTGTAAGATAGAAGTTAAGTATCAATATGAACTTATGATTTATTTTACCTAATTACTGAAGAGAAAAAAGGGAGGGAGAGAGAAGGGGAGGGAAGGAGGGAAGGGAAGGGAGGGAGGGAGGGAGGGAGGAAATATTTCCTAGCTCTTTTTACTGAAAGGACTAAAAAAAAGACCAATTCAATAACAATGAGCATCCTTAGCATACAGACTGTAGTCTTGAAACACCATTTCTACTAAAAAGGAAAGGGAGATCACAGGAGAAGTAGCTAATTACAGGTTTGGAAAAGAAATACATAAAAATAAATCTGGAAACTTTTGTTCACCAGGTATCAAGGAAACTATCAAAGACTACTAGGGTCAATGTCAGAAAGACTCCAGAGCCATCTTGAAGAGACTCCCGAGGGCCACGGATGGGACATATTGAGCATCAGTAAGCATAATAACTACAATGGATTGAAACACATCAAACATGAATTGTCTGTCACATTGTCCATGCACTCGTAAAGATACTTTAAAAAAAAGAAAAGGTCACCAATGGAGGAAGCTAGCAAACCACTCATTATTTTGAAAACTGGTAAATAAAGAAAAAGAATCAAGTAGTTATTCTGTCTTTGTTATATAAATTATTCCGGTGGGTAGCCAAATAGTTGATACGGGAAAGAGTCTCTTTATAGAGTATTCAACTTACCTTTCTCTTCCCTCTCCCCCTCTTCCTTCCGCTCCCTTCCCTTCCCTCTCCCTTTTTACACACACACACACACACACACACACACACACACACACACACACACACGCACAGAATCACCCTTGTTTCAAACCACGAAATAGCCTTATAGATGAGATGAACTGTTTTGGGAACTTCAGAAACTAAGCCCCGATTTGAAAGAGACCAAAGTGGAATCAACATAAAACTGCATTATCTACTGTGAAAGTATAATTATTTAAATTTCTTTACTGCTTAAATGAAGCTAATCAAGTTCATTTATAATTACTTATGGATATATTCATTTATTCAACAAATAGTTTTTGAATAAATAACCTGCCCTTAAGGTGTTTATAGACCAGTATTGTATACAGCCCAGGAGAATATAAATTATTGTTATTTTTGCTGTCACTTCCAGATGCCACTTGGAATTACTCTCATACAAATAGATTTTTCAACTGTATATATGTACATAATCATACATATAATTTTGTCAATTTGGACCATAAAAGAAATAATACATGTTCCTGCCATATAGTTGGAATGGTGTTATTGTCACAGAATCTAGGAACAATTCTAAGAACATCATTTTTATATATTTATTTTTATCCAGATGTTATTCAAATAAGCCAGAAGAAATATAAATGTATAAAGGTCCACAGATATAATTTGGAATGGAAGTCTAAGCTTTATAAACTCATAAGATTTTAAAATTCTGTTTTTAAAGGTTATTAAAATATAGGATGGTGCTTATATCTTTACAGATAAAAAGAGATCTTTAATGTGGCAATGCAATATACTCATTGGTTCATGGACCCCCAAACCTCCAAGGAGTGTCACAAATCTACATCCCTCTCAGTCCAGGACTTTGAATTTAAATTTAAATATATGATATAACTTAGCCCAACATATTTTGGAGAATTATAAACATCTATAATTTCCAATAATGAGAAACACTGATGGGCCAATGTTTAAGTAGATTTGTAAAGCCAATGTGATAACACAAATGCAACTTTATTACTTTATCTTCAGTGTCTTTCACAACTGAGTGGATTGTCACACTCTATTATGTGGCCCACAGATCCATTGGCTAGAGCTATCATGGTACTTGTCTAAAATGGTCTTTGAAAATGAAAATTTGGGCTAAATATTAAGGAGGCAACCTGCCAGTAAGAACTATTCAAACCAAAAAGTCTCCCCGAGGGAAATGATAAGAACTCCGTTTTAAAATCATATAAATCAAGATGGTAGGAGGTTCCAACTTGTAAATTTTACAGTAAATACATCAAGATTTAAAGTCAGATTTTTAAGTAAATTTTTATTTATAGTAAAGAATGAAAGTCCGTACCAGAAAAACAGGTAAGTCACAAAATAAAGCCTTTGCTTCCTAGCTTTTGCTCACCAATTTTTTAAAAAGATCACCAAACTAAAAAAGAGCACTGAGGAGAGGGGCAGGACACAAAATATGTAGGGTGTGATTTTTTTTTTTTAATCACCATTTTGTTTTACAGTGGGTTTTGGGTTTGGTTGTAATGAGAAAGGAGATGGCAGATATTGTCAGTAGTAGCACTCTGCCTCTAGGAACTTGGATTTAAAAATCTAAATGAGATACCACATGTGCCCAATAATAGTAGCTACTACATATCACCTGAATGATTCTCATAAAATGAAGGGAAGAACCTAGGTGCTTTGATAGTGTGAAGGAAAATAATCCTTTCTGGATATGCAGTGAAGGCAGGTTTGGAAAAAACTATCTATAAAAAGTTATTTTCTATAATTGATGGAGTTAGTTTTCTGGAATAAGAGCTGAACTGAACAGAACTAATATTGAATCCACAGTGGTCATTGAATCCACAGTAGTCAGTTCATAACCTCTGGGTGCCCTTTCTCCTCTAGGATTTCTTTCAGGATCTGGAGAACAGGGCTAGGAAAAGGAAAACATCCTCTCCCTTCAGTTGACACCTGCAACCCAAGAACATATGATAAGAAAAATTAAAAACAAACAAACAGAAAACAGCCGCAAGTTTTTCCCAAAACCCCTATACAAAGCTGTAGTAGAGTATCATTGTGTTTACTATCCAAATAATGGAGCTCTTGTTCTTTATAATTGTTCTTGGGAAAGACTGGAACTATTGCATTATCCTAGGTATGCATTTGGGCTGATTGTGAGGGTGGGGCCAGAGAGTACTAAATCCTATTCAAATAAATGAGGGGGCTGGAGAAGAAAAGTGTGAACAGTCATTCTCCAAAATAGACCCCAGTGAAGTGCAATTACGATTTATCAGATACCCTGCATTTTCCTCTGCATAGACTTTTACAGAACACTGTGGTTTAAATGAAATGCACTAGTTACATTAAGCCCTAATTTGACTCCTTGGTTTGTTCTCTGCTGGAAGCTTTCCTGTCTGTGTATACTTCTCTTCCCAAATGAATTTTCCCTAGAGGCATCAGGGAAGTGGAAAGTCTTTCTCTGGAGGCTCCTTTTTAAATTTTTGCCTCTTACTTTTTGTAAAATACTCAGTTCCTTTAAGCCATTTCACAGTGTAAGATTTAATTACTTTCTGCTTTGCTTTTTTCCTGGTCTCTCCTTGGTGGTACCGATTTGATCAAAACCACCAAGTAGAGATTTTTATTGAGTCCTAAAACCTAAGACATCCAGATCAAATTTTGGAAAACCTTGTGTTCTTAATAAACTTCTCTACTTTCTCAGCACGCTTATCTTACATTGAATTAATAAAGTTTTGGTAGTTGTTTAAATAGATTAAATGTCACACTTTAAATAGAAAGAGAAGGCTCTGCCTAACTGACCTATTTTTCATCTGTGATTTAGAAAAAGGTGAGATTAGCATGGATATTGCATTTTCAAGGACCTCACCACTATTAAATAGACTGTTAAGTGCATTTTATGGCTGAAGAGTCTGTTCCCAGTTCAGTCTACAAGACGTGCTAAGTTCATCTCTACCTGCTACATTGAACATTCACTGACTAAAATACTTTCTGTGGATGTAATACCTATGCTCTGTATCTTTTAAGTATATAACTCTAAATATTTTAGGACTAGTAAAACATAACTCAATAAAAGTCCCAAGAATATGTGTTGTCCCTCAAGAAAAATAGTGTTCTTATTTATCCAATGATATACATCCTGTGCTCCATTAGCTGCTGCATATCATAAGGTGACCAGATGTTGAAAAAATAACATAGGCACTCATAAAATGAGACTCCAAGTCTTATTTCAACCAAAAAAGCAACAATAACTGGTTAAAACTGCACCCTCACATCAACTCAACTTATTCTCAGGATTTCAAGGCTCTGAAAGGAGTAGTTTATGGGCTTCTAATGAACAGAAATATTTTACCACTCATTCTTACTGCAACTTGGGCCAACTTGAGCATTTTTCTCTTGTTGTTGTCTTTTAAGGAACTTCTGCCTGGCTGTTTACCTTTTTATTTAGGTGATCTCTGAACACAAAAGAAAATGTCAATGAATGAACATAAGATAAACCTTTAATATAAAAATTAAAAATACTTACATAAATTAAGAAGTTATCTTCCTGTGTCTCCCCCTCTTTCATCAAAGTTTACAATCTATTGTACTGTGTTAGCAAACCCAAAAAGAAGTAAGTCTATTAATGGAGAATTCTGTTAGAAAGGCTACTTACCTGCTTTTGCTTCCTTGGCATGCCAGAACTTTGATTTTAATTGTTCGGTAGACTCCATCTAATCCAGATATCCATACGTAATAATGATTACAGGGATTCTTCAATTCAGAACTTTATGTACCCCAAAAATCCCCTTATAGGGAAAAAATGACTATCTGTTCTGAGGGTTCCCAATAACCCAGACATGCATCTTAATCATTTAAACCTTTTAAATTCCCCAACTTCCACTTCCTGTGAAGAAATTCTATTAACTACTCTATATATAGAAAAAGTTTCTTTTGGTTCTTCTTCCTTTCTGCCACAAATGATATAGCCTTTACCACTCTGCCCAGCTGGCATTACTACAATTGTTCTGCTATATTCTTATTCCACTTTGCTAATATCTCCCTTACAGCATCTAATTCATTCCTCTGTGTTATAGTTAACTGTATACATGTTTGCCCCCAACAAGAAGTTAAGCTTCTTAAGAGGAGAGTAAATACCTTATTCTATTTTATATTCTTTACAATTGTCAGCACAATATTTTGAATTAGTGGGTTCACAATAAACATTTTGCTGAATTAATTAAAAACTTCGTTAACCAACCAATTAATAATAAAGATTATGTTAATTAAAGACTAAGCAGAGCTGCTGGAGAATGCTTAAATTCCCAGTGGAATCAACAGGAATAACCTGAATATATTTGACAGTACATTTGTTTTTTTGTTTGTTTTAAAATTAATTAATTAATTAATTAATTTATTTATTTATTTATTTTTGTCTGCGTTGGGTCTTTGTTGCTGCACGTGGGCTTTCTCTGGTTGTGGTGAGTGGGGGCTACTCTTCCTTGCAGTGCATGGGCTTCTCATTGTGGTGGCTTCTCTTTGTTGCGGAGCATGGGCTCTAGGCACACGGGCTTCAGTAGTTGTGGCACATGGGCTCAGTAGTTGTGGCTCACGGGCTCTAGAGCGCAGGCTCAGTAGTGGTGGCGCTGGGACTTAGTAGCTCTGTGGCATGTGGGATCTTCCTGGACCAGGGCTCGAACCCGTGTCCCCTGCATTGGCAGGTGGATTCTTAACCACTGTGCCACCAGGGAAGTCCCAGTACATTTGTTTTTAAAAATATCCCAAGAGGAAAAATCATCTAGACCCATTTGAACATTTCATAAATCAATTTTAACCAAGTTATTTATGACTTTGTGAATTATTTATTCTATAGATACACTAAGGTTATGTTTCTTAAAAAAAAAAAAAAGGAGCAATGAAACTAGATAACCTAGATAATTCAAATTCCCATTTTACTTTTCTCAGAATTGTTTCTTGTATTCTTTCTTTAGTCTTTTCCTTTGCTTTGTTGAGCTATAACCTTTAAAGTTCTTAAGTATAAAAGCAGTAGAGCTATGTTGTCAGGTTCTCTAGAGCAAAGATCACTAATAAGCTTTGTTTGCAAAAAGAAATCCTATTGTGGGATTAAGAGTACACGGCTGGAAGTCAGAGACCTGGTTCTAATCCTGATGCTGTTACTATGTTATCTTATCCAAAATACTTTACCTTTCTGACCAGTTTCCTTTTTTATACAATTAGACGGTTTTTATACTAATCTCCAAAGTTCCACCAAATTATTAAAATACCATAAATTTACTACAAATAGCATTGATACCTATTTTTTTATTGAAGTATAGTTGATTTACAATATTGTGTTAGTTTCAGGTTGTACAGCAAAGTGACTATATATATATAGTCCCCTGTGCTATATAGTAAATCCTTGTTGTCTATTTCATATACGGTAGTGTGTATCTGTTAATCCTATACTCTCAGTTTATCCCTTTCCCCCGCTTCCCCTGTGGTAACCATAAGTTTGTTTTCTATGTCTATGAGTCTCTTTCTGTTTTGCAGAAAAGTTCATTCGTACTATGTTTTAGATTCCATATGTAAGTGATATCATATGATATTTGTCTTTCTCTTTCTGATTTACTTCACTTAGTATGATAACCTCTAGGTCCATCCATATTGCTACAAATGGCATTATTTCATTCTTTTTATGGCTGAGTAATATTCCATTATATATATGTACCACATCTTCTTTATCCACTCATCTGTTGATGGACACTTAGGTTTCTTCTATGTCTTGGCTACTGTAAGTAGTGCTGCTATGAACATTGGGGTCCATGTATCTTTCTGAATTAGAGTTTTCTCCGGATATATGCCCAGGAGTGGGATTGCTAGATCATATGGTAACTCTATTTGTAGTTTTTTAAGGAACCTCCATACTGTTTTCCGTAGTGACTGCACCAATTTACATTCCCACCAACAGTGTAGGAGGGCTCCCTTTTCTCCACATGCTCTCCAGCATTTACTATTTGTAGACTTTTTGATGGTGGCCATTCTGAGTGGTGTGAGGTGATATCTCTTTGTAGTTTTGATTTGCATTTCTCTAACAATTAGTGATGTTGAGCATCTTTTCATGTATTTGTTAGCCATCTGTGTGTCTTCTTTGGAGAAATGTCTATTTAGGTTTTCTGCCCATTTTTTTGATTGGGTTGTTTGTTTTTTTGATATTGAGTTGCATGAGCTGTTTGTATATTTTGGAAATTAATCCCTTGTCAGTCACATCATTTGCAATTATTTTCTTCCAGTCTGTAGGTTGTCTTTTCATTTTGTTTATGGTTTCCTTTGCTGTGCGAAAGCTTATACATTTGATTAGGTCCCACTTGTTTACATACTTATTTTTTCAATTAAGTAGCCTTTTATTGGAAAGAGTAATATGTGTGTGTGGTAGATTAAAATTGGCCACAAATTCTTTGATGCTCCTCCCTGTAAGAGATAGAGTCTATTTCCTCAGTCCTTGAAGCTGGGCTGGCCGTGTGACTTTCTTTGACTAACAGAATATGGCAGAAGTGTTGTGTGAGTTCCTCTGAGTCTAGGCCTCAAGAGGCCTTGCAGCTTCAGCTCTTGCTCTCCTTGAACACAGGCATCTTATCAAGAAGCTGAGGCTGACCTGCTAGAGGCAGATGGCACACATGACAGCCAGCATGCACAGCCAGACACCTAAGTGAGTCCACGTTAACTGACCCAGCTCTTGTCCAGCCACCAGACGCCTGCAGCCACATGACCAAGAGAAGACCAGGAGAACCACCTGGTGAGCCCAGCCCTAACAGCTCACCCTTAGAATTGTTACCAAAGAAAATGGTTGTTTAGTCACTAAGTTTTGAAGTGATTTGTTATATATAGCAATAGATAACTGGTATAATACCTCCAGTTAAAAAAAAAAATCAGAACAAGCAAAAATATGTCTTCCTTCCTCCCAAAAGCCTGAGTCCCCATCCCCAGAGACAAAGTCCCCACAATGGGAGCATATTCTGCACACTGCTCTGCATCTTGCTCGATTCCTTTAATATAATATGGAATTTATATCAGCCATATAAATAGCATTGGAGCATTCCATTATATGGATAATATAGCATAATTCATTTAACCAGTCCCCTTCAGATGGACATTTAGGCAGTTTCTGCTTTTTTGTTATTTACAAACATTGATACAATGATCATCTTTGTACATATACATCTATGCATACAGGTATACCTATATTTCTTTAGGAGGTGGGGATGGGGATCAAGGATGGTACTCCCTCACTCAGATACATGGAAAGTCCACACCAACAAACAAACTTCTATCCAACAGGCAGGACTAGTAAGGCAATCCTACTGTCCAGTCAATGCCAATGAGGGTGATCCCTAATAAAGCCAACTTAATTTGTCTTTTAGATTTTATCTCCCTGTCAAAGTCACTCTGTTGTTCTCAGTGCTGTGTGTTTCTTCTGGTATACCACAGCAGGCTTCTGAACTTTTGTCAAAAGCTGCAGTTGCCATATCCTTTGCCCAGACATCCATTGTATGCCAGGGAGTCTATCTAAGCTTCTGACTATGATCACCAATCTCATCACTGCCTCTCACTGAGGAAAGCCTGTCCCCACAAGAGAACTATCAAGCAGGTAAACACTGATGAAAATCATACCTAGATTTCTCTACATTATATCCCTAATAGGATACTTGACTTTACCTCTCTTTCCCCTCTCCACTCCAGCTCTCACCTTCTTTTGTGCTTTCTAGGGCCCTTCTTCTGACTATAAGTTTTCAGCTTTCACTCTTTCTTACAGTTTTGGAGCAGGCTTGACCCTCTCCACAAATGCCTGATGGGAAGAATCCACTTATGAAGAACACAGGCTTCCCGTGCTCTGGTTCAAGGCACACACCAGTACTCCCCAGCCAAAGGCTCTCAAATGCTCTCCATTATCATTTTCCAAAAATACTTGAACCCCGGATTATGAGAAGCCCAGTTTCTGAGACACTCCATCACCGTGCCTCAGGCTGCTGTGGGTGAATGACACACAGCACATAGGACCAAGATGTTCCCATGGCCCTTGCTCCCAGATGAAAGGCACCTTCAATCATATACTCCCAGGTTCTACACCCCAACATAACCTCTTATGCTTTCATTAATAATGAACTGAACCCATCTACAAAACAAATGAAGCTGGAAAGTGAGACACTTTCCTACCCTCCCTTGCAGGTACAAGTAGCCATTGTGTCCAAGTTCTGGTCAGTGATGTGTATGGGGAAGTCAGCTGGTAGGGCGTCTGTGAATGTTTTTTCCTTTTCTAGCAAAAGGGATAAATGCAGTGTGTTCTGCCCTTCTAGCTCCTATCTCTTCTTCCTGCATTAAATACAAAAATACCTGGAGCTCTGACAGCCATTTTGCAACCATGGATGATGTATTAATTTTCTATTGCCAAATTACCACAAACTTAGTAGCTTAAAAAAAAGACAAATTTATTATATTACAGTTCTGGAAGTTAGATCTTTGCCACCTTTTAAAAGCTGCCTGCATTCCTTGGCTCACGGCCCCTTCCTCCATCTTCAAAATCAGCAGCATAATATCTTCAAATCTCTCTGTTTCTCTGACCTCTGCTTCTTTCAACACATTTCCTTCTCTTACTCTGACTCTCTTGCCTCCCTCTTATAAGGACCATTGTTTACATTAGACCTACCTGGATAAACCAGATTACTCTTCCCATCTCAAGATTCTTAACTAAATCACATCTACACAAAGTCCCTTTGGCCATTAAAAGTTATATATTCATAGGTTTTGAGTATATGGATGTGGACATCTTTGGGGAGTTTTTATTCTCTCTACCAAAAGTAATATGCATAATGACCAAAAGCTGAGGATGATAAAACAGAAAGATAGAAGAGCCCACATGCTTGATGACATTACAGAATCACAGTACCAGTCCTGGGCTGTATACCTCTACGTAGTAAAATGTCTTCATTGCTTAAGTCACCATTAATTGGATTTTCATTTTCTTGCAACTGAACACATTCTAACTGGTACATTGTTTTCATTGTGCAAGATTTAACATGATTCCTGGGCAGATTCTTCCACATAGAACAAGAAGGCCACCAGCAGCTTCAAGATTACCTTTTACCAACTTCGCAGCCTAGATGGAAAGAGAGAATCTCTCTCACATTAGGTCCAGAAAAAGATCTGGCCTGACTCTCACTGTCCTAAATTGGGCCAGGCCTGGGCCACATACCAACTCTTGGAGCAGAGATATGGGGTCAGCCCCACCAGAACCTCAAGAACTGAGAATAAGGGAGGGGAAGTTTCACAAAGGAGAACTGGGGCTTTGCTACTAGAAAATCAGCAAATAGATGCTGGGCAGCAAAAGCAATTGAAGATTACTAGAGAAGGTGATACATAAAGTGTTCTTTTCTTTAGCACTTACTATGTTCCAGACACCAGGCTAAGCCATTTTTATTCATTCAAAAAACAGTTACTGAGCGCCTACTACATGCTAGGCAGGAGAAAAGGAAAGATATGGTTCCTGTTCCCAAGGCAGTTAATATTTGAAGAGTTTACAAGTATTATCTCATTTAATCCTTTCAACCACAATATGACATAGGTATTTTATTTATCCCTACCTAATAGATTAAAACATAAAATGCCATATAGCATAGAGTGCTTAAGTGACTTGCTCATGGTAGTGAGTGGCAGAGCTGGAATTCAAGGTTTATCTGGGAAGTCTAGCCCTAATCTAATATACACGCTGCAAGTATAGATGAGAAGTGAGGTGAAAGGGGATAGCACTGCCCCTAGTGACCTACAGGACCAGGGCTGTTCCAGGGAATGCCGAGGACCCAGACAAGATACTTCAGTCAAGTTAAAATGGATATCAAGGGCTGGTAGAGAAAAACATATGTGAAAGAAGGAAGACAGACCCCCGTAGCCTGCAGGAGTGAAAGGGAACTTGGGGACCAATTATATATTTCATTTCATTTTTTACATAAATGAGACCTCATCCTCACTCCTTGCTCCATTTTCACCCCCTATAGTCATTAACTAATAGAACCCAAGTGTTGAAAGACGAGTTATAGAGCTTCTAGTCAAAAGCTCTTCATAATCCAGATGGCAGCCAAAGTCTCCCTGCCTCTTAAGACCAAGCAAAATTGACTCAAACTTCCACTCCACCTGCTATGGAATATCCAATGCCCTTTCCAACATCACTGAAAAAACCTATGTATTTGTCCTCATGGAAGCTGCTTCTGGCTCTAATTACTTTGTCTTCCAAGTTGTTGGTCTCTATATTGTTGCTTCTCCTTCATCACAGCCTTGTCATCAATTCAGATGTGTAATTCAACCCAATTAATACACTAATCTCTTGCACCTCATTTTATATTAAGGAAAAAACTGAGACATGAAGAGGTTAAAAGACTTACACCAAATCACTCAGTTGATGAGGGGCAGGCCTGGGCCAAGATGTCAGGCCTTCTTTCTACTTCATCGTTCTGCTCCATCAGGCACCTTTGTGTAGGGCAGAATGGGGAAAGAAAACATGGGTGACTGTTGCCTCGCCCTTATGACCTCATGTAACTTTATCTCCCAAAGACCCTGTCTCCAAATACAGTCTTTTTGAGGTTACAACTTAACACATGAATTTTGAATGGGACACAGTGCAGTCCACAGCACAACCTCATTAAAAGTTAGGAAAAAAAACAATGTGTCAGCCATAAAAAGGAACGAAATTGGGTCATTTGTAGAGACGTGGATGGATCTAGAGACTGTCATACAGAGTGAAGTCAGAAAAACAAATATTATATATTAACATGTATATGTGGAACCTAGAAAAATGGTAGAGATGAACTGGTTTGCAGGGCAGAAATAGAGACACAGATGTAGAGAACAAACGTACGGACACCAAGGGGGGAAAGTGGCGGGGGGGTGGTGGTGATGGTGGGATGAATTGGGAGATTGGGATTGACATGTATACACTAATATATATAAAATAGATAACTAATAAGAACCTGCTGTATAAAAAATAAATAAAATAAAATTCAAAAATTCAAAAAAAACCCCAAAAAACAATCAGTCATCTCAGAAAAACAATTTCACCTGCCTTCTCAACTCTTAGTGAAGTCTTAATTATGAAAATAATTAGCGATAAATAAACTCTTAAGTTTTCATAATAGGGCAAAAGAACTTGCAAATCACCTAACAGTCCTTGAGTGCCTAGTATGTGCCAGGCACTGTTACAAACACCTTACATGTATTAACTAAATTCATCCTCACACCACCTTATTAGGTGGATACTATTTCAATTCCCATTTTGCAGATGAAGAAATGGAACCTGCCCAATATCACACAGCTAGTAAGAGGCAAGGCTACGATTCAAACTCAAATAGTCTGGCTCTAAGCCTGTGCTCTTAATTCTAACTCAACATAGCTTCTACTTATTATAGTCATTTCCAATTCATTTATGTTGTAAATAAACATGGTTATACAAAAACAATTGGAAAATAATATGTATGAATTATATTTGTATAGCTTATTCACGTAAAGTGCTTAGAACTAATTCTCAATTAAAAAGGAAAAATAGGAGTAATTGAAAATTATAGCCAACTCAAGTCAGTAATGCACGAATAAAGCATCCCTCCTAAAAATTTGGGGAGTTCCAGGTATCTACTTATGTCATATATAATGGAAACACTGAAATATTGCCAAGTCTTGCCTTTATTAGTAGAATACTAAATTAGAGTCCTCAATGTACCCTAACAACACCTAATTTTTTTTGTAAATATCAAGCATAATTGAAAACAGAAGACCACCCCCAACTAGGATGACCAACTGTCCCAGTTTGCCTAGGACTGTTCCTCTCTTCTAGTCCAGGAAATTTGTAATTCATTTTGTAAATATCAAGTATAATTGAAAACAAGATTCACTCCCCCCGCAACTAGAATGACCAACTGTCCCAGTTTGCCTGGGGCTGTCCTTGAGTTCTCTTCTAGTCCAGAAAATTTGCATCTCCTCTGGAACCAGAAACAACTGTACTCATCCAAACATGTTTTTCTTTTTTTTTGTTTTGCTACGTCTTTGGGTTTTGGTGCTCAAAAGCTAAATATTTAACATTTTGTTTCTTATGGTTTCCTTTTCCTGTGGCAGTGGATGATATCCTAGTTTGAACTGGAGAGAGGGATGGGATTTAAAAATAAAAGATTACATCTCAGGAGTCCAAAAAATATTAACAGGAAGCAAAATTCTCTGCTATCAAATCCCCAAATTCATCCACAGGGACATTTATCCCAACTCTGGAATCAGCCTGGCTTGGGGAAGGTCCCATTTACCCCCATCAGCTTCTCCCTGGTTGCTTCTCCTCTCTCCTCTCCAAGGCTAAGAAAGTTTATACAATTTGACCAGCTGTGAGTCTTTACCTATTGTTCCAAAATCAACTGTTAATGATGTAAACTTCCCCCACCCCCCAGTACTTTGGTTTTTGACAGGCAAGG
Source organism: Balaenoptera musculus (assembly GCF_009873245.2). Classification (NCBI taxonomy): domain Eukaryota; kingdom Metazoa; phylum Chordata; class Mammalia; order Artiodactyla; family Balaenopteridae; genus Balaenoptera; species Balaenoptera musculus. The sequence goes on along the minus strand of NC_045785.1, from coordinate 54,240,184 downwards.
AGCCCAGTTTCTTTCCAAAAGCCTTCCTTCCTTTCTGTCATCAACTTCAAAATGTCTGTTTTAAAACTCAAAACTAAGCAGACACTTTTTCCCTCTGAATTTTTTTCTGCTATAACAAATAATAACAGCTAATATACCATATATTTAATAATAATGGTACTACCCCATGGACTTCAGGTGGTACCAAAATGGAAGAGAATTAAATGCAGACATTGCCTAACAGGAGTTAGTACTCTACAAGTGTTTGCTGGCCAAGCACTGTTGTAAGCACTTGACATGTATTCTCACAACAACTTCATGGGGTAGGTACTATTATTATCCTCTTACTCCAGATGGAGACACTAAGTAACAGTAAGGTCACACAGTCACATGACTAGTAAGTGGCAGGGATGTATTTCAAGCAGTCAGGCTTCAGATCCATTCTCTATGCCACACTGCTTCTGCCTCTGAGAGGAAGTAAAGGAGTTGCAGGAAATTTCAAGGAAAGAATCAATGGTTAGCATTTCAGAATATTGCTGCAACAGTCTCCTTGAAATGCATCAGAAAAGTAAAATGGAATGATGGATGGATCAAGAATGAATGGCTGGATCAACTACATGATAGAGCAAGTGTATTAAAATGTTAATGGTAAAATGATGAGTACACAGGTGTTTATTGCAAAAGTCTTTCAACTTTTCTGTATGTTTGAAATTTTCCATGACAAAATGTTGAACATCTCCCCCAAATAGCTGCAGCACATTTGTACCCTAAGAAGGGCAACTCAGGTGCTTCTGTCTTTTTTTAAAATTCTACTCTATCCAGCACCCCATTACATATGACAGCACATATTTTATTGCTAAATTGTATAGGATAGGCAAAGTGACTCTGAAATAAGAGCAAGCACAGCAGGCTAGTCTGAAGACCTCAAGGAAGAAGTCTAAAAAGTGTCCCTAAGGAATGTCGCTGTGAGTCACATTGCTACAGATTGTGACAAGTAGAGATAAAAGACTAAATTATTATGTTTAGCATAGAGAATTAAGCAGTAGAAAGCCCCTGTGAAGACAATCAGTAAATCAACATCTTTAAGGAGGGAAGTTAGAAGCTGAATGCAAGTTATTTGCAAATTTTAGATTGTATCTTTGGGTTACTAGTATTAATATAATAAGAAGAAAAGCTAACATTTGTTGAATGCTTATTGTATACCAAGGACTATTCTAAACATTTTACATGTATTAACTTATTTAATCCTCTCACCAACTCTATGAGGGTAGGTACTATTATTGTCCCCAATTTACAGATAAGGTAACTAAGGCACAGCGAGTTTAAGTAACCTGCACAAGGTAACACAGCTGAAAAGTAATGCAGCCAGAATTTGAAATTAGGCAATCTCATTTCCACACTTGTGGCCTTAACCACTCACTCCCTTATACTCGCTCTTGTTAGGGTTTTAAGCAGTTAATTCATAACCCTTCTCTTTCCTACCTAAATTTAAAACCAACTGAGAAGTAGACACAGGAATCAGAGATAAGAAGTATTAGCTTTATTTCTAATGAAATCTAAATTAAATGATGTGCAACCAAATGGACTTGCTTATAGTTGCTGAACTAGTCAGACTTTCCTACCCAGTCATAGGAAGTACTAAACAGTTGCAGACCTCAACCACAAGTACAGAGCATGTTCCATGTTCTGCTAAGGTCATGGCATGGCAGACGCTGAAAGCCAGAAGGCATCCTCTCTGTAAGCAGGCAAGTCCAAAATGTGCAGGAGTGGCTGATCTACAAATGCCTGGTTCATTCTTCTAAACTCACCAAAGAGATAAGTCATCCTCCCTCCCTCAGGAGAGGAGGGAGTAAGAGGCACACATGTCCTCTAGTAAAAAGTCCTTCCCATGGAAACATATTGAATAGGAAATAAGTATTTTCTCACCTAGCACTTCTTAGTTATTAAATTCAGCAATATAAGAAGGAAAAAAAACTGGTTATACACACACATACACACACACACACACACACAAGTAATGTGGAGGCGTCCCAGAAAGTGTACAAAATATTTGAAATTGCAGAGCCTTAGGAGAGCCTAGAAGGATAGAAATCTAAGAGGAAAAACTCCTCCCAAAGCAGTAACTAATTGAGATAATCTTCTTGAAGAAGGAAACACATTTCCTGGCAGGTGGTAAGTGGTCAACTCATCTTCTTAGCTCCTATCCTTATTATTATTATTATTGTGCTTATTGTTCTGTACTCAACCACAATTCACTTCCTGTATGCAACACAGAATAAAACCATTTAAGTGGATTCCAGGCCAAGTCTTGTCCAGAGGACAAAAATATTTTACATTTTATAGCACTGTGAATTTTGCAAAGCACTTTAACATATATTACCTCATTTGATTCCCAGAACAACCCTGGTAAGGCAGGTATTACAATGGAAATTGCATTTTGTCCAGGAACTAAAGTAACATGTAAGGTAAAAAAAAATCAAATATAATAAAAATTAGTCACAAACTCCCTTAAATTTGCCCTTACAGTATAGAAGCATACCATCGCTCTCTTAATCTAATTGCCAGCTTTTCCACTGTTGGAACAGGTTGATACCTCTTTGGTTGAACTCTAGATGTAAGAGCTGGCTTGCGTTTAGAGTCCATATTCTAGAAAAATATAAGGGCAGTATATTTAACCATCGAGATGTCATCCCATTTTCTGTAGCAAGATGCTTACATTGTAAAATGCATAAGGGAATGGAGACTAACTGCATCTAGCAACTTCAGGCCACTCTTTCTTCATTTCCCTCTGTCCATGCCCATTGAATGGAATTCATGGCAACTTCACATTTAAATGATTTTTCATTCTCTCTTTTGTCTTTTTTCTCTCTGTCTGTTTCTTTCTCATACTTTTAAAGTGATGTTTGGTTTAACTTAAGCTAAATAGACATAGAATGTCCCCACTAGATTATCATAATCTGAGGTTTACAGTTTCAAGTAACTTAGCCAAAATCATCAGGCAGCAAAAGTCAATCGGCTGACTTCTACCCCATCTTCTTTTAACTATACAACATCACATCCTCCCATTAACCAGATAGTATAACTGAGGTAGTCTTTACAAGCTGAAAATTAGGTATTTGCCTGATCAGATACAATCTAGGCCGATAGTAACTTCTTTTAGTATAATCTTAGTGTAGATCTAGAAAAATGTTAAAATTAGTCTACCTAGACCAGAGCTCAGCAAAGACATAAGGCACATGTCCTTGTTCTTGTGAAAGTGCTATCATATCTTTAATGACTATTGTCAAGACCTCTCATCCACAAGACTGAAAAATACCCTGAAAGTGAAAAAGTGATTTACCAAGTGGCACTACAGAGTAAATTGTTTCACATTTGTTAAGTTGTGAGAACACAAAAATGATACCTAGCTCAAACAGATGGAAGGGACAGTGGTATCAGCAATGTCATTTTAAAATATGAAATGTGACAACCATGGGTATATAATATCAGAGAAAAAAAAAGCTAGCCTCATGAAAATATAACTGCTATTAAATCAGCAAAACTGTAAAGTAATAATAGCCACCATTTTTGAGCACTCCAAATACATTATCATAGTAAATCTTCATATTATGTTTCCCATTTCATAGATAAGAAAATTGAGATTCAGAGAGACCAAATACCTTTGATCAAAATCACATTTCAGAAATGACAGAGCCAGGATTTGATTGACTGTAGGACTATCAGATCCAAAGCCCATGCTCTTTCTAGATAATCATTCTGTGTCTCAAACCCTCCCTAGAATTTTGAAAATACAGTATAGCTATCTCTTACACAGTAAGTTTTTAGCTCTTATAATTTAATATTTTTTTTCTCACACTTCATCTCATTTATGTAAGAATATTTAAAAGCAATAGATAAATAAATGTAACCCATTAAGACTTCCCTGGTGGTCCAGTACTTAAGACTCTGCACTTCCACTGCAGGGGGCACGGGTTCGATCCCTGGCTGGGAAAATAAGATCCCAAGTGACACACTGTGTGGCCAAAAAAAAAAAAAGTAGCCCATTAAGTACATGTATTGAATATTCTGTACTAGAAGGATGGTTCCCAAAGTAGAGAGCAGATTCGCTCAGTCTCCTGTGGGGCTTCTTCACTTTATTCATGGGGCTCCATGGGTGGTGGTGGTAGAGGAGGGTGATTCAGTCTCCTCACCTGAACTACAATATACACTATCAATATCAGAGGGAAGGAGTCATCAAACTGCCAGAGGCTTGAACGACAGATATCTTGGAATATCAGCTATCTTAAATCAAGACAAAAGTGAAATTAAGGTTTAAAAAAAATCTCTAAATGTTTAAATAGGTACTCAAAAAGATCTGTTACCAGAAATGTTGAAATGATAGTTATAATAGTATAATTCTTCCGTTTCCTTTCTTTCTCTCAGCTAAATTTTCAATAGTGGTCTTTACAGAGAAAGACAAATACTGTATTATATCATTTATATGTGGAATCTAAAAAATACAACAAACTAGTGAATATAACAAAAAAGAAACAGATTCACAGATAAAGAGAACAAATTAGTGGTTACCAGTGGGGAGAGGGAAGGGGGGGAAATACAGGAGTACAGGATTAAGTACAAACTATTATGTATAAAATAATCTACAAGGAGGGACTTCCCTGGTGGTCCAGTGGTTAAGACTTCCCTTTCCAATGCAGGGGGTGTGGGTTTGAACCCTGGTCAGGGAGCTAAGATCCCACATGTCTCGAGGCCAAAAAACCAAAACACATAAAACAGAAGCAAAATCGTAACAAAGTCAATAAAGACTTTAAAAATGGTCCACATCAAAAAAATCTTTAAAAAAAAACCCAAGGGGACTTCCCTGGTAGTCCAGTGGCTAAGACTCCTTGCTCCCAATACTGGGGGCCCGGGTTCCATCCCTGGTCAGGGAACTAGATCCCACATGCTGCAGCAAAGACACAGCTCAGCCAAATTAAAAAAAAAAGAAAAGAAAAGAAAAAAAAAAGCTACAAGGATATATTGTATAACACAGGAAATATAGCCAATATTCTATAATAAAAAAAAAATAGTGGTCTTTATGTGGGCAGACTCCATCAGATACTTCCAAGTTCAATGTCTGGCCTAGGACTAAGAACTAGTATTGTCCTTTAATCCAATCTGTTAAGTCTTATACTCGATTCCCTCCAGCAGCAAGAGCAACTTTTATCATAAAATCATAATTCCTGATGTATGTGGAAAGGTGATGCTGTTGAAGTACCATCAATAAAGCAGATGTTTCACAGTGGTTGTGATTAATTTGTGCTGATCTTGATACCACCTTGCTCTTGTAACCAACATTTACATTTGTAAAATGGTAGAATTTGAGAGATGGTTTACTGATATAATCTGTAACAATGGCAAAGAAAGAAGCTAACTGAGCTATATAAAAACTAAATCAGTAAATCAACTATACTTCAGTAATAAAAAAAAACACCTAAATCAATAGGGACCACACAAACTAGATATAAATTTGCAAAAAAAAAAAAAAAAAGCATTAAATGTATAACACTAAAGAGAATATTATCTTGATCCCAATTGGAGGGCAATGACCAAATAATCTGGGATTTTCTTTCTTCTTCTCTATATTAAATACTAGAATCTGTATGAATATCTTTCAGGGAAGCCATCTAAGGTCCTAGTTTTGTATGGTGAATGGTTTGGATAACTGACAGGTGAGAGATTAACGTTTATGCCAATGTTCACAGCAATGAAGGATAAATTATATAACTGTTTAAGCTTTTAAAAATGCTTTTTTTTTTCTGGTTAAAAAAAAGAATGAGATTCTGACAACTATCCCACAAAAATTTTTACCACCAGTATAGTCTGAACCCAACCCTGGGAGAGGTGGTAAATAACTAGGGATCTCCAAATAGATCTCAGAGCAGGCCCCGTAGACAGCCCTGGAACATGTATACTGAATACAGAATCCTGATACTTTCTCAAAGCTATAGCTTTTGCTCAGTTTTCTCCACAAACAGTAATCTTAACATAGAGGCCAAACCACGTTGAATTCCTTGTGTGTCAAGATAAAGAAACCCAACACACGACAATATAACATCTTTAGTATTGAAATCTAAGCAAATGACTCTCAAATTCTCTGTATTTTACTAAGGAAATAAAAGTTCTATAAAAGAAAGACACTCTAACAAATAAAGCTGCCCCTGTGTGCAATGGATGTTTTGTGAGGTAGCGATTCCTTTTCTACTGGGAGAACTGAAGCAGAGGCTGGCTGAAAACCCCGAGGTACTCTAGAGGAGTTTTCCTCATTAGGCTGGAGGTGGAACTGTCTGCTGGTACTTTTGGCTAGGCCAAGGAGTTTTCAACTAATTTCACAGTGGCAGAAAAAATATCGCAGAAAATCCAATTATATTATGAACGTTGAAATGTGTTATACTTTTAAAATCTCTAATAAATGCTTTTTAAATTCCTTCATTAAAAAAATTAACATGGTGTTTATAAAAGCATTTATTATAAAAAGGGGGGACTGAAGGAAAGGAATGGGAAGGAAACAGTCCCCCAAACTCGAGAAAAACCTCATTCGATCAATAAGCACCCTTCAAGATTCCTCATCCCCACTCCCATGGTCCTAGTCTGTCTTTTATTAGACAAATACTTTTGATCGTCCCCTTTGTGCTCAGCAATGTTAGACGGTAAGGAGCTTACAGGGCATCGTAGACAACCGTTCACTAGTTGGCACCGTGGGCTCCAAGAAGGCGCAAGCGACCTGAGCTGGGAGGCTCAGGAAGGCTTCCCGGAGAAGGCGGTGCCTCCCAGGTGGAGCTTGAAAGCAAAGAGAAAATTTAAGGTTTGGGGTTGCTAGGTCGCTGCGATCCCCGGCATGCGCCTCTTGCAAGGGTAACGGCGAAAATGTGTTGTTGGTCTTTTGGAGAAAACTGTCTCGCTTACCATCTGTCGAGAGGAGAGAGTGGAAGGAATGGAGGGAGGAAAAGAACCAAAGCTCCCCTCTTCGATAAGACGTGCACTGCAGCTCCTATTGCCGGATCCCGGGAAGGAGCGTTCCAAATGCCCACTCCGCTGAAGCGGGAGCAGCTGGGCGGTGATGGCGGAGAGGAGACTTCTTGCCACGCGCTGGCGGCCGGGCGAACAAGCCCAAGTCGAGGGGCACTCCCGTCCCAAGACCCTGGCCTTGTCGCCCGAGTTCTCACGACCCTCCTTAAGGCTGTGGCTTAACTAGAACCTAGTAGCGCTGTCCCTGGTTCCCCAGAGATCCTGGGTTGGGGCGTCTCGGCCGCCCTGGTTCATACAGCGGAGATTTGTTCCAGTCGCGGGCTTACCCAGCGCGGGCCAGCAGGGCGCCGCGGGGGCGGGTGTCGCTTTACGGATGGGTTTCCTCCCTAATCAACTCAAATTCTCTCTCCCCCCACCCTGGCCCCCTCCCTCACCCCCAGGCAGAGGGAGCTGGAGTCCCGCAGGCCGAGCCCTAGTGGCTGGCGCAAAGGTGGACCTGGCATGGGAGGGGGTGGGGACGCCCATGGAGGCCGACTCCCGACACTCGGGCGATGAGGCTGGACCTCTGACCCTCGGGGTGAGCGGAGTTTCGGGCCTGGAGTTCCCGCCTTCGTTCTTCCCCTCCCAAATCCCGAGGCAAGAAGGAGATCTAGCCGTCGGTCCCCGGAGAACCGCTCAGCCCTGGGCGAGCAGAGCGGCGAGGCCCGGGCGGGTTGGGGCGGATCGGGCGCCCAGGGCCGCGGGGCCACCCAGGGTCTAGGTCTTGGTCTTCCGCGAGCTGAGTCCCGCTCGGCCCAGTGATTTCTCTGCGTTTGTCTTTTTTTTTTTTCTCTCCACTCTTCCCAACCTTCTTTGCCCCACTGTTCGCTTTTTTCCTTTCCTCAAGGGGGGCATCCTTCCTGGGTAGAGAACAATTTCTCCTCCGCTGAGTATTTCCATGGCTTACCCTTGGGTCGCTGAGTGACCTTGGGGAAGTCACTGAACTTTCAGGAACTGTGTGAAAAGAGGGAAGGGTGCTCTCTAGGGCTGTTTTTCTGAAGATGCTTCCGAAATTTAGCCCCAGAGGACTCAAGGGAATGAAGGTCTTCCCTCTCCCTCCCCACCTCACCACTGATAGGACGGAGCTGTGTGCATAAGCACAAAATCATCTGAAAAAGGAGGGCTTTTGGTACGAGTGTTTATATTAAAATAAGGGAGGTAACTAAATTCTTATTTTGAAAAATTCGGATGTAAGACACCCCATCGGGAAATAAAAATAAGATGATGCTTTCTACGACTCCTTCGCTGATTTTGCAACATTTCTTTTCAAATTTTGTTCTGCGTACTCGCCCCCCTTGGCTGGTGCTGCCCTCGGGGAGCAAAGAATGGCTGGTACATTCCTGAGAGGGCAAGGGGAGGGTGTAGCGATGGTTAAGAGAGAAGTTGGCTCTGGGTGTAACTATGCCAACTGTTGGAGGGAGGCAAAGGGAGGGTGGTCTTTTACGCGGGTCTGAGATCTGGTTGCCTTTAATTCGCCCCGAGACTGCGTGTTGCGTTAATGGGCGTCTGTCAGCGGAGGGCTCAGGTTTCCCCACTTGCCTCGGACAGGGGAAGCAAAGGGGCAAAAAGCAAAGGAGACCGCTCAACCAGAAAGAAATATGCCAGGCCTCTGGAGCAAGGGGTGCAGACTGAGAGTGAGTGGGCACCGCGGGCTTCTCCTCAGGCCCAGGGCGGGGCCGAAGGACTCAAGACCAGGGGGAGACCCCACCTTTGAAAAGCCCCTTCTGACTTGCCTCTCTTTTGCTTCATCCTTTCAGATAGCAAGGGACTGGAATAGGTTATGCAACCCCTCATAGAAAAACCCATTTTTTTACACCTAAAATCTAGTTGTTCAAAAGCAAGCCAAACACTTCAAGTGTTTGTAACGGAGTTGTTTGTCTTTCTAGAGGCCATTAACAAACAAATAAACTCCTTACATCCCCTTAGGTCTTTACAGTTTATAAAACATTTTTCACTGACACCAACTCACCTAATCCTGCAAGCCCAAGCGACAAATAGACTCCTCATTCTCATTGTAGAGGCAAGGGAATGGAGAGAAAGAAACCAAGCAGTTTGTCCAAGGTCACAGTCAGGAAGTACCTATTCCCTGATTGGGACGCCCTCCCCCTCTGGAAGGCATGTCTCATTCCACTGCTTCCTGTCATTCCCTCCCATGAAATAGACACACACACACAACCGCCCCCACCACCACGCGACCTGGGCATTCTGAGAACACCTTCCAACCTCTCCATCCACCTCCCAGAGAGGCGTTCATTTACTAATTATGCTGCAGTTTGCAGCATGTGTCTAATAGGCACATGGCTCTGGAACTGGCTTTCCTTCAGATTATAGTCTCTTCAGTACAGTTCTTCAAGGAACCCACGTTAAAACGTGCACACACACACACACACACACACACACACACACACACACCAGCCTTTCATAGTCCCCTCACTGCCAAGACTCTTCCTATAAACCATATAAAATAAATAACCTCAAATATAACTCTTAATTGCTTCCAAGTCCATGTTTCCTCATCACTAAACTTTATTGCTTCCCAATCTTTAGGGCAAACTTCCCTCGGGACTTTGTCCCTTCCAGGAGAGAGGCCGAGAAAAACAGTTTTCCAGAGATTCGACCTGGGTGTCCCAGGCAGGGAGGATGAGCACGGGAAGGGTGTCAGTGTGCTCAGAGCTTGGGAGGGAAGCAGAGGTCTCTCAGGGTTGAGAGTGGACCCTCGGAGACAAAACGCGGAACTTTTCCATCTGCTCGTCGCCCCCTACAGGCCACGTCCGCCATCGCAGCAAGAGCCCTGCAGAGCCCGGGCAAGTATTCTAGCCTTCGTTCGCATTTCCCTGGACCTCCGAATCCACCCTCCATTCCCGGAGGGACTGAGAACCGGGACCCCACTCAGGGACTTTGTCCAGGGGATACTCTAAGAGCCACAGGCCTTGGAACTGGATGGACTTTCTAGAAATGAGTGCCGGAAGAAGTGGAAACCAGTTTAAATTCGTGTGTAGCCGAAAGCTAAAATCCTCCCCATTAAAAAAAAACCCGCTTCTTCTTTTCATTACAAATAAATCTGCCTAAGTGAAATAAAAAGCCGATATCAGTCGTGTTGCCTTTAAATCTCAGTGTAAAAGGAGATTCCAGTGCCTTTCCTCGCTGCTGCTCGCGTCCGCTCATATCAAATGTGGGTTTCCAGCCCTCCCTTCCCCAAGTGCTTGCGTTCATTATATACGATATTTGCATTTTTCCCTTCTGGTCTAAGCCTTCGTGGTTTAGCAAGCTTAAACCAAAAAGAGCTTTTCAGCTGAGGTATGGCCAGGCCTATCTCCCTGACATCTGCCGGGACTTTAAACAGCCGCTGGTCGGTTTGGGGTCTGCGTCTAAGAGTCTCCTACCCTCCAAGAAATAAAGGGGACCATCTTCAGGCTCTAGTTCAAGGTTGATAAGTGTCTGGAAGGAAAGTTGCCGGGGGATCTCTCCTCTACACTCCAACGCCTAATGCATCGGGGGAGGGGGGTGGGAAGCCCTGCGAATCTCAAGCGGCAGCTTGTGGCCGAGTGTCACACTGCGGGCGCAGGCTTGGCCGGTATTGCTGCTATGCGCGGAAATATGAGCGAGTAATTTTATAAGTAACAAAGGATCAGGGATGGAATGAGGCCCCTGTTATCCAATGTCATTTAGAAGCCTTGGATCAGCAGCTTCTTGAGGCTAAAAGTGAATTCAAGAAGCCCTGCCTTTCCCTTTTCCCAGGGGTGTCAGCTAAATTTAGAAATAACCTCTATGTGTTTGCACAAATCATGTACCATTTGCTGTTTGTGTAAAAACCGATTAGCCAGACACAACTGTGAAACAACTTGTTACTTTTATAGCTGCAACACACAAACAAATTTAGATCCGTTTATTTTTCCTTGTAAAAAGAGATTAGAAGGGACCCGCCCGGAGACTGTGTGGTCCATAATCTCTTCTCCGTGAAGGTAACTGTTGCTCCTCTCGGTGGCGGTTGATTATCAAGTTCTTGTTTATCAAGTTAAACGATCTCACCCCCGGCAGCTTGTTTTATTTTAGGACTCTGATCCAGAAGGAATGTTTACTCAGGACACAATAATGTTTACTGTTTACCAGGAAGACCGATTCGGTTTTTGCGAGGAAGGGTCTTTTAAAGCGACTCCCTTAGCCCACGCCGACAGCAGGGAAATAAGGCTCGGATCAGCAGCCGGGAGGCGTCTCCGCGACCAGGGAGGCGAGGTGGACGCCAGCGCCAGAGACTGGCGGTGTTTTGCAAACAGCACGCGCATAGGGCCGAGCTGACAGTACTGCTACCCGCTCCAGTTTTTAAAAGCGATTTCGCATACGTAACTGTAACAGCTAAATTAATTACGAAATAATTAGAATTGATGCCATTTGAGGATATGTTATTGGTGATGGGAACCGGCTTCCCGCGTCTAGATGTTTCATTTCTACCTTAATACTTAAGGTTGCAACAGCTGAAATGTACATTAAAAATAATCCGCAAGGACATCTCCCCATTCCTGCTCTGTGATCTCGCATTTCACCCTAAACTAGCCTAAGGTATTTTTAAAAAGGTTAAAAAACGGGGTGATGTGCATCTGTTTTTAAAAGGATATTAAGGCCACTATTTCTTGGCCTTCGGAAAAGCTGCGGGTTGGAGGAGGCATCTACAGGAATCCTTCAGAAATCGAAATTATGTTGTGGATTACTGCCATAGAAAAGAAGTATCCTATTTGAAAATATTATGAAAGAATAAAACAACTGTGTATCACCTATCAGGTTAATATAGGTAATACAACTCCACTGCAAAATTTAAAATGCCATACATATATTTAAAAAGTTAACTGTGTTTATTACCACTTCCACTTAGGGGATGAAAATAAACAGTTTGAAAAATCAAGGCTTTAAATGCTAAAATGAGGGAGATGTTTGGAATTAACATTCTTTTGAAAGGATAATTGAAACGACTAAGAACTCTCATTTGGGAAGTTTTCATTGTGAAAGATAAAGTCTTGTATTTAAAAAATATTAAAATTGTGCTGATGTTTAGAATTAGGTTGGTTTTTTTAATGGCAGCTTACTTAATCTTCAGAAATATCTAGTCATTTAGATTTAATGAATTGATAGGAAGGAGATCACCACCAACATCCCGATTTTATATGAAAACTAAAAGAAAATATTAATACAATTTAAATTAGGCATATTCTTTCTCTAATTAAACTTCTTACACTCAAATTATGAATTAGCAAAATTTGAAAAGGTCATTCCTTGAAACTCCTCTAATATCTGGGAAAAATAAAACGCAAATACTATTTAAAAATCTTGTCATTTATCTCAGACACCTAAATAAAACACTAGGCTGAGCCTTTAAAAATTTTATTTACAAAGTTGTGTACAACACGATGGAATAACATTTAGAATACCATATATATTCATTCATATATAAACAGACTTTTATAATAGAATGACACTATTCGCCTTGTGAAAATCTTTTAATATTTAAAATCTCCCAACATCTCTATACATTTTTTTCTCACATAAAACTGCGGAGAGTGAACCTTCAGAAAAAATGAAAGTTCAGAGCTCTAAATCTACTGAATTTGTTTTTTTCTTAAAAAAATAAAAACCCCAAAAGGAAAGTCAATAATTTTTATACAAATATATACAAAGAATTTCCCTCCCATCCCCAAGGTACTGAGAGCAGGCGCCGTCGGGGTACATTTTCGGAAATTCGGTTTTCGGTTTTACCTGTACGGAAAGCTATTCCCCGCGGGTGCGCGGTGAGAGTTTGCTCCGCCAGCCTAGGTGTGCAGGACCGGGTGGAGGCCGCCGAAGGTCGATGTCGACGGGTTGGAGGGAGGAAATGGAAGAGAAGCAAAGTCCAGGATTGGGCAGGGGGGCCAGGAGCGGGGCGGGGCGCGCAGCTTGCAAATGCAGCCGACGCTCGAGGCCGCCGCCGGGCCCTGCATCCCGGCCACCGGCACGTCCCTATTGAGCGGGCCACTTGGCCTGCGCTGCGGCGGCGGCAGCGGCGGCGGCCGAGGCTGCAGGCTGCAGAAACTGTCCAGAGAGCGGCACGCTCAGGATGGGCGCGATGGTCGCCGTCGTCCGACTCAGCGAGAGAGGCTGGTGCGTGGCCATGAGCGCTGCCGACTGCACAGTCCCGGGCGGCCGCAGGAAGGACTGCGCCACCCCGCCGCCCCCGCTACCCCCGGTGCCCCCAGTTACCCCGGCGCCCCCAGCGCCCGCCGCCGAGCCCCCGGGCGCCGCGGGGCCCCCACCGATGATGTTCTCGATGCTGAACGACGGTCGCGCACTCGGCTCGGACTTAATGAGCGACGCCGTGGTGCCCGCGGCGCCCGCCGTGCCCGCGGCGGCCGCGGCGGCGCCCAAGCTGTTGAGCTGCAGCTGCAGGCCCGGGCCGAGCTGCGAGCCGAAGGCGGCCGCTTTGCGGCCCAACTCGCCCGAGGGCAGCAGCGGCACGGCGGGCGGCAGCACGGGTGCCACCGGCGGCAGAGCGTACGGGTACTGGAGCGCCGCGGCCGCCGCCGCGGCTGCCGCGGCAGCAGGGTGCGAGTACGCGCCGGCTGCGGCCGCAGGGTGCAGACCGTAGGGGCGGCCGTAGGGCCCCGCGGCGCCGGCCGCCGCCGCCAGGCTGTAGGCGCCGAAGCTCTGCATCATGAGCGCCGTCTGCTCACGCAGGTGCTCCTGCTGGTGGCGCTTGAAGCGTTTCCGGCGCCGCAGGAAGCTGCCGTTGTCGAACATGTCCTCGGACTGCGGGTCCAGGGTCCAGTAGTTGCCCTTGCCCGGGTTGCCCGGTTCACGGGGGATCTTGACGAAGCAGTCGTTGAGCGAGAGATTGTGGCGGATGCTGTTCTGCCAGGCGGGGAACTTCTCCCGGTAGTAAGGGAAGCGGTTGCTGATGAACTCGCAGATGCCACTCAGGGTCAGCTTCTTCTGCGGGCTCTGCAGGATAGCCATAGTGATGAGCGCGATGTACGAGTAGGGCGGCTTCACCAGGCTGTTCTTGGGCTTGTTCGGAGCCAGGCCTCCCGCCGCACCGCTGCCCGAGCCAGGCCCGCCACCGCTCCCGCCACTCTCCTCGCCGCCAACGCCGCCCTTGCAGCCGTCGGCCTCGGACGCGCCCGCCTCGCCCCCTGGCCCGGCCCCGGCTCCAGCGGCCTCCTTGGTCAGTGCCAGGGGCTGCTGGTGCGGCGGCTGAGGCTGCCCATGGTGGGGGGCCGCCAGCGTCACCTCGTCCGCCTCGTCCAGGCGCAGCTCGGGCGGCCCCGCGGGGCTATCGCAGCCCGCGTCGCTGTCCTTCTCCTCCAGCCCGTCATCGCCCTCGCCCACCACATCGATGTCCACGTCCTCGGCCGTCAGCACCGTCTGGCCGGACATGTCGCTGGCGCTGCCGCCGCCGGAGAGGGTCATCCCTCCTCGGGGTTGGTGGCGGCGGCGGGGAAGGAGCGGTGCGCGATGGGCGTCTTCAGGGGCTGCCGCCAACCTCAGGAAAGGGGTTTTGGGCGCCCCCGAAAGATGGGGGATTGGGAGAGGGGAGGGGGGCGTAGGTGGTTCGGGGCCCTCCGGGCTTGGCTCACACTCGGCGGCCCGGCATCGCGCGGAGCGGGCTCTGCCGTCCGCCCCCAGTGGCAGCGCTCCGCAAACTCCGGCTGTCCCTGGCGCTCGGTACTAGGCGCTCGCTGCCGCTGCCGGCCCCGGCGGCTTCTCCACGCCGCGCCCCCTCACTTCGCCCGCCTTCCTCGGCCTCTGGCCCGGGCGTGGGGAGCAGGAGCAGTGCTGGCGGGCGCGGGACGCCGGGCGCCGAGCAGCTCGGGAGGGCGCGGGCAGGGGCAACGGGGGGAGGGGGTGTCAGGGACGCTGAAGCCCCCGTAGTCGAAAGTCGCGTTTTAAGGACTGGCCTGATAGATTACTTTCTACTTAAAGATCCAGCGGGAGGCGGGGCCACGTGACCGTGCGTGACGTCAGGGCCGCCGCTGAGCCGGCCAAACTCAAGTTGGTTGAGAGAATTGTCAACAAAGGGACGAGGGACGCGCAACTCTGCGCCACACCGTGCGCTAGCATCCCGCGGGTCCCGAGGGCGCCCCGGTCCGCCCCGAGACCCCACCTTGGGCTGGAGCCCGGCGCGGGGGGTCGAGGGAGCCTGTGGGTGTGAGTGCGGATGGGTGCGTGTGAACGAGTGAGGGTGTGGGCCTGTGAGCGTCCGCCGAACCCCGAGGCTCCGCTGCCCTGCCCTCCCCGCCCCCTCTCCCTTCTCCCCTCTTTGCCAACGCTCCCTAGGCAAGGACTGGGCGTAGAACGTAGGACAAGATTCCCATCCCGTTGTTATTTTTTTTTTTTTAAAGAAAAACTTAGTAGTCTCTGTTTTGTTTTTTGTTTGATTCTTTTTAGCTCTAAAGAGTAAGGGCTGCGCCCCGGCTCTGTCTTGCTAATTAGACTTAAGAGCCCCTCCTGCCTCAGTGCTTAGTCGGCGGAGACACCTACTGAGGGGAGGCGCTCCTCCTCCCCCTAAAGTCAAACCACCCGGTCCTGCCTTCGCTTTCCTGGCTCGATGTGGGCGTGTTTATATGTATATACATATTTTTTTCCCGCTCGGCCACAGCAGCATCAGTTGGGGTTCCCGAAGGTCAGAAAATGGCTATTGATTAATCTATTAGAATAGTTGCCGAGA
The DNA here is from genome assembly GCF_009873245.2 of Balaenoptera musculus. Lineage (NCBI taxonomy): Eukaryota > Metazoa > Chordata > Mammalia > Artiodactyla > Balaenopteridae > Balaenoptera > Balaenoptera musculus. The sequence continues at coordinate 54,224,472 of NC_045785.1, read as the reverse complement.
GAAATAAAAAAGACGTAAAATAACAGGGAACCTATAATAAAGAAGCCTAACTAGCTGCTCGGAGTTGTTAAACGACTTAGCATGTGAAAAAGTCGGAAATGAGGCGCTGGGGAAGGAGCCGGGATTGTCAGCGGCCTGGGTAAGTCGAGTGGGGCCGGGAAGAGGCTTCGGGCCTCTAGGTTAGACGCCGCGCCCAGGCTGCGATGGCAGACAACGCGGGGAGCGGGCGGTGTGACTTCGCAGGCGCCCAGGCCCAGCCTCCTGGGAGCGGGACCGGCCCCGAGCTTGCCAGCGGGCTAGGCTCTCACTGCTGCTAACTAACGTGGATTCTTTTTCCTCTTAGGGCATAGACAAACCTTCCAAGATTTAACTTCCTCAGAAACCAGCAACAGAGGAGGTGGAGGAGGAGGCGAGGATGCGGCCAGTGAGCACCGACTTTCTTTGGCAAGGAAAGTCAGTGATGGTAGGAAAGACTGTGGGCATTTAACTGGGATGTGGCGGGGGCGCAAACCTACCCGGGTGCGTTGCATTGCTGGGGCGCGTGGACCTCGCACTTCAGAATAGTGCTCCTGACCGGGTGAATCCGCGATGCGCCGCCTCTTCCCCTCCCGCATTTTTAGGCAGCCTCCTTGCGAGCCGCGAGTGCCTACCGGGTGTGGCGGGCTCTTGGAACCCAAGCCCAGTCTGGCCGCTGAGGCCTGCGAGGGGAGTGCGGGCCTCACCAGAAGAAGGAGCACAAGGGCGGATGGTCCGAGAGAAAATAGTGAAATATTTACAGAAGACACTAAGAAATGGATACATTTCCTGGCGGACAGTAGTACTTCTGATTCCCTGTGTCTCTCACCTACGATCCCCCTCTTTCCTTAGCCTAGACACACACGTAAACTCGCTTCATTATAGGCAGTGCGACACACAGACTGACTTTAATTTTCATTAGATAATTTCCCGGTTAAAACACTAGCACGTTGGATCCCCACTTCGCAGGATGTTCCTGGTTGAAGCTGGGGCAGTTACTCCAACTTGAGACACCCACGAAACTCCAAGGTTTTTCTGTATCTAAATGAAACCCCGATTGCACCTGACCCTAAAATGCATCTGGGTTCATTTCCGCAGCTGCACCGCTTTGTGGCCCGCAGACTCCGAACCGTTTACAATACCACCTAGACAGCTTCCAGCGAAACCGACCGGAGCGGCGAGCTGGCCGCCCACCGACCCCCCCGGCAGCGGAGGTCCCGGCTGCAACTGTCCCAGTAAACCAATAATTACAAAAGGAAGGTCGGAAGGACACGAAAAAGAAACCGAAATTCGCAAATTCACAAATCCCTTTTGCTCAGCTTCGGTTGTACAGCCCCAGAGGCAGGCGCGGGCCGCAGCAGGAGCCCTACCGCAGCCTACGAGGCTGGGCCCGCGTGGACGCGTGCGCGCGCGCGCGTGTGTGTGTGTGTGCGTGCGGGAGGGTGGCGGCTCCGTGGGCTGCCCTCCGCAGTGTTCTTGAAGTATCCTCCAAATGAGCCTAATTTCGATTTCTCTGCCCGCCAGGGCTGGCTCTCAGGACTCCCTCGGCGCCGCTGTCTCTGCCTCTCAGCCTCCCTCGGCCAAGACCTGGCTCAATCCGTCCATTCCCCGGTGTCTCTGGAACCTCCCTGGGGGAAGGGGTGGGAGGTGAACAACTCCCAGCCGCCAGTTCCATTTGTTGCGCTTTTATCCTTCGACACAATAAAAGTCAAATTAATTGATTCATACCATTAATTACGGGGCGTAGCGTGAAAAGCAACGCTTCCCCTCGGTTAGCGATCTATTGTGCTAATCTCTTGTTCAATCAGTGTTACCATCTGATGCCGGGTCTGGCCCTTACAGAAACTTTTCGACTCGATTAGCTAAATGATGAGACGTGCGGGACCTACTGGCTGTGGCCCCGACGTCCTGCACCCGTGCGGGCCCAACGGCTGAATATCGATTTCCAGCGGAGGCGGCGGATTTTCCCGCGACCTCTCTAGGCTAGGAAGCCGGCCGCCCTTTCCTCCTTCCGGGCGGACAGCAGCGCCGCGCAGCCTCCCGAGGTTGGAAGGAGGCTAAGCGGCAGCCCAGGTGGGAGGCAGGAAGGTTCCCGCTGCCATCGCCGCGGGACGCCGCCAGGGCGGAAGGGCCCGAGCCCGACGAGGTGCAGGGTCCTGTCCTAGGCCGACTAGATTCCGGGCTAAGTAAATCCTGTTTGCCGCGTAATCTCAGCTTGCAGCTAAAAGCCCATAGGTCGTCAGTTACCGCCAAACTTTAGAACAGACAGAGATGGGAGATGTGAGACGGATACAGAAAGACAGGGACACATTTGTGGGGGGAAGAAAGATGTGATAGAGGGAACGGAAATATTAGTGGGGGGGGGGGAGGAAAGAGAAATGTGGATAAACATTTTCTGAGTCTCAGAGGGTTACTGGGGAGGTAGAAAGAGGGAGAATGAAAACACACACACGCACAAACAATTACTATGAGTGAGAGTGACTACTTGGGTCACAACAAGCAAACTTCCCCGGAGGGATTTAAAGAAGATGGCAGCCAGCTGTCTCACCTGTTCAAATGTTTGAAACGTTTCAGCCAAAGAGAATGTAATGAGGCTCCCTCCATTTCTCCTGGGGCGGGCTGAGTCCGTGGTACCCAGCTGCGGAAGCCGCCGGGACCGGGGCCGTTGGGGGCGGGGGTTGGTAGTGGTGGTGGAGCGGACCGAGGTTCTAGCAACAGGAAACAGGAAAAGTGGAGTTCGGATCGATTGGAAGGAAATTGAGACGTCTCGGGGGAGGGGAGATTTAGAGTGTGTGTCCTGGGGGGTGAGATGGGGGTGGGGGAGACAGAGTGGATGGAACAGTTTATGACGGAGAAAGGGAAATTAATTACAACTCAATTTGGGTTCTTAAGTGGTCAACACAGGACGAGGGGCACGGTCAGGGTGTGCGTGCGGAAGGCTGGAATGGCCCACCTACCCCTCGCCAGGCCCAAGCGAACCCAGGTGCCCTCTTCCTCCTCCTTTAAGTCAGAGACTATGCCAATGGTTTGAATAAATCGTTGGCCCGAGGTGAGATAAATCTTTACGCCCGGGCGCGTGTGCGCTTTTCTTGCAATACGGGGAGAAAGGAGCACGTTCAGCGCAGTGAGGGGCGCGACTCCCACAGAGAGCAGCCACCCTCCCTCTGCTGCAGGGGAAACAAAACGTGGGTGGAGCCCATCTGGAATATACCCCTCTCTCCACCCCGCAAAAACCAAAGTCGGCTCTTTCTTGACAGTCTTCACAGATGTGTTAAACTATTATCAGCCTCTGCCTGGATGGCCGCCACCAAGGGAGGTGGGAAGGGCTGAGATGATATCCGGGTCCCCAACGCATCCAAGTTATTTCTATTACCACCCTTGTATACCTTTCCAGATCTCTTTGGGATGGGGGGAAAAGATTAATTTAATGTACATGTTTGGATTTGCATCTCAAAACTTCATTTATTTACAAGGTGTCCGCCACTCAAGGCCCATGCCAAGAAGTGCCTTGTAATGGCGAGAGAGACCAAAGGGAAAGGAACAGAGAGAGGGAGAGAGAGAGAGGACGGCTTCGAATTTATTTATATTGGAAATGTATAAACATCCATTCTGTAAAAGGCAACACGTTTAATTAACGATGAGAGAGCAGTTAGGGGCAGAAAGCTAGTAAAATTGTGTGATAAATTTATGGCATTGTTAGCGTGCTTTTAATTATGGCTATTATGTTAATTATTTCACATTAGCATGGAGTTATCAGCAGCATGTCAGATTTAATCAAAACGAGCCTTTCTCTCGAAAATTGTTCTTTTCATCCGCGAGGAGAAAGGTCCTGGGCAGGACTGGGGTTTAAAAATGACTTGGCATTGAAAGCTCGAGTCTTCTCGACGCGGTTTGGTGCGATGCGGCCGGGCCCGGCTGTCCGCTGGGTCCCTCCAGGCTACCGGCAGCTCGCGGAGGAGCCGAGGGCTGGGTTTTTAGGAATTCACCATTTTCACCCCCTTCGGAGCCGACACTTCATCATATGGGATCATTCTGTCAAACAATATGATGCCGCTCATTTTTATCTGTCCCGCTTTACAAAACCCCCATTCAGCCCAACGAGGAGCAACAAAAGCGTTGGAGTGGCGAGGCGGCTGCTGGCGACCACAGCCTCCCGGGCGCGCGGGGGAGAAAGGCGAGAGGGGCCGAGGAGAGCGGGCAGCGGGCGCGCGCCCTTCGCCGCCCGAGGGAACGCGGCTTGGCAGGGCCCGCGCGCCCAGGTGGCGGGTCCTCGGGTGTGGCCCGGGCGGGACCTCTCCCGGGCCGGCACCCGCCCTCGGCCTCCCCGCGGGCGCCGGGCGGAAGCGCCTTTCCCTCCCCGAGAGCGACTCGCCCACCCAGGCCACATCGATTTCTCAATCACTGCGGATCGATTTATTGAGAGCAAATAAATAGCCCGTTTTGGAAACGTTTCAATTGTTGCCTTGATGGTTGGGGCGCTGACGAGGGAGGGCGCGCAGGGCCGAGGGGCGCGCGCGGGAAGGTCCTTCTGGGAACGTGGGGGGCGCGAAGGCCGAGCGCCACTCGCCGCGGGAGCCTCGTGTGTGCGCGCGCGGCCGCCGCCGCACGTCCCCCACACTTGGATCTCCGGCGACGCCCCGGCCTCCTCGAGGGTTCGGCTTCCTCCGCTCGCGCTCAGCTCCCCCTGGCGGCGGGGCGAGCGGGAGTTCAGCGCCCAGCCTTTACACCTCGTCACGTCCAGGCAAGTTCGCCGGGGTTCTGAGTCCTTCAAAAGTTCCCCCTCAGGCCACCGAGCGACCCTGAGTCCAGTCCCCGGGGCCCGCGCCGGGTGGAGGTTCTCAGGCCCCGGGCAGCTCGCGCCCACCCCGCTGGCCTTCCGGCCCGGGCCCGCGGACGCTGCTGCCTCCTCGCCCCGGCCCCGCAGCGGCCTTCCTGCGCAAGACCACTCAGGCCCCCGCCCTTCCCGGGACTGGGCTGTGGACTGGCCAGCTGTTGCCTTATTTTTAGAGCCATTCCATTCGCGCGGTTATATTTAACTCGATCCACTCCTCCGAGGAGGTCGCCAGGACATCGAATTCTCTACATCGCAGCTTGGGCCCGCCTGCCTAGCCTCAGTGGCAGGTTGGAAAACCCCTGCTTAAGAATCTTTGACATCTCTGGAGCTTGGCTAGGAGAGGGAGGTTGAGAAGGCTGGTTCTAGAAGCAGTCGCCACCGCGCCTGCACACACACTGCGAAGAGGGTCAGTCTTGGGTGGGGGAGGGGAGTGTGGAGGAGGATTCGGTCCCAAGGGAAGGATTCTCTGCGGGGAGTATTGGGTCCATTTCCTACTTATGCATGAGCCAGAGCACCCAGGTGACCTGGAAGACGCCTTACAACTCTGCCCTTCAGAAAGGTTATGATTTTTGTATTCATGCAGAAATCCTCTCTCCTCTCTACTCCTGAACAAGGGCAACAGGATACTTAAATTTAAACTGGCTCCTCAGTTTCAGCCCAGTCTTCCCTCGGCAAAATCTCAAGAAGACTATGCCACTGGCCCAGTCACATCCCAGGGAAGGGACCCATTTGGATAACATATAGAAACACCATCATAATACATACTTTTTCTCTCAGAAGGGCAAACTGAATTTACAAGAAAAAAAAAAAAAAGTAAAAGTCACATACTAAAGATACACATACAGATGTGACAAGACCTGGGATATTAAATGCACTTTTAAAATTTAAATTCTTCTCCTTCTAACACTTTTAAAGAAAGGACTTTCTTAACCTTGGGTCCAAAGCAGATATTTCTGGCTGCCTCTTTTTGTAGATCTCCCTACAATGCACCGGAGAAGGATGGAAGTCATACAGCTGAATTTAGCCGGAGAGGATGCTCTAGCCAAGCACTCTCCGTCTGGCGTGGGGGGTGGGGGTGGGGGGTTGGCGGGGGGCGAGGGGGGGCGTGCTGGCAGCACTCAATAAATATTGGTTCAGTAACTGAAATCAGTAAGACACAGCCTCACTCTGATGAGTGACTTATCAAAGAAAGTTTATAGCTAAAATGTGGTATAATTAATTGTATAAATATTTATCATAGAATGTTACAGGAGTTCAGAGTAGACACACCTAACTCTGCCTGGAAAAGAGGGGTGTGTAGGAAGGTTTCCCAAAGGAAATAAAGCCTGAGCTGTCTTGAATGATGAGTTAACTGCTGTTCGGTGGATGAAGGGAGGAACCGAGTTCTTGGCAGAGAACCCAGCGAGCCAAGACACAGGGGTATGCAATACAAGAGGAGGAGCTAATCGTTTAATAATTGGAGGGGGCGGGTAGCTGGAGTTGACGCTGTAGAGGCAGACAAGAGTGAAATCATGAAGATTCCTGAATATTGTGCTAAAAAGCCTGAAGTTGATAAGGAGCCACTGAAGGGTTTTAACGTTATGATTGGCACGATCAGAGTAAAATTTTGCAACAATCTTTTGGGGCCATGTGAAGGATAAACTAGAGGGAGTAAGACTGGAGGTAGTAAAGAGGCTATTTCAGTTATCTCAGTAAGAGGTGATGAAGATGTGACTTAAAGGCAGTGGGACTAGAGAAGAGGGGATGAATTGGAGAAAAATTTAGAAAGTAAACTTGATAGTACTAAGTGTCTGATTAATAAGGGAGAAGGAGTTCACAGTAACTCTCACATAGGAAATTTGGGCGTCTGGAGGAAATGTTGGTACGGAGAGGGAGAATACAGATGGAGGAACACTCTAGTCTCTTGCTCCTCAGCCATCCACATGATTACCCAAGTTACCTCCTTAAATATCAGTCAGAGCATGCCAATCACTTCCCAGGTCAAAAACCTCATTGTTTATAGAAGAAAATTCAAAGTCTTTAGGAAAGCATTTCAGGCGTGCCATGATCTGGCTCCAACTTAGCTTCTAGTTTCATTTGCACTCCATGCTGTAGCCCCATGGGACTGTATTCCATTCCCAGGACATACTATGAACTCCATTATATACCAGTTGTGTGACCTTAAGCATATCCCTTAAACTTCTTTGTGCCTTATTTCTTCATCTGTAAAAATGGAGATTATAGTACCTTCTTTATGGGATTGTTGTAAGGATTAAATATACCCAAAACACTTAGAACTGGGTTTGACCCATAGTTTTAAGAATCACTCCAAAAAATTTTTTTTAAATGAATTTTGTCTTTGTGATGCATTTTCCTGTTTTCTTTTTCTTTTTTTTTTTAAATTAATTTATTTTTGGCTTCGTTGGGTCTTCTTTGTGGTGCGCAGGCTTCTTGTTGTGGAGCACGGGCTCTAGGCATGCGGGTTTCAGTAGTTGTGGCACACGGGTTCAGTAGCTGTGGCTCGCGGGCTCTAGAGCGTAGGCTCAGTAGTTGTGGTGCACAGGCTTAGTTGCTCCACAGGATGTGGGATCTTCCCGCTAGGGACTGAACCCGTGTTCCCTGCATTGGCAGGTGGATTCTTAACCGCTGCGCCACCAGGGAAGTCTGCCTTTTCCTGTTTTCTGATTGAGAGACATAGTCCCAGCCTTCTTGGAGCTTTCAGTTTAGTTGTGAAGAGAAAGGGAGGAGACATTGTAAGCCCTTGAAGGTAGAGATTGAGAGGCTTAGATTATTATTATTTTTTGATCTTGAAAGTGACTATTGTAGAACTTTGAGCAAGGAAGTGATGTGACTGGATATGTGTTTTAGCAATATCACTCTATCATTGATGTGGAGAATGGACTGAACACAGAAGTTGATGAGTTCAGTTTTGCACGTACTGAATTTTAGGTACTGGTGGAATTTCAGAGTTGAGATAATTAATAGGAGATAGGAATCTAGAGCAGTGCTGTCTAATGGAAATATAATGTGAGCTACAAATGTGAGTTATGTATGTACTTTTATATATGTTAGTTAGGTATGTCTAACAGCTACATTTAAAAAAGTAAACAGAAACAGGTAAGTTGATTTTAATGATACATTTTGTTTAACCCAGTATACCTGAAAATATTGTCATTTAAGCATACAATGTATATAAAAGTTATGAGATATTTTCTATTCATTTTTTTCTAAGTCTTTCAAGTATGATGTGTATTTTATCCTTACAGCCATCTCAATTTGAACTAGCCACATTTCAAGTGCTCCATGGCCACAAGTAGTTAATGGCTATCATACTGGATAGCTCAGGTCTAGAGTTTAAGAGAGAAGTTGGGATTACAAATAAAGGCTTAGGAGTCATCAGCGTTCACGTGTGATAGTTCAGGCAATGAGAGTGTGTAAGCTCAGCAAATGGGAGTGTGTGCAATGAGAAAAAGGCCAAGGGAATATCAGAGAGGGGAGAAGGAAGAAGAGCCCATAAAAGAAAGTGAGAAAATAAATAGAGCTTAAATTGGGAGCAAGTATGATCATGGGAAGCAAGGAAGAGGGACTTTTGAGAAGATAAAAGTTGTCAACAAGGTCAAGTGTTTCTGAGATGTATTTTTATTATGTGTAATTGTTATATGGATATTATTATAAGTGTTTGGCCTTCTCTGAAAGGAATTATTCAAATTCCGGCAAGGCAGTTATTGAAAGTAGATACCATTTCTTCATTCTGTGCATAGTTGAAAAATGTTATTGTTTGATTTCATTAAAACATGCATATTGCCTCTTTCTATGAACTTGTGCCACAGTCACAATGACCAAAATGTTCATTGCTCCTTGCCTGGAACGGTTCCAGTTTAAGCCTACTTTTCACATGTAATTATATCTAGGGCCTATTTTATTCTCAGAAGTGTCCCAGTTTGGATAATAAAGTATTTGGTCACCCCATACATGGTAGACATAACTTTCAACACTTAGAGTATACTCAAGCTGTCCAGGAGGTTTTCTACTGATGGATAGAGAGGTGCTTAAAACAAATATAGGTGCCACTAACTATAGTTTTAATTGCCTCCCAGTTAGATCAGGGCTTCTCTTTGCACTCTCCTGAGGTTTTCTGAAAGGAAACTAAAGCAGCATAACCTGCCAAGTAAGACTGTGACTGAATTTTCTTTGTGACCCAAAATAAATCTATACATTCCCATCCCATCCACACCTCCAGGATGATGTAAGTGATTTTATTAAGTACTTGCTGTGTGCTAGGTGCTCTCTTATTTACTTTACATGTATTTATTTAATCCTTATAACAATCTTGTGAGGACGAACAGTAATTATTCCCATTTTACAAATGAGGAAGGCCACTCAGACAGGATTTGAAGGCAGTTTGGCTCTTAACCACTACACTGCACTGCCCTCTAATATCATCTTTCTTTTCATTTGCCCCTTCTTTCCTTTCCTCATCCCCAATGGCTTTCTTACTGTCACACACAACTGAATTAAACCTTTCAATGGGGGCATATTGATTAAATGCCTCTATAATATTATTATTAATCATTTGAATTATGGAAGACGATGCACAAAGAACAGAGATCTTTATTGTCTAGTCGTTACTGCAGAGTTTGATATTTTGCTCTTTTCTGGGATGAAGATATGTATCAACCATTTTGTGCTATTTTCTTTTAAAAGGGACCCTAATACTTTCTTGGTAACTGGTTTTGAGAATCTTTAAGAAAAAAAAATATTATAGCACTTTTGGGGCTTCCCTGGTGGCGCAGTGGTTGAGAATCTGCCTGCCAATGCAGGGGACACGGGTTCGAGCCCTGGTCTGGGAAGATCCCACATGCCGCGGAGCAACTAGGCCCGTGAGCCACAACTACTGAGCCTGCGCATCTGGAGCCTGTGCTCCGCAACAAGAGAGGCCGCGATAATGAGAAGCCCGCGCACCGCGATGAAGAGTGGCCCCCACTTGCCACAACTAGAGAAAGCCCTCGCACAGAAACGAAGACCCAACACAGCCATAAATAAATAAATAAATAAATAAAACCCAAAAAAGTTAAAAAAAAAAAATATTATAGCACTTTTAATAACAACACCATGAATTATTATCTATCACTACATTATCCCCAAATTTAGAAGTTTAAAATAGTAAATACTTATTTTCTCATAGTTTCTGTGGGTCAGGAATTCAGAAGGGGCATAGCTTGGTGATTTGTGTTCTGTATCTGCCGTGAGGCTGCAGATAAGCTGTTGACTGGGCTGCATTCATATGAAGACTTGATTGGGGCTTACTCACATGGCTGTTTGCAGGAGGCCTCAGTTCCTTGCCATGGAAACCTCTTCATAGGACTGCTTATGTCATGGCAGGTGGGTCACCAGAGCAAGTGATGTAAGAGAAAAAGAAAGGCAGAAGCCACAAGGTCTTTTATGATCTAGCCTCATCACATGCTATCACTTCTGCTGAGTCTATTGGTCACACAGAGCAACGCTGATTCAGCGTAGGAGTGCACTATATATAAGGAGTGAATACCAGAATGTGGGGATCGTTGGGGACCATCTCGGAGGTCTGCTACCACAATTCACTCTCTGCTCCCTGATTCATGTTGCTCCCATATGTAAAATGTACTCTCTTCCTCCCAAAGTTCCTAAAAGTCTCATTCCGTTACAGCATCACCACAGAATTCAGAATCTCATCATATAAGTCAGGTGTAGATGACTTCTCAGATGTAGTTCCATAAGCTCCTTGAGTACAGTTTCTCTTTCTCAGAACACTTGTGAACCAAAGAGACAAATTATCTTCCTCCACATACACTCAATGTAGGATAGGCATAGGATTACTGCTATACAGACATTCTTCTTCAAAAAGGGGGAATAGGGAGTCACACAAGAGTCACTGGTCTAGAGCAATTCTGATATACAGTTATGCACAGGTTGACGTTTCCTAGATTAGGGCTCAATGTCTGAAAATAATCCTTTGTGGCTCTTGGCTCCACCTTCTGGGTTCTTATTTCCACCCTCCAAGTTATCTTTCCTTTCTCATGAAGGATAGCACACGTTTGCAGCTGAAGTAGTTTTCTTAACCTGCTTGCTGCTTGTAGAATTTGGGGGGATCCGAAGACCTCTTTTTTTTTGAGCTGTTTGCTTCGTCCAATCTAGTGATGTTTCTGACAATATATTTCTCTTCTGATGAGATTGGGCACGTTCAGGGTGGTATGGCCATAGACTCTTCTGCTAATATAATTCCCCAGGTATCTCTATCATCCCCCCGGCCACGTATATTGATAAAAATGAACCCCATTCCAGGGGATGAAACTTGATTGACTTAATCCAGCTATGATGGTTTCATCCACCTTGCCAAAGACTGATGAAGACATGGTAAAGTGATACCATTCTGTCCAATGAAAAAGAAGGGGAAGATTGTTTAGGGGCTTCCAGGAAAGGTTTTCTTTGCTGACAAAACGATCTCTAAGGAAGGAAATGTTCCTCTTCTTCTACTAGGCGTGTGTCTGCATGATACTTGCAGTTGTCATCTTTTATTCTTGAGTTTGGCAGAAGAAAACAATGAGAAGCACTTAGATTCTTCATTATATAATTGAGCAACGGAATTAATCAAGGACAGAAAAACAAATTTTCTTTATTTTTAAACCAGTTGCTAGTTGTGGTCATGAATTTAAAGTGAAACCCAATCAGCATGGCTGTGTGGTTGGTTGTTTATTTTTTTAATTTGTTTTATTTTTTAATTTTTTTTATTTTTTACTAACGTATAGTAGAATTACAGCGTTGTGTTAATTACTGCTGTACAGGAAAGTGACTCAGTTATACATTTATATACATTCTTTTTCATATTCTTTTCCATTACGGTTTATCACAGGATATTGAATATAGTTCCCTGTGCTATACAGTAGGAACTTTTTGGTTTTTTAAAAATACATCCACTTTTTAAAAAATAAATGTATTTATTTATTTTTTTATTTTTGGTTGCGTTGGGTCTTCGTTGCTACACACGGGCTTTGTTGGTTTTGTTTTTTGGACCAATTGCTCAGGTGAAGGCTGGAGAAAAGGTTTTGGTGATTATGTGTTTGCTAAGTACAGTGTGTGTACTCTTCAAAGGAGTTACTGTATAATTATGGCTCTCTCTCTTTCCCTTTTACACCCTTTACCCTTTTACTAGCCCCCATACTCTCTCCTATCTTTTTCCTTTTCCTCTTCCTATTTTCCCTCCTCCTTTCTCCTCCTCTTCCTCCTGCATAGGTAGCTTCCTGATTCTCAGTCTTCTTTGAGCTACCATTTACATGTATGAATTGTCTTACTCAATCCTCGTAACAACCCTGTCTAGCAGGTACTGATTAATATTCCCATTTTCTAATCGAGGGATTAGATTAAGCAACTTGTTCATGGCCATATAACTGGCGTCCAGCTCAAGCCTATATGATTCCAAAGTCTGTGTTTTAACCAGTATGCAGGAGTAAAAGGAACTCTTCTAAAGAAAGACCATTCACTAGCTCTTAGTGTTAAACTAGTTGAGTTCATATATCTACCCAGTGGATATAGATAAACAGAAAACGGTGGTCAAGGCCTCTAATTCTTGTGGGAGCCAATATGGTAAGTTTAATCAAAATTTCAGTGCTTATTTTCCGTTAAAACATAGGAGGTTAAACCTCAAAGTTTAAAACAAGATCAAGATTCTAATTTCTCTAACTAGTTCCAGCCTATGAAATGAGCTGGTTCCCCAGACGCCTGATTACTTTGCCACTTTTAGGTAGCTAGACAGGAGGAAAATGTCAGTCCAGAGCCTCTCACCCACCCTTACCTATAATGAGCTGCTAAAAGGGTGGCAACTACTTCTGATATTTATCTTTTTTTCCAGAGTATTTTATACCAAACCATGGCCAAGAAATCATTCTATGAGGCCTAAGGAAATGAATCTTTGTGTATTCGCTTAGATAACTTTATGTTTTTATTTTTAAGAATTCACATTCTTTTTTTTTTTTTTAAATTGAGGGCAATTGCTTTTTAAAAATTAATTAATTAATTAATTAATGGTAGTGTTTGGTATATGTTGCTGCACGCAGGCTTTCTCTAATTCCGTCTAGCGGGGGTTTCTCTTGTTGTGAAGGACGGGCTACAGGCGCGTGGGCTTCAGTAGTTGTGGCACACAGGCTTAGTTGTTCCGCGGCATGTGGAATCTTCCCCGACCAGGGATCGAACCCATGTCCCGTGCTTGGTAGGCGGATTCTTAACCACGGCACCACCAGGGAAGTCCCTAGATAACTTTACTTTTAGTGTCTTGATTTTACAGTTGTTTAAAGGGAGTCATATTTAGTTTTGACGTGTCTCTTTCTTTTTCAGGAATAGGAAATTGGTCTCAGAAAAGCCCTAAAATTTGTCTCTGGTAGTCTTATCAGTCTGTAACTCCTTGGGACTTCTTAGGAATTCAAAAATTTTTGAACACAGTACCTTAAAGAGAAAACAGTTTTCTTTGAGCTGTGATTTGGGTGTTGTATAGAGAAAGTGATCTTTAGTTTGGAGATGGGCGGTCCTCTTGTCCTCCTATAGATCTGTGGTGATAACTCACAAAGAGCCCTGATGCCCCCAGGGCATTTACAGTTTTTGAATATTCACTCCTATGTATTTAAAAGACTTAGAGAAAAACAGCCATACTTACTCTTTTATTATGTTAATCTAATTTACATACTGACTGGAATTGTTTATGTAGGGGATTTTGACTGTGGTATTGTTTGCCTAAGGAAGAAAACTTGGTAGCAATTTTGTCATGCAGTATTTACAGTCTGCATTGCTGTATATATTGGGGGAAACTTGCTAAAATATTGCATGACAGGAAATTTCAATAAGCATGTTTAAATGAATTTTAAGAAACCAGACAGAAAGGAAATATGCCTCTGTGGTTCTGAAACATTTATCTCCCTGGGTGGAAAAGGGTAGGGGTAAGCCTTTGAATGATAGATTGTCCAAGAGAAAAATGTACATTAATCTGTGGTTTAATGTGTTCCCTAAATGTCTTAATTGCTTTTAAAGCCATGTAAATAAATAACATTCAAAGGATGTGAATTAATATCCTAAGAAATGACTTTCCTGATATAGGGGCTCCTATTTCAAATAATATTTATAAGGCACTACAAATAATTTTTCAGTCCAGAATTAAGAAGCCTGAGGTTGGGAAACCTGAATTTACCAACTGTTAAGGTAGGAACATTTGTTTGTTTTGTTTTACAATGAGGTTAATCCTTGCCCTAGGTATTCACTTGTTATTTTATAAAGGAAGGAAGGATCAACTCTCCCTGGGAGGGGACAAAGGATCTTGGATTGCTAAATCTTCATGGTTATTACAGTACTTTAAAGCTAGGAATTGAACCTGAAGATAAACTCAGCATGCCTTTAGTTTTATTTCTGAACAGAACATTTTAGGTCTAAGAGAGAGAAGTTAAGGTTTGTTTTAAATGAGCACCAATTTTCTGAATTAAAAGTGAGTGCATTCTCATCATAGTGCTTCTCACTCTCCCCTTAAATGATTAAAACAAAAATCTATAAGCTGATTACCATTTTGGAGAAGTTTTAGTATTGAACTTTCTTTGATTTATAAATTTCAGCTTATTCTCTCACTTTTGTACCTACAAGTGACACCTCCCCTTACTCCTCCCCAACATATGAAGATTCCCTGGTATTTTTATCTTTGACTCATGGTAAGAAATACATGTCCTCGTATATAAATACATGTAACTAGATTCATATACATACATGAAACACACGTTTCATAGAATAAAATTCACACTATATGTATTGTACTATGATTTTTTTTTTTTCCTATTCTGGGAAAAAAGATGCTTGATATAACCCACAAAATCGATTTCATGGCCCACTAATGAGTTGCAACCAGGAGTTTGATAAAACACTATCTAGACTCTAGAGAAGTAATTGAATTGAAGAAGCACATTCTTTTTTTTTTTTTACTTTTCTTGGTGTCCATACATTTGTTCTCTACATCTGTGTCTCTATTTCTGCCTTGCAAACAGGTTCATCTGTACCATTTTTCTAGATTCCACATATATGCGTTAATAGACGATATTTGTTTTTCTCTTTCTGACTTACTTCACTCTGTATGACAGTCTCTAGGTCCATCCACGTCTCTAAAAATGACCCAATTTCGTTCCTTTTTATGGCTGGGTAATATTCCATTGTATACATACGTACCATATCTTCTTTATCCATTTGTCTGTCAGTGGGCATTTAGGTTGCTTCCATGACCTGGCTACCGTATATAGTGCTTCAATGAACATTGGGGTGCATTTGTCTTTTTGAATTATGGTTTTCTCTGGGTATATGCCCAGTAGTGCGATTGCTGGGTCATATGGTAATTCTATTTTTAGTTTTTAAAGGAACCTCCATACTGTTCTCCATAGTGGCTGTATCAACTTACATTCCCACCAACAGTGCAAGAGGGTTCCCTTTTCTCCACACTCTCTCCAGCATTTGTTGTTTGTAGATTTTCTGATGATGCCCATTCTAATTGGTGTAGTTTTGATTTGCATTTCTCTAATAATTAATGATGTTGAGCAGCTTTTCATGTGCCTCTTGGCCATCTGTATGTCTTCTTTGGAGAAATGTCTATTTAGGTCTTCTGCCCATTTTTGGATTGGGTTGTTTTTTTTTTAATATTGAGCTGCATGAGCTGTTTATATATTTTGGAGATTAATCCTTTGTCCGATGATTCATTTGCAAATATTTTTTCCCATTCTGAGGGTTGTCTTTTCGTCTTGTTTATGGTTTCCTTTGCTGTGCAAAAGCTTTGAAGTTTCATTAGGTCCCATTTGTTTATTTTTGTTTTTATTTCCATTACTGTAGGAGGTGGATCAAAAAAATATCTTGCTGTGATGTATGTCAAAGAGTGTTCTTCCTATGTTTTCCTCTAAGAGTTTTATAGTGTCTGGTCTTACATTTAGATCTTTAATCCATTTTGAGTTTATTTTTGTGTATGGTGTTAGGGAGTGTTCTAATTTCATTCTTTTACATGTAGCTGTCCAGTTTTCCCAGCACCACTTATTGAAGAGACTGTCTTTTTTTTTTTTGAAGAGACTGTCTTTTCTCCATTGTATATCCTTGCCTCCTTTGTCATAGATTAGTTGACCATAGGTGACCATTAGTTGACCATAGGTAAACCATGGGTTTACCTCTGGACTTTCTATCCTGTTCCATTGATCTGTATTTCTGTTTTTGTGCCAGTATGATATTGTCTTGATTACTGTAGCTTTGCAGTATAGCCTGAAGTCTGGGAGCCTGATTCCTCCAGCTCCATTTTTTTCCCTCAAGATTTCTTTGGCTGTTCGGGGTCTTTTGTGTTTCCATACAAATTATAAGATTTTTTGTTCTAGTTCTGTAAAAAATGCCATTGGTAATTTGATAGGGATTGCATCAAATCTGTAGATTGCTTTGGGTAATATAGTCATTTTCACAGTATTGATTCTTCCAATCCAAGAGCATGGTATATCTCTCTGTCTGTTTGTGTGATCTTTGATTTCTTTCATCAGTGTCATATAGATTTCTGAGTACAGGTCTTTTACCTCCTTAGGTAGGTTTATTCCTAGGTATTTTATTCTTTTTGTTGCAATGCTGAATGGTATTGGTTCCTTAATTTTTCTTTCTGATCTTTTGTTGTTAGTGTATAGGAATGCAAGAGATTTCTGTGCATTAATTTTGTATCCTGCAACTTTACCAAATTCATTGATTAGCTCTAATAATTTTCTGGTGGCATCTTTAGGATAATCTATGTATAGTATCCTGTCATCTGCAAACAGTGACAGTTTTACTTCTTCTTTTCCAATGTGTATTCCTTTTATTTCTTTTTCTTCTCTGATTGCCGTGGCTAGGACTTCCAAAACTATGTTGAATAACAGTGGTGAGAGTGGACATCCTTGTCTTGTTCCTGATCTTAGAGGAAATGCTTTCAGTTTTTCACCGTTGACAATGATGTTTGCTGTGGGTTTGTCGTATATGGCCTTTATTATGTTGAGGTAGGTTCCCTCTATGCCCACTTTCTGGAGAGTTTTTATCATAAATGGGTGTTGAATTTTGTCAAAAGCTTCTTCTGCATCTATTGAGATGATCATATGGTTTGTCTCCTTCAATTTGTTAATATGGTGTATCACATTGATTGATTTGCATATATTGAAGAATCCTTGCATCCTTGGGATAAATCCCACTTGATCATGGTGTATGATCCTTTTAATGTGTTGTTGGATTCTGTTTGCTAGTATTTCGTTGAGGATTTTTGCATCTCTATTCATCAGTGATATTGGTCTGTAGTTTTCTTTTTTTGTAGTATCTGTGTCTGGTTTTGGTATCAGGGTGATGGTGGCCTCATAGAATGAGTTTGGGAGTGTTCCTTCTTATGCAATTTTTTGGAAGAGTTTCAGAAGGATGGGTGTTAACTCTTCTTTAAATGTTTGGTAGAATTCACCTGTGAAGCCATCTGGTCCTGGACTTTTGTTTGTTGGAAGATTTTTAATCACAGTTTCAATTTCATTACTTGTGATTGGTCTGTTCTTATTTTCTATTTCTTCCTGGTTCAGTCTTGGAAGGTTATACCTTTTTAAGAATTTGTCCATTTCTTCCAGGTTGTCCATTTTATTGGCATAGAGTTGCTTGTAGCAGTCTCTCATGATGCTTTGTATTTCTGCAGTGCCCAGTATAACTTCTTTTTCATTTCTAATTTTATTTGAGTCCTCTCTCTCTCATGTTTTCCTTCATATTATAGCATTTATTTCTTCCTTACATTGTATTCAGACCTGGGATTTTACAGGTTTGAAGATGGAAAGACAGTTTTTATCACTGCTAGCTTCAGGAGTGGAGGAAGTTGTAGCTAGGAAGTATCTCATAGAATAACCTGTTAACAGAATGAAACAGCTGTAACTTGGGTTATGACTATTGGATCCTTGCTGGGTACACTTTAAGCCTATTGTAGAGTTGGTCTTTTATTATAGATGTACTCATTTCATGTGACAGATGGATCTACAGATTTGCTTTTTTAAGCATAGTGTATGGCTACTTAAAAGAATTCCTTTGAAAAAATTTACAAATTTTCTAATATCCTTTTGCATTACAGCAAATAATATTGGAATGTCGACTCCAGGAAGGCAGGGATTTTTGTCCATTTTATTCATGGATATATCCCTGACTCCTAGAACACTGCCTGGCACAAGTTGGTGCCCAGTAAATATTTGTTTAATGAATCTCAACATGGTGTTTCCTAAAGATTTCTCCAGCCGGGACATACCTATCTTCATATAGCATGGAAAGTTATACACAACATTGTTGGTTAGCATTCCTTATCATGTGTTTTCTAGAAGACACTTTGCACCAAGATCACATTTAAAAAATAACTTCAGTGCAGTTTATGGCATGCCAATTGTACATTAATAAAGCTGTTTACAAAACAAAACAAAAAACTCAAAAACTCAAAAAATAACCTCTTTGCTGTAAAATTGTTTCTAGAAGACCCTTGAGCCAAGATCACATTTTAAAAATAACCTCATTAATGTAAAATTGTTGTTTTAAGTGAAACAAATGAGAAACAAACAACCAATGGGAGAAAAAAGAAATTCTAATATAAATAATATCAACCATTTATTGAGTATTTAATAGCTAAGTAGGGAGGGAGGAATTTTGTCATTCAATTCTCACAACTCAGAGAAGTAAATACTATTTTTAGTCCCTTTTTTGAAGAAATTGAGGTTTAGAGGGCCTAAGGAAATTACTCAAGGTGACACAGCTAGTAAGCAGTTAAAAATGGAATTTGAACCCAGGTCTAGTGTTTTAATCATTATAGTATTTGAGCTTGAAGGTTATTCAGACACTGAAGTCACCTTATACAATTCAGTTTGAAATTCATGTATTTGGTATTTTATTCGTTCGTTCATTCATTCCTTCATTCATTCAAGCAAACGAATTGAGAACCTACTTTATAACAGGTATTACGTATACAGTGGTAACCATACTAGATACAGTTGGTTCCTGCTCTCATGACCATAGGATCTGAGAGAGCAGACAGATAATACAGACAAGTTCAGAAACAAATAAAAAAGTATAAATTGTGATGAAGGAGGAAACAGAGTGTTATGATAGAAAATAATAGCTGGGAAACCCTATGGTGACATTTTAAGATAGAGTTGCCTGGTTGGTCTTTTAAGCTAAGATCTGAAGGATGAGGAACCAGTCTATATAAGAGTTTTGGGGTAGCTGGTGGGTGGTGAGGAGGGAAGGGGGGTGAGCACTGTGTTCCAGGTGGCAGAATGACCCAAATGGCCAAAGCCCTGAGGCAAAAAAAAGTTTGGCTATTTAGACAGGAGCTTTTTGTGGAAGAGGGACAGGAAACGCAGCTGGAGAAGTTGGCCAGGGCCAGATCATATAGGGTCTTATAGGCCATGGAAAGGAGTTTGGATTTTGTTACACATACAAAAAGGGATAGCCATTCTCAGATCAGTCCTGTTAACAGTAACATAATATAATGAGAGGTTCTTTTTTTTTTTTTTTTAATTTATTTATCAGTAATAGTGGCTCACGGGCTCTTAGTTGCTCCGTGGCATGTGGGATCTTCCCAGACCAGGGCCCGAACCCGTGTCTCCTGCATTGGCAGGCAGATTCTCAACCACTGCACCACCAGGGAAGCCCAAAGGAGAGGTTCTTAATTGGAATACTTGGATTGCATCAAATGAAATTTCAAGATCTAATTAATTAGCATATATTACCTTAACTACTGTGTATCCCTTTACTATTATCCAGCCTTCTAACACCCTTTTCAAGAGTGCATGTGTCTTCTTTGGTAATTTTCCATTTGGAAATGCCCAGCGTTTTATTTTAATTTCTCTACTATCTATCCCATAATACACTGATTGGCTTTTAGAAAGCATGTGTTGAAATCGTACTAAGTGACTCAGATATGGA
Organism: Balaenoptera musculus; assembly: GCF_009873245.2. NCBI lineage: Eukaryota > Metazoa > Chordata > Mammalia > Artiodactyla > Balaenopteridae > Balaenoptera > Balaenoptera musculus. The sequence goes on along the minus strand of NC_045785.1, from coordinate 54,204,674 downwards.
TCCTAACCTAATGAACTTGCAGAGTAGCAGCAGAGTTAAGATACATAAAATATTATAAAGGAGAATGTGTTAAGTGGGCGAAAAGATACCAATAAAGTACTCCTGGGAGTTCAGAAAAGAGATTTCTTTTAGCTCTGGGGGATTCAGGGGGAGGGGGTGGGGATTAAGAGAGAGACTTCCTGAAGGAGGTAGCATTTGCTCCCTGTTTTGAAAGGATAAGTGAGATTTAAACATTAGGAAGTTAAGGGCAAAAAATCCTGTTAAAAGTTCCAAGTATAAATGAGTGCCTGTGTGTTTAGCGTGATCCTTGCTACATTGCAGATCCTCAATTTGATATGATTGTCACCAGACCCTTGGGAGACAGCCAGGACTAAAATAGTTAGAAAGTGTTATGCAGTAGGATTGAAGTTCATAGCCCTCTGCAGGAAATTATCTGTAGATCCAGCCAGGGCTCGTTTGTCTTGACTTTCTCAGCTGCTTAAATTTATTAACAAATTATATGGAGGCCTAAAGAATTAGACAGGCAGTTTTAAAAAAGCATTGGATGGGGAGACGAAGAATCCAATCTTGCTCTATTGCTATCTTGATGTGGGATCTGTTTCTTTGTCTGTAAAATGGAAAATGATGATTCTGTTCCTTCAACCCCCTTCCTATGAAGGCAGAGATGACTATGAACAGTGATGAAAAAGCTCAGAAGAAAGATACTGCATAAATTGCATCAATAAAAACAACAATTAAGAAAGCACTATGATGCAAAATGACATTGTTTAAACTCTTTTAGGCAGAAGGCTTTGTGTAGAACCATGGGGTAATTTGAAATTCTCTCTTCTTTATTTTGAAAAAGATATCTCAGTTAGGAAGTTAAAAGAAGACTAGAGATATTTAAATTTGTGGCTAAGTGTGGTCAATTCAGAAGGCATTTTATACGGCTGTCTGTCCTGACTAACTGGGTGGGGAGGGTGCGGGTGGTGTCCTTTGATAAAATGTGGAAGTGAAACACTAAACCCAGCACCAGTTTAAAAAGCAGCATTCACAGTAACTTCAGGATGCACTTGTATCAATTACAGTCAAAGCATAAAAAATATTTGGAATAAGGCTGAAGATGTTGTACAGAAGGATTTCTTAAAAAAGAGGGGTTTCTTGAAAACTAAGGTGCAACCTTATTATATTTTATTCTGAATGCCGTCACTGTATAATATATGTTGAAAAAAATCTAAGATTGAAGAATGGTAAAATACATTGTGGTGAAACATTTATTATATCTATCAACCTCCCAATTCTCTCCAGCTTAATATATTTAAATAATTATGATTACTACTTGAAGGAGATTATTCTTTCTGATCTTAATTTGAAGCAATTCTGATTTTAAATACTAAGAAGACAAAAGGAAACTAAGACTTTTAGTTAATTAATAAAGCTATTTCCTAGAGAATTAAAAAAAACTCTCAATACATTTTAACCTTTCAAAATCAGAGCAATACCATCAACTATATATTTGTCTTATATATTATTTAATGATTTATAATATCTTTTTCAAAGAAAATATTTTGAATGAAACCTTAATTTTTACATGTTAATTTATAAGTAAACTCTAATCCCAAACCAGGGTTTCTAGAGGTTATGTTCTAGTATGTAAAATATTTAGAAAGGTTTAAAAAAATGTATATTGAAAATACCTCTCTTTTGTCTTTTATACCAAAGTTTTACTATTAAACCAGGTTGAAAGTGGACTGGTTATGGGAATGAGAAAATAGGCTTTCTTGGAAATGGCATATCAAGAAGTGGGTTAGCTTTGTATGGTACATAATTTTACTTAAGTACTTAAGGCCAGCTTTAAGATACAACATTAACGATACCAATTATATAAATGTTTTCACACCTTTAAACATATTTCTCTACGTTATAACAAAACTTTCATTATCCTATATATATGTGTATGTATGAGTCTGCGTATATACATATTTTAAATCTTGCTTATTATTTTGGACCAAATAAATCCTTAAAACGGGTACAATAGCTGATAATTAAGAGCTATTGGTAATGGTTTTTGATCATTGTAAATAATGAATATTGTAATTTAAATGCTTTTTTTTTTTTTTCTTCCCCCTCTATGTTTTCTTTGTGGTACCATGTACCATTTCCAAGTTCTCTTCTGTAAAGTACTCCAAAATAATTATGAAGTATTGTTACAAAATTAATAAGTTAAAGTTAACCGTCAGAAGAAAATCAGTCCCATCATTTCACACTCACATCTAACTTTTGACCCCTAATTAGTATTGGCTTGATTATCCACTTTTCTACAACTTACTCTTGGAGGCTGTTGTCTAACATAAGAGCCAGCTTCAAATAATGACAGCTTCTTACCCTTAAGGACGATCAAAAGAACGTGCTTTAGTCTGCAAAGGCCTTTTCACGCAGGATTCTAAAAACGTTTTGAGCATTTGAAAATAAACATATAACCTCCCAATGTGAGCTCTCAGAGAGACGACACTTATCCGGAAAGAGAGCAGCTTTAAGTAACGCTGCTTTTCTCTGTGTCTGAAATATTTTCCATATGAATATAATGCATCTTACTGGAATTTAAGTAGAACTCCTCACCCCGAAGTTCTGTGAGCTGTTATACACTCTTGGCGTTTGAACTCTAGGGATATCTGAACTCTGGTCATCTATTCTCAGAGCTCGCTCTTTATCCTGCTGTCCTGAGTCGAGTGTGTTTTGAAACGGGTGTACTCCGCTGAGGTCTCCCTCTGCTGCTTATCCTGTGTTCTGGCAAATCTGTCTTGGCTGACAAAAGATATACATGAATAGTATTTTGTTACAAAGTCGCAAAGGAAGGGTATCATACTGGGTATTAAAATGCATTTTTAAGGCAGCTTGAGGTTGTCTTCAAGTGAAGGGTGGAGGTAAGAGAGTAAGGAACAGCCAGAGGACTTTAAGGATTGGTGGAGCTCTTTGACGTTATGAAGGGCATTATAAACATCACTGAGGTCTCCCAGGATTGATAGATAGTTGTAGGAGAGCTAGCAGAGGATACCTGTTACCTAAGGGATGTAGTGACTTCAGGGGATTTGAAGAGAACAATTGTTGACTTTCAAAGCATCTCCACAGGGGCTATGCTAAAACAACTACATATAGGCCGATTTAGTTTGCACACCTATCTCAAGAATGCAACTCCGCCCCCCCCCACGCCCAGCCTGCCACCAGGACTAAACAGGATATTCATGCAATTAACCTTTACTTTGGCATAAAAATCTATATTCTGTGATGTAGGGTGGGGTAGGTACCCAGATTTGCTATTTTTCTCAACATTAAGGACAATATATAATTTATTCTTTCTTTTGCTTTGGTTATTTAAAATAGTAGTCTCCTAAGTGGAGGAAGGTGTAACCAAGGGAGATTCTGAGAGATGAGAGTAGGAATTGTACAATACAGAGGGTTTCTGGGGACTTTGTTTTTTTGTTTGCTTCCAGTTTACTGTGAGGTTATTGCAATTAGCATTTTTTGGGTTAAGTTAATTTATAGATTATATTATGTAGTTAAATTAAAATAACCTGACAAATTGTACATATAATTTAAGCATGAAAAGATTCCTGCAAAGAAACTTTGAAGATATTACTAATGATAAAATTGTAGTACCGACTTTTCTTCCCTCCTAGTAGTGGTCTTTCTCAGCCACATTACAAGATAAAAATAATTATGATCTAATTAGAGCTCTTCTCCAACACATTACAAAATAAAAGCAATACATTGGTAGTCTAATTGGAGCTGACAAGAAATTGGCCAAAGAACTTTTTATCAAGAAAGAGTTTTTGAAATATAGATTTATATTCACTATTGTTAATGATAAACTTCATCCTAAATGTGTATTATGCTTTGAGAGTAATAATTCAAAAAATCTTTAAAGAGCACTTGTCATAGGGCAGGCACTGTTCTACGGGCTGAAGGTACGTCAGTGAAGCAGATACAGATGCTTGTTCTAGTGGAGCTTAACTTTCTATCAAGACAATAAAAGATAACACCATTGATATATTACCTTAGAAAGAAATAAGTGTTAAGGAGAAGAGGAAAAGGGTAAAGGAATTAGGAGTGCTAGGGGTAGGGCACTGGTGCAACTTTAAACAGGGTTGTCATGGTAGACCTTAAAGTGACATTTGAACGGAGACTTGAAGAAGATGTATACTTGTTATATTATGCTCCTAAGATATCTGCATGCCATGAATTCTTTATTTTATTTATTTATTTATTTAATTTATTTGGTTGCGTTGCATCTTAGTTGTGGCAGGTGGGCTCCTTAGTTGCGGCCCGCTGGCTCCTTAGTTGTGGCCCACCAGCTCCTTAGTTGTGGCACGCAAACTCTTGGTTGTGGCATGCATGTGGGATCTAGTTCCCGGACCAGGGATCGAACCCGGGCCCCTGCATTGGGAGTGCGGAGTCTTAACCACTGTGCCACCAGGGAAGTCCCGCCATGAGTTCTTCAAATTGGGGTTTATTTATAGTTATTGAAGATAATATTATGAATACACTGGACCCATACTGTGTACTAGCTTCAGTAGCAATATGGAAAAAAGAAAGACTAACATTTATTAAATGACTATTTGGGCTAGGTACTGATTACATTATTTTATATAATCCTGTAAGGCAAATATCATCAGTCCCATTTTATAACCGAGGCTTAGGGGTACCAAGTACCTTGTTTATGATCACACAGCTAAGTAGGTGATAGAGCTGGTGCTGGACATTAATTCCTAATCTTGTTCTCTGTTACAATACCAGGCCCTGCAAAAAGTTTCATCAGTTGATCACAGCTGGTAGGAGAATTATGTTGAGAAAGATTCTGAGGCCAAATCTAAGAGCCAACAAAAAGAAATACTTTGACCAATGTTTACATATATATATGTATTTATCTCTACACTGCCATGCTAGTTCTTGAGATAAATATCTCAAAAACAAATGAAAGTCAATTTAAATACAATGATGTAATTTACAAGTAGTATTTTGAAAGGATCTTTATTTCTTATATGAATCATATTTTTTTTCTAAAACATGACACTTCCCTAATAATCTTTTCTACTCTATCTCTGTCTAGTGAATAAACTGTTATCAATATGGCCCCAATCTACCTTCCCATAATTCTACATCTCTGACTTGTTTGTTGGTGTGGTTTTTTTCTGTCTAGCATGCTTACACAACCCATTAAAATTACCCATATTTCAAATTACAGCTTCCTAGTAAAATAGAATGCTTCTATTATTAGGAATGCCTACACAGAGACAAGTGTGTCAGAGATAATGTAGAAAAAATAAATGTACTATATTATAGGGCATAAAATTTTTAAATTTTTAGTTAAACATTTAATAGAGATGGTATAATATAGTGGTTATTGTTAGAGACCATGGAGTCAACCATGCACTACCTAACTAAATGTATGTTCTGGAGAAAATTACTTAAACTCTGTGAAATTTCATTTTCTTCATCTCAGTAGCATCAGATTCTTGGGTATTTATTAGAATTTGCTTTGCAATCCAGTATCTGGTATTTATTTATTTTTAAATGTTCTGTATGTGCTTGAAAAGAAAGTGTTTTCTGTAACAACTGAATTCAGAGTTCTATCATTAGCTCAAGCATATAAATTGTGTTGTTCAGAATGTCTATAGCTACACACATCTGTATCATTGCTGGGAGAAGTGAGTTAAAATTTAATACCATAATGGTAGGGTTGGCAGTACTTCTCTGCATTTTTACTTTCTGTATTTTAAGGCCATGTTTTTAGGTGCGTATAAATTCAGAATTGTTAGAGCTACCTGGGGAATTTATCTTTTTGTTGCTATGTAGAGATTCTCTTTTGTGCCTATGCATATTTGCTTTAAAGTCTATCTTAACTGATATTAATAGTCTACATCAACTTTCTTTTGGTAAGAATTGGAGTGGAATAACTTTTCACTCCTTTACTTTAAACCTTTCTATGATATTTTATTATGTTTTAGGTGTTTCTCTTATAAATATACATGCAAAGTTTTGTTTTATTAATTCAATATGAATTTCTGTTTTTTTACTGACAAATTTAGTTGATTTATATTAATTGCAGTTTTTGATATTTATTGTCATCATCTCATTTCCTGCTTTATAGTTACCTAAGCTTTTCTTTGTTCCTTCTCCTTGCCTCAATCTTTTTCTGCTCTCTATTGCTTTGCTTAAGTTTTCTGTATTCTTTTTCTTCCCTTGCTGTTGCTTTGGAAGTTATATATTCAGTTCTCCTTTACTGGTTACCTATACATTTTATTGAAATTTTTATTGTGAAATATTTTATATATACAAAAGAATATATGTAATGTACATATACATCATAAAAAACAATAAAGTGAACAACTGTATAACCAACACACAGGTTAAAAAAAAAAATGTCAACAACTCAATTGAAGCATTCAATGAACCATCTCCTACGATCTTTGCCAGAGATAATTACAATCCTGAGTTTTTAAAACCGTATTTACATTGTTCTTTTAAAAATACTTTTATTGTGTATATTACACACACAACACCCACGAACACACACGCATTTTACATGTTTATGAACTTAAGCAGAATCATACTGTATGTATTCTTTTGCAACTTGCTCTTTTCCCCTCTACATTATGCATTACATTTGTGAGATTTATCTGGGTTGATATGCACCTTTCTAATTCATTCACTTTATACTCTTAAGTTTTCCTGATCAATCTGACTAGAGGTTTATCAATTTTACTGATTTTCTCCAAGAACCATCTTTTAGTTTCATTGATTTTCTGTATTGTTTTTTATTTGTTTAGATCCTTATTACTTCCTTTTTGGTTTATTTTTGGTTTAATTTGCTCTTTTTTTTCCTAGTTGAAGTCATTGGTTTGAAATCTTTCTTCTTTTTTAATATAGATGTTTTAGTGCTATAAATTTTCCTTTGAGTATGGCTTTAGCAGCATCCCACAGATTTTGATATGCTGTATTTTCAATTTTATATAGTTGAAAACACTTCCTAATTTCTTTTTTGATGTCTTCTTTGACCCATGGGTTATTTAGAAGTTTAGTCTCCCAGTGGTTGCAGATTTTCTACATGTCCTTTTGTTACTGATTTCTAATTTAATTCCATTGTGGTTACTTTGTATGACTTGAATATTTTTAAATATATGAAGACATTTATTGCTGAGAATATGGTCTCTATCATAGTAAATGTTCTATGTACACTTGAAAACAATGTGTATTCTGCTGTTGTTGGGTGGAGCATTCTATAAATGTTAATTAGATCAGATAGGTTGATAGTGTTTTTCAAGTCTTCTGTATATTTGCTGATTTTCTTTCTAGTTATTCTATCAATTTTGATAGAAGGATATTGAAATCTCTGATAAAAATTGTAGACTTATTTACTTCTTGCAGTTCAATCAGGTTTTTCTTCATATATTCTGATGCTTAGTTACTAGGTTCATAAACTTAGGATTTCTAACTTCTTAATGAATTGACCCCTTTATCTTTATAAGATAATTTTCTTTACCCCTGGTAATAGTTTTGTTCTGAAATCTACTTTTATATTAATATAGGCCCTCCAGCTTTTTCTTTTTTAATGGCCATGCCATGTGGCATGCAGGATCTTAGTTCCCCAACCAGAGGTTGAACCCGTGCCTCCTGCAGTGGAAGCATGGAGTCTTAACCACTGGACAGCCAGGGAAGTCCCAGCCCCTCCAGCTTTTCACTAGTATTAGGATAGAATAACTTTTCCTATTCTTGTACTTTTAACCTATTTATATCTTTATATTCAAAGTGGGTTTTTTGTAGGCAGCATATAGTTAGGTTTGCTTTTTTACCCAATTTGGTAACCTACACCTTTTAACTGGGAGTTTTTATACCATTTACATTTAATGTGATTATTTATAATGATTAAGTTTAAATCTACCAGCTTGCTACTTGTTTGATCTTTCTTTGTTCTCCTTTTCCCCCTTTGCTGCCTTCTTTTGGATTGGTGTTTTTTATGATTAAATCTTTTTTATTACCTTATTAGTTATAATTTCCTCTTTATTTTAGTGTTTGATTTAGAATGTATAGTGTTCATCTTTAATTTATAACAGTTTATATTCAAGTTACACTCATATTTAGTATAAGCACCTTATATTAGTATATTTCCATCGCTCCCCTCCCAGCCTTTGTGCTGATGTCATACATTTCACTTTTATATGTTATACACCCCATACCACATTGTTACTATTTTTATTTATATTTTAATGGGATTTAAATAAGAAAAAAAGTATATTTACTCACATAGTTATCATTTCTGATGCTCTTTATTTCTCTGTTGAGTAGGTCCATATTCCTATCTAGTATGATTTTCCTTTTCCCTAAAGGACATTTCTTTAACATTTCTTGTGGTGCAAGTCTGCTCGTGATGAATTCTTTCAGATTTTCTGTTTGAAATAGTCCTTATTTCACCTTCATTTTTAAAAAACAGCTTTTTTGAGGTATAATTCACATACATAATTCACGCATTTAAAGTGTAAATTCAGGACTTCCCTGGTAGCACAGTGATTAAGAATCTGCCTGCCAATGCAGGGGACATGGGTTCGATCCCTGGTCTGGGAAGATCCCACCTGCTGCGGAGCAACTAAGCCTGTATGCCACAACTACTGAGCCTGTGTGCCACAACTACTGAGCCTGTGCTCTAGGGCCCGCGAGCCACAACTACTGAGCCCACGTGCTGCAACTACTGAAGCCCATGCACCTAGAGCCTGTGCTCCACAGCAAGAGAAGCGACTGCAATGAGAAGCCTGTGCACCACAATGAAGAACAGCCCCTGCTCGCCGCAACTAGAGAAAAACCTGCACGCAGCAATGAAGACCCAATGCAGCCAAAAATAAATAAAATTAAATCTTAAAAAAAAAAAGTGTACAGTTCAACAGTTTTTAGTATCTTCACAATTATGTGCAACTATTACCACAGTCAAATTTATAGTATTTTCATCACCTGAAGAAGAACCCTGATATTCTTTTTTTTTTTTTTCCTTTTTTGGCTGCACTGCACAGCTTGTGGAATCTCAGTTCCCTGACCAGGGACTGAACCTGGGCCATGGCAGTGAAAGCCCAGAAGCCTAACCACTAGACCACCAGGGACTCACCAAACCTGGTATTCTTTAGCTGTCACTCCCCAGCCCTCTGTTTCCCCCTCCCCAAGCCTTAAGTAACCACAACACTTTTCTGTCTCTATAGATTTCCTTATTCTAGACTTTAATATGAATGGGATCATGTAGTATGTAGTCTTTTGTAACTGGCTTTTTTCACTTAGCATAGTATTTTCAAGGTTCATCTATAATGCAGCATGTATTAGTATGTTATTTCTTTTCATGGCAGAGTAATATTCCATTGTATGGATACACTATATCTTGTTTATTCATCCATTGGTGGACATTTGGATTGTTTCCACCTTTTGGCTATTATGAATGTTCACCTTCATTTCTGAAAGATATTTTCCCTGTTTATAGAATAGTAGTTTGATAGTTTTTTCTTTCAGTACTTTATAGATGTTTTTCTGCCGGCTTCTTGATTACATTTGCTCTGATGAGAAAATCTGCAGTTATTTTTATCTTCATCCTCTAAGTAATGTGACTTTTTTCTCTAGCTGCTTTTAAGATTGTCTCTTTATCACTGATTTTGAGTAATTTATTATAATCTGCCTCGATGTAGTTTATATTTATATGCTTAGGATTTGTTGAAGTTCTTGGATTTGTGGGTTTATAGTTTTCATCAAATCTGGAAATTTTTTAGCCAGTATTTCTTCAAATATTTTTTCTATCTCTCCCTTTTTTAGAAATTCCAGTTACAAATATACTAGGTCACTTGAAGTTGTTACACAACTTATTGATATTCTTTCCTTCCTTCTTTCCTTCCTGACCACTCTCTCACTCTCTCTCTTTCTTTCAAGTATTTTTTCTGTTTACTGTTGGATAATTTCTATTGCTGTGTCTTCAAGTTCACTGATGATTTCTTCAGCAATGCCTAATCTGATATTAATCTCATCCAATACAATTTTCATTTCAAATATTGCAGTTTTTAATCTCTAGAAGTTTGATTTTTTTTAGTACCTTTAATGTCTCTACTTAAAATGTTTAACATTTTCTCTAGCCTTTTGAATATATGAAATGCAGTTATAATAACTCTTTTAATGTTCTTATCTAATAATTCTAACATCTATGTTAGTTCTGGGTTGGTTTTGGTTGATTGATTTTTCCTCATTCTGACACACGTGTAAACTTTAAACATGCATATTTGGCTTAATAATGTCAAAATTAATCAGTATCTCTAACTCCCTTTCAAATAATAAAGGGACCATAGACCACTTTTAGTCGTTCTCTTCCATTGCACATGTGATTGTCATGTATTTTTTGTTCCATTTTGATTGTAAATTAGCAGTATTATTTTTGTTTTGTATCATCAGTTCCTCTTCACTGTTACCCACATATTTACCAGTTTCTTTGTCCCTCATTGTTTTTTTGAATTTCCCTTAAAGTTTTGGGTTTGATTTTTCTTCTTTTTTGTAATATGTATTAAATAATTCTTTAAATGAGGATTTATTTGAAATATATTGTCAAAGTCTTTGTCTAATGATAATATCTCTACTATGTTCTCATTTAAAAATCATAATTTAGCTGATTATAGAATTCTGCATTCACAGATACTTTTCCTTGATCTTTTGAATATATTATTCAATTTCTTCTGGCTTCTCTTTATGCTGTTGAGAAGTCTGTTTTCAGCTTAGTTATTTTTCCTTTGTGAATAACTTATGTTTCTTTCTGGCTATTCTGAAGATATTTCTGTTTATCTTTGGTGTTCTGTGGTTTCTTACACTGTGCTAATTGTGTCTTTAATTTCATTTATCCTGTTTGAGACTCATTGTGTCTTGAGTGCATCAATTCTGAAAAATTCTTGTCTATTGTATTTTTAAAGTTATTAAAAAATTGAGATATAATTCTCATACCATGAAATTCACCATTTTAAAATGTATATACAATTCAGTGATTTTTAGTATGTTCACAAAGTTGTGCAACCATCACCACTTTCTAATTCCAGAACATTTTTATTGCCTGGAAATGAAACCCCATATCCATTAGCAATCACTCTCCATTCCTTTCTCTCTCTCCAGCCCTGGCATCTGGTAATTTACTTTTTGTCCCTGTGGACTTGCCTATGTGCCTATTCTAGACATTCCTTATAATTGTAATCATATAATATGTGGCATTTTGTGTCTGGCTTCTTTCACTTTGCGTAATGTTTTAAATGTTCACCCATGTTATAACATGTATCAGAACTTCATTCCTTTTTGTGGAAAAATAATATTCCCATGTATGGATATAACACATTTTGTTCATTCATCAGTTGATGGCATTTGAGTTGTTTCCACTTTTTGGCTATAATGAATAATACTGCTATGGATATCCATGTACAAGTTTTTCTGCAGACATATGGTAACTATGTTTAACTTTCTGAAGAATTGCCAAACTGTTTTCCAAAGTGGTTGCACTATTTCAGTAGCCATAATCTCTTGAATATTGCCTTTCTCCTATACTACCCTCTCCCTTCTTATGGAACTCTCATCAGAGATATGTTGGAGTTTTTAATTTTATATTCCATGTCTCTGCATTTTCCCAGTTTTTAGCTCTTTGTGCTTCATTCCTCAGATCTGTCTTCCAGTTCATTAATTCTTTTATTCAACTGGTTTAATCTTTCATTCAACCCATTTCTTGAGTTTTCACTTTAAAGAGTTTAATTTTTTATTTCTGAAAGTACTAACATTTTAAAAAAAAGTTGTATAGTTTTATTTTCCTCCTTAATCAATTTATTCTTTTTCATAGTACCTTCTTTTTGATGGCTTTATTCCTTTTTCCATATTCTCTTTCATAATGTTGTTTTATTTCAAGTTCTTGGATGTGGACTCTTGCTCAATGTGGATTGTTTTCTCACATATTTTGTTGTGAGATTATCTTTATTGAGGCTTTTTTTGCTTTTGCTTCTACAGTTGCTTCAGAGAGATCACCAATCATAGCTCAGTCATTGTGTTAACTTCTCAATTTGAGGCTTCCTAAATCATGCATATTATATTCATTTTATCCCCAAGTTTATGAGAGGCACAGGCCTGAAATTCTGAATTTAGGGGGAAGGGTTTTTCCTCCAACTTAAAGCTGAAAAGAGATAGACAACCTCCTTTCTCACCTTGTCCTGGTAAACATATTTATTTTCTAGTTCATCTCTTACCAGAAAGAGCTGCCATTTGAGGGTCTTGGCTTTATCTAAGGATTCTTAGTTCCTCATACACACCCAAATCCTCATTTCTTTTTTCCTGCATGAATATTAAATATTTTTAATATTAAAATTAAAAACTGCATGAATATTGGTCCCAGTAACCCTTTAGGTTACTGGGACCAATTTTTCTCCAAGGCAATTAAAGCTCCACCCTACCTTACCTCTTCATTTTGGGCACCTAGGATGGATGGAATTTTTCCTCCCTCCCCTCCTTCCTTCTCAGTCATACTTTAAAAATCATGTTTATTTTATTTTTTCTAGCATTTCTATGTCTTTGTACTGGATGGTTAATTTTGGGTATCTTAGATCATTGTATTTTCAGAAGTCTCAGTTTCCTCACCATTAATGTGGGGAAAGTAATTTATTTACTTAAGAGCATTTTTAGAATTAAATGAGATAATAATGTATATAAAGTGCTAAGGTTAGTGCCTGATATGTAAGTGCTCAATAAAAATATTAGTTATGGGCTTCCCTGGTGGCGCAGTGGTTGAGAATCTGCCTGCCAATGCAGGGGACACGGGTTCGAGCCCTGGTCTGGGAAGATCCCACATGCCGCGGAGCAACTGGGCCCGTGAGCCACAATTACTGAGCCTGTGCGTCTGGAGCCTGTGCTCCGCAACAAGAGAGGCCGCGATAGTGAGAGGCCCGCGCACCGCGATGAAGAGTGGCCCCCGCTTGCCACAACTAGAGAAAGCCCTCACGCAGAAACGAAGACCCAACACAGCCATAAATAAATAAATAATAAATAAATTATTTTAAAAAAAGTATTTAATTAAAAAAAAAAATATTAGTTATTACAATTTTTAATTAATACTGATTGAGAAGCCCTAGATAAGAATGCAAATCCACATAAGGAAAATTACTAAAATGAATTTAAAAATTAATATTTTGGCTTCCTCTTAGGATGTAATGTTGCTTCATTTAAAAGTTTGCTCCCTCCCTCTTTTCCGGTTATTGCGGCGCGAGGCACTATGAACTGCAGAGTCTCCCGAGACACCCTCTACGGAGGCGGTGCGGGAAGTCCTGCATGGTAACCAGCGCAAGCGCCAGAAGTTTTTGGAGATGGTGGAGCTTCAGATCGGCCTGAAGAACTATGACCCTCAGAAGGACAAACGCTTCTCGGGCACTGCCAGGCTTAAGTCCACTCCCCTCCCCAAGTTCTCCGTATGGGTTCTGGGGGACCAGCAGCATTGTGATGAGGTCAAGCCTGTGAATATCCACCACATGGACATAGAGACTCTGAAGAAACTCAACAAGAATAAGAAACTGGTCAAGAAGCTGGCCAAGAAGTATGATGCCTTTTTGGCTTCATAGTCTCTGATCAAGCAGATCCCACAAATCCTGGGCCCAGATCTGAATAAGGCTGGCAAGTTCCCTTCCTTGCTGACCCACAATGAGAGCATGGTGGCCAAAGTTGATGAAGTGAAGTCCACAATCAAGTTCCAGATGAAGAAGGTGCTGTGTCTGGCAGTGGCTGTTGGCCACCTGAAGATGACAGATGATGAGCTTGTGTAGAACATCCACTTAGCTGTCAACTTCCTGGTGTCGTTGCTCAAGAAAACTTGGCAGAATGGCGGGGCTTTGTACATTAAGAGCGCCATGGGCAAGCCCCAGCGCCTGTACTAAGGCACAGCTTAATAAACCATACTCCCACCATTAAAATGTGAACATCCAAAACTTATTGCTTGAATATATACGATTTTGTATTATATATCCTTGAGTGCCTCACCTCATTTGTATCCTACTCTACTTAGCATGTGGGTGGTCAGGGAACAGTCTTTATTGATATTTGATGCCTGATTCAATTGGTATGTGTATTTTTTTCACTTTACAGATGCATTTCAATCCATCATAAGGTGGCTTATATTATAAACATGTTTATAGTTTCTCTATTAAAATACTTACATTAAGCTGACATAAAATTAGATAATTTGAAATTCATTTTATTGAGAAAAAAATTAATCTCTCAGTCTTGTTCTAAAATATTTATTTTCCACAAAATATGCACTTTGAAAAACATTGCATAGGTTATTAACAGTCTATCTGGTTTGATTATTTCCACTTAGGAATATAATTCATTGAAAAGAAAGGCATATCTGATTAAAATGCTGTGTGGAAGTGACGTTTTTCATGTTCTTAAAAGAGAGGAATGATGGAAGAATAAATAATAATTTTTTTTTTTAAATTACCAACATTGCCTTTAAAAGAGGCAAACTCAGAGTTCACAGTAAAACTGTTCATATATAAAATTAGAAAGATGGTTGGATTTTGTTTTTAATAATCCCAGAAGTTTGTATTTTCTGAATTTAAGTTTACTTTTCTAGATTTGAGGAATTAACATAATTAAACTCTACCTTCCTCTGTGCAGGTGATTACCAGGCCTCTCCCTGGTCCTACCCCAGATAACATCATGCTTGAAACTTTCAGACCATCTCAAATTCATTTCCACTCTGTAATTTATCCATTGAAGTATTGCTTGAAACTGATGTGGAAAGATCAAAAGCTTTGAAATCGGAAATGTGTGGATTCAATCTTGCCTCTGCCACTTTGCTTGTGGATTAACCTTGGGTGAGTTAATTAGTCTTAATTTCCTCATCTTTTAAAGGAACATAGATAACACATATCAATATAATAGTGCTTTTATAAGATTGACGTGAAACAATGTATAAAAAACAACTGGCAAGCTGTCTAGCACAGCAGTGATGCTTACTTAATAAAAACAAATTCCACTTCTTGTTCTTTTTACTCAACTCTTCTACCTGAGAGCAAACAATGAGTTTCAGACACATCATCTCCCTGAATGCAGAATCTCACTTTCACAGCAGCAACAAAAATTGGACAGGCATTGGTGTCCCCACATAATTTCCATCAGCTCCCTCAAATAAACCACTGATCTAAGCGGCAGTATGATCACTTGCTATGTCATCACAACCAAGACAAGTTTCCTACTTTCTCCTTCCAACTAGAATGCCATCCTTGGGCTCCCTCCTATGGAGAAAATCTGACCTCAAGACTTGTTGTCTTCTCCTTGTTTCCCTGAACTGCCCTAAGATTTCTTTATCGAGAATTGATGGCAAAGACCCATCTTCAGTTGAAGCAAGGTGGACTTTGGTGAATTGTGTGCATTCCAAGCTTGTACTTCCAAGCTTGGGAGATGGTATTTCTTTTTTTTTTTTAATCAGTCATCAATTTTATACATATCATTGTATACATGTCAATCCCAATCTCCCAATTCAGCACACCACCATCCCCACCCCACCGCGATTTTCCCCCCTTGGTGTCCATACGTTTGTTCTCTACATCTGTGTCTCAACTTCTGCCCTGCAAACCGGTTCATCTGTACCATTTTTCTAGGTTCCACATACATGTGTTAATATACGATATTTGTTTTTCTCTTTCTGACTTACTTCACTCTGTATGACAGTCTCTAGATCCATCCACGTCTCAACAAATGACTCAATTTCGTTCCTTTTTATGGCTGAGTAATATTCCATTGTATATATGTACCACATCTTCTTTATCCATTCATCTGTCAATGAGCATTTAGGTTGCTTCCATGACCTGGCTATTGTAAACAGTGCTGCAATGAACATTGGGGTGCATGTGTCTTTTTGAATTATGGTTTTCTCTGGGTATATGCCCAGTAGTGGGATTGCTGGATCATATGGTAATTCTATTTTTAGTTTTTTAAGGAAACTCCATATTGTTCTCCCTAGTGGCTGTATCAATTTACATTCCCACCAACAGTGCAAGAGGGTTCCCTTTTCTCCACACCCTCTCCAGCATTTGTTGTTTGTAGATTTTCTGATGATGCCCATTGTAACTGGTGTGAGGTGATACCTCATTGTAGTTTTGATTTGCATTTCTCTAATAATTAATGATGTTGAGCATCTTTTCATGTGCTTCGTGGCCGTCTGTATGTCTTCTTTGGAGAAATGTCTATTTAGGTCTTCTGCCCATTTTTGGATTGGGTTGTTTGTTTCTTTAATATTGAGCTGCATGAGCTGTTTATATATTTTGGAGATTAATCCTTTGTCCGTTGATTCGTTTGCAAATATTCTCTCCCATTCTGAGGGTTGTCTTTTCGTCTTGTTTATGGTTTCCTATGCTGTGCAAAAGCTTTTAAGTTTCATTAGGTCCCATTTGTTTATTTTTGTTTTTATTTCCATTACTCTAGGAGGTGGATCAAAAAAGATCTTGCTGTGATTTATGTCAAAGAGTGTTCTTCCTATGTTTTCCTCTAAGAGTTTTATAGTGTCCGGTCTTACATTTAGTCCTCTAATCCATTTTGAGTTTATTTTTGTATATGGTGTTAGGGAGTGTTCTAAATTTCATTCTTTTACATGTAGCTGTCCAGTTTTCCTAGCACCACTTATTGAAGAGACTGTCTTTTCTCCACTGTATATCTTTGCCTCCTTTGTCATAGATTAGTTGACCATAGGTGCGTGGGTTTATCTCTGGGCTTTCTATCTTGTTCCATTGATCTATGTTTCTGTTTTTGTGCCAGTACCATATTGTCTTGATTACTGTAGCTTTGTAGTATAGTCTGAAGTCAGGGAGTCTGATTCCTCCAGCTCCGTTTTTTTCCCTCAAGACTGCTTTGGCTATTCGGGATCTTTTGTGTCTCCATACAAATTTTAAGATGATTTTTTCTAGTTCCGTAAAAAATGCCATTGGTAATTTGATAGGGATTACATTGAATCTGTAGATTGCTTTGGGTAGTATAGTCATTTTCACAATATTGATTCTTCCAATCCAAGAACATGGTATATATCTTTCACAATATTGATTCTTCCAATCCAAGAACATGGTATATCTCTCCATCTGTTGGTATCATCTTTAATTTCTTTCATCAGTGTCTTATAGTTTTCTGCATACAGGTCTTTTGTCTCCCTAGGTAGGTTTATTCCTAGATATTTTATTCTTTTTGTTGCAATGGTAAATGGGAGTGTTTCCATAATTTCTCTTTCAGATTTTTCATCGTTAGTGTATAGGAATGCAAGAGATTTCTGTACATTAACTTTGTATCCTGCAACTTTACCAAATTCATTGATCAGGTCTAGTAGTTTTCTGGTGGCATTTTTAGGATTCTCTATGTATAGTATCATGTCATCTGCAAACAGTGACAGTTTTACTTCTTCTTTTCCAATTTGTATTCCTTTTATTTCTTTTTCTTCTCTGATTGCTGTGGCTAGGACTTCCAAAACTATGTTGAATAATAGTGGTGAGAGTGGACATCCTTGTCTTGTTCCTGATCTTAGAGGAAATGCTTTCAGTTTTTCACCGTTGACAATGATGTTTGCTGTGGGTTTGTCATATACGGCCTTTATTATGTTGAGGTAGGTTCCCTCTATGCCCACTTTCTGGAGAGTTTTTATCATAAATGGGTGTTGAATTTTGTCAAAAGCTTTTTCTGCATCGATTGAGATGATCATATGATTTTTATTCTTCAATTTGTTAATATGGTGTATCACATTGATTGATTTGCGTATATTGAAGAATCCTTGCATCCCTGGGATAAATCCCACTTGATCGTGGTGTATGTGTTGCATCCCTGGGATAAATCCCACTTGATCGTGTTAATGTGTTGTTGGATTCTGTTTGCTAGTATTTTGTTGAGGATTTTTGCATCTATATTCATCAGTGATATTGGTCTGTAATTTTCTTTTTTTGTAGTATCTTTGTCTGGTTTTGGTATCAGGGTGATGGTGGCCTCATAGAATGAGTTTGGGAGTGTTCCTTCCTCTGCAATTTTTTGGAAGAGTTTGAGAAGGATGGGTGTTAGCTCTTCTCTAAATGTTTGATAGAATTCACCTGTGAAGCCATCTGGTCCTGGACTTTTGTTTGTTGGAAGATTTTTAATCACAGTTTCAATTTCATTACTTGTGATTGGTCTGTTCATATTTTCTGTTTCTTCCTGGTTCAGTCTTGGAAGGTTATACCTTTCTAAAAATTTGTCCATTTCTTCCAGGTTGTCCATTTTATTGGCATAGAGTTGCTTATAGTAGTCTCTTAGGATGCTTTGTATTTCTGCAGTGTCTGTTGTAACTTCTCCTTTTTAATTTCTAATTTTATTGATTTGAGTCCTCTCCCTCTTTTTCTTGATGAGTCTGGCTAATGGCTTATCAATTTTGTTTATCTTCTCAAAGAACCAGCTTTTAGTTTTATTGATCTTTGCTATTGTTTTCTTTGTTTCTATTTCATTTATTTCTGCTCTGATCTTTATGATTTCTTTCCTTCTGCTACCTTTGGGTTTTGTTTGCTCTTCTTTCTCTAGTTCCTTTAGGTGTAAGGTTAGATTGTTTACTTGAGATTTTTCTTGTTTAGGTAGGCTTGTATAGCTATAAACTTCCCTCTTAGAACTGCTTTCGCTGCATCCCATAGGTTTTGGATTGTCGTGTTTTCATTGTCATTTGTCTGTAGGTATTTTTTGATTTCCTCTTTGATTTCTTCAGTGATCTCTTGGTTTTTTAGTAACATATTGTTTAGCCTCCATGTGTTTGTGCTTTTCATGTTTTTTTCCCTGTAATTCATTTCTAATCTCATAGTGTTGTGGTCAGAAAAGATGCTTGATATGATTTCAATTTTCTTAAATTTACTGAGGCTTGATTTGTGACCCAAGTTGTGATCTATCCTGGAGAATGTTCCGTGCGCACTTGAGAAGAAGGTGTAATCTGCTGTTTTTGGATGGAATGTCCTATAAATATCAATCAAATATATCTGGTCTATTGTGTCATTTAAAGCTTCTGTTTCCTTATTTATTTTCATTTTGGATGATCTGTCCATTGGTGTAAGTGAGGTGTTAAAGTCCCCCACTATTATTGTGTTACTGTCGATTTCCTCTTTTAGAGCTGTTAGCAGTTGCCTTATGTATTGAGGTGCTCCTATGTTGGGTGCATATATATTTATAATTGTTATATCTTCTTCTTGGATTGATCCCTTGATCATTATGTAGTGTCCTTCCTTGTCTCTTGTAACATTCTTTATTTTAAAGTCTATTTTATCTGATACGAGTATAGCTACTCCAGCTTTCTTTTGATTTCCATTTGCATGGAATATCTTTTTCCATCCCCTCACTTTCAGTCTGTATGTGTCCCTAGGTCTGAAGTGGGTCTCTTGTAGACAGCATATATATGGGTCTTGTTTTTGTATCCATTCAGCAAGCCTGTGTCTTCTGGTTGGAGCATTTAATCCATTCACGTTTAAGGTAATTATCGATATGTATGTTCCTATGACCATTTTCTTGATTGTTTTGGGTTTGTTTTTGTAGGTCCTTCTCTTCTCTTGTGTTTCTTGTCTAGAGAAGTTCCTTTAGCATTTGTTGTAGAGCTGGTTTGGTGGTGCTGAATTCTCTTAGCTTTTGCTTGTCTGTAAAGCTTTTGATTTCTCCATCAAATCTAAATGAGATCCTTGCGGGGTAGAGTAATCTTGGTTGTAGATTCTTCCCTTTCATCACTTTAAGTATATCATGCCACTCCCTTCTGGCTTGCAGAGTTTCTGCTGAGAAATCAGCTGTTAACCTTATGGGAGTTCCCTTGTATGTTATTTGTCGTTTTTCCCTTGCTGCTTTCAATAATTTTTCTTTGTCTTTAATTTTTGTCAATTTGATTACTATGTGTCTTGGCGTGTTTCTCCTTGGGTTTATCCTGTATGGGACTCTCTGCGCTTCGTGGACTTGGCTGGCTATTTCCTTCCCCATGTTAGGGAAGTTATTGACTATAATCTCTTCAAATATTTTCTCTGGTCCTTTCTCTCTCTCTTCTCCTTCTGGGACCCCTATAATGTGAATGTTGTTGTGTTTAATGTTGTCCCAGAGGTCTCTTAGGCTGTCTTCATTTCTTTTCATTCTTTTTTCTTTAGTCTGTTCTGCAGCAGTGAATTCCACCATTCTGTCTTCCAGGTCACTTATCCGTTCTTCTGCCTCAGTTATTCTGCTATTGATTCCTTCTAGTGTAGTTTTCATTTCAGTTATTGTTCATCTCTGTTTGTTTGTTCTTTAATTCTTCTAGGTCTTTGTTAAACATTTCTTGCATCTTCTCGATCTTTGCCTCCATTTTTTTTCCGAGGTCTTGGATCATCTTCACTATCATTATTCTGAATTCTTTTTCTGGAAGGTTGCCTATCTCCACTTCATTTAGTTGTTTTTCTGGGGTTTTATCTTGTTCCTTCATCTGGTATATAGCCCTCTGCCTTTTCATCTTTCCTATGTTTCTGTGAATGTGGTTTTTGTTCCACAGGCTGCAGGATTGTAGTTTTTCTTGCTTCTGCTGGCTGCCCTCTGGTGTTTGAGGCTATCTAAGAGACTTGATGGGAGGCTCTGGTGGTGGGTAGAGCTGACTGTTGCTGTGGTGGTCAGAACTCAGTAAAACTTTAATCCACTTGACTGTTGACGGGTGGGGCTGGGTTCCCTCCCTGTTGGTTGTTTTGCCTGAGGCAACCCAACACTGGAGCCTACCTGGGCTCTTTGGTGGGGCTAATGACAGACTCTGGGAGGGCTCATGCCAAGGAGTAATTCCCATAACTTCTGCTGCCAGTGTCCTTGTCCCCACGGTGAAACAGAGCCACCCCCCGCCTTCCAACACTAGCAGGTAGGTCTGGTTCAGTCTCCCCCGGGGTCACTGTTCCTTCCCCTGTGTGCCAATGCGCACACTATTTTGTGTGCGCCCTCCAAGAGTGGGGTCTCTGTTTCCCCCAGTCCTGTCGGAGTCCTGCAATCAATTCCCACTAGGCTTCAAAATCTGATTCTCTATGAATTCCTCCTCCCGTTGCCAGACCCCCAGGTTGGTAAGCCTGACATGGGGCTCAGAACCTTCACTCCAGTGGGTGGACTTCTGTGGTATAAGTGTTCACCAGTCTGTGAGTCACCCACGCAGCAGTTATGGGATTTGATTTTACTCTGATTGCGCCCCTCCTACTGTCTGCTTGTGGCTTCCCCTTTGTCTTTGGATGTGGGGTATCTTTTTTGGTGAGTTCCAGTGTCTTCCTGTCGATGATTGTCCAGCAGTGAGTTGTGATTCTGGTGTTCTCGCAAGAGGGAGTGAGAGCACGTCCTTCTACTCCGCCATCTTGGTTAATCTCCAATAATAATATATATATATTTTTTAATAATAATATTTTAAATCTGAGTCTTTATGAGATCTTGAAATGGATGCTATTCTTTCTATTTCCTCTCTGTAACAGATATTGTGTTTCTGATTCTGTGTGTGTGTGTGTGTGTGTGTGTGTGTGTGTGTGGTCCCACTTTTGTTAATGTGTTTTCATTTCTCAGTGAAATGAAAGCTGACCTAGAACCGTGGTCACTCCTGTGTCAAAGTTGCAACAACTGTGGTCACTGAGCAATTACCATGGCAATCTGACTGGTCCTGAAGGGATAGTTGTGTTAGAACGAGATCTAAAATAGTATGTGGAAGGGAATGAACTGACGATTCAAACTGCAATGTAATTTGATCTTGTGTCTGTATTTAACCAAAAGAACCAAATTTGTAAACAGATATCTTACTCTGCAGAAGGATAAAAATCCTAGAAAACATTTAAATGCTCTTTGTTTCACTCAGTTGCTTTTTCTTGACAATTTTATTTTAATAGTGAAATATTGATAGAGCCCTAAGAAAGACATAGAGGTTTGTATGGTGTCTGTGTTCAAGTAAAACGCTTTTCTTTTGGAACCATTAAACTTTTTTGAACTGGTATACAAATAAAAAATGTTATTTTTTTCTTTTTTTAAACATGAGATCCTAAAATATTTAGGAGGTGCTTACCTGATACAGATTATTAAAATACAGAAGAAAAATTGAAAAAGTGACAAAGTATGTAGCAGTAGGATGTGTGTTTTCATTCTTTTTTTTCCAGAGGGGTAATAGGTTTGTACTGATCAATTTACCTTCTCTCATTTGCTCACATCTATTGTTCAGCTGTGAAATTTTTGGCTGGAGTAAGTACACAGCTGGAAGCCAGTGAATATCCTGCCTTTTTCCAAACTGTTCTTTGTTTGTTGCTTTATCCTCGTTCTTCACTCATTAAGCATCTACTGAGCACCTGTTCTATACCAGGCACTTTGGTAGGTGGTAGAGGGTCCTTATTGGACAAGACAATCAGGGCTCCCTTGATGAGTGTCTAGTCCTGGACAGGTTTTCCCCTTTTTTGCTCTCTTTTCTTTCATTCATGCATTTTCCTGTCCTTTTCTTTCTCGACCCTTTCTTTTTCTTACTTTTTTTCTTTCCCTCATTTTCTTACTTCCCTCCCATTCTTTCTTTGAAAATTGTTAAAGGGCTTCCCTTTCTATTTCAGACTTGTCTAGGATCAATAGATGAGACTTCTTTCTTTGCACTGCACTCTTTTCCCATGGGAATTCATAACTTTTGGCCTGACTTAGCTGTGTCAGTACCTCCTCTGAGGAAAATTGGTTGCCAGCTGATGAGGGTATCATTTCCTCTACTGCCATGGAATCATACTCCTCTGCCTTTCATCAAACTGCCAAACTTTGTGAAGAGTGAATCCTTTGGGGAAAGACATCTTCCTGTCTCTGTCTACAAGCAATCATTAATTTTTGTTAAAAACATTTTTAAAAAATTGGTTTTTATAGCCACGTATCTAAATTTATCTCCAGTTTGGTTCCATTGGTCACAGAATAGTTTTACCTAACTGGCTGAGTATTTTCATTTCTGCTGAGCTTCCCACAGTGAATATCAGAGAGCGTTTTCCAGCAGTATTTTTGTGAAGGGGTGGGGTGGATAAAGCCCTAATATAAATTCCGATATGGCCTTTGTCCTGTTGCTTCCTGACACAATGTAGTAAGAAATCAATGCAGTTAGAGTCACAAATGACAGTAGATAAGGATAAGCAACCTGGGTTCATCTGAAAGCACAAATGAATCAGAATTATAGGATTTATTTTAGCCCTGGAAGAGTTTTTTTGATCCACTTCTGCCTCTTTAAAGTTGAAGAGCAGAGATGTCAAGTGACTTGCTAGAGATCACACAGCAAGTTAGTAATAGAGCTGGAGCTAGAACCCAGGTCTCAATTCCCAGTTTTCCTTTTACCTGGCAGGATATAGGAAGTAAGGTATAGGGAAAATTACCTTTTGGGGGAATGGGAGATTTATTGTTTGTTAGAGGAGGATTTGTCACATCCACAGGTTTCAGACTTTTGTACTCTTCAGCTGAGAATCAAAGAATCTAGTTTCATATGATCCTTGTGTAACTAGCTAAGATGTGGAAAAGAACTGGTATAAAAATTAAGTGCTGTCCACTGAATATCCAGTCTGTGTCTGTTAGCTTCTATATCCATGGGTGGGGTTCATTTTTGTGTCTTGGTTATTGATGTTGCTTATTGTGTAGGAGAAATGTGATTTTCCCCCAACCTCAAGTGCTGCAGTTGTAGGTGAAGTTGGGGAAGTGAATATGTTTTTGGTGAGTTGTTTTGATGGAGGAGCTTGAACTTGAATAAGGAGTCAGAACCCCAAGTTCATCCATTTACTTACTTTATTATTTGAGGTGGTTTAGTAGAGTTTAATCTCAGTTCTGAGGAAGTCATTTGGACTCTGGCTTTCCACCCTCTGAACAACTAAGAATCATTTCTTCCCTGCTCCATTGGTGTGGATATTCATTTTTATTGCTGTGGTAGCCAGGCTCCAAGATGGTCCCCAATGATCCCTTACCTCCTGGCAGTCATGGCCTTGTATAGTCCCCTCCCATGTTGCATCAGAGTTTGTCTGTGTGACCATCAGAATACAGCAGACATAATGTTATATCACTTCTGAGGCTACCTCATAGAAGACATTGTGGCTTCTGCCCTGTACTTCTTGTATCCCTCACTCTGGGGAAGCCAGCTGCTAGTTATGAGGATGCTAGGACAGCCCTATAAGACGTCCATGTGGCATGGAACTGAGGCTTTCTATCAAAAACCAGTGAGGAACTGGTTGAGGTCTTCTGCCAATCCTCATGTGAATGAGCCATCTTGGAAGGATGTTTCAGGTCTGGTCAACCCTTCAGATGACTGTAGCACCAGCTGATTGCTTGACTGCAACCTTACAAGAGACCCTGAACCAGAAGCACCCACCTGAGCCACACTCAGATTCCTGATCCCAGAAACCATGTGGGATAATAAATGCTTGCTGTTTTAAGCTGCTAAATTTGGGGGATAATTTGTTACACAGCAATAGATAACTAATATAATTTATAAGACAGAAGTTGAACATTCTCAATTTAAAGGCAATTATAATAACAATAGATGTAGATATTTTTATTATGAGATGAGATGTTTTTATTTGACTTAGAAACTGTATGAATACTTGGCCTATCTTCAGTATTTTCATTTTAAACAGGAAACTGAAGAACAGAAAAATTAAATGATGTAGTTATTGGAGGAAGTGGTGGTAGCTAAGAATTGAAACATACTTTTCTTTTTCCACTTCTCTTTAAAATAGGGCTCTATTAAAATACTAAGTAAAGACTAAGTCCAAAATGACACCAACAAATTCAAAAGAGAGAGGTATGTTTGAGGAAACTTCCATTTAAGGAGAAGTTTACTGAGCGCTTTTGTGTTTCCTTGTTTTTGTTTTGTTTTTGAATTGAAGTATAGTTGATTTACAATGTTTCAGGTGTACAGCAAAGTGATTCAGTTATACACATGTATATATTCTTCAGATTCTTTTCCATTATAGGTTATTACAAGATATTAAATATAGTTCCCTGTGGTATACAGTAGGTCCTTTTTGTTTATCTATTTTATATATAGTAGTGTGTTTCTGTCAATCCTGAATTCCTAAGTTATCCCTCCCCCACCTTCCCCTTTGGTAACCATAAGTTTGTTTTTTATGTCTGAGTCTATTTCTGTTTTGCAAATAAGTTCATTTGTATCATTAAAAATATATATATTTATTTATTATTTATTTCTTTTGGTGCTCTGGGTCTTAGTTGTGGCATGTGGGATCTTTAGTTAGGGCATGTGGACTTCTCAGTTGCGGCATGTGGACTCTTAGTTGCAGCATGCAGGCTTCTTAGTTTTGGCATGCATGCGGGATCTCATTCCCCAACCAGGGATCGAACCTGGGACCCCTGCATTGGGAGCGTGTAGTCTTACCCACTGGACCACGAGGGAAGTTCCTCATTTGTATCATTTTTAAGATTCCACATACATGTAATATCATATGATGTTTGTCTTTCTCTGTCTGACTTACTTCACTTAGTATGATAATCTCTATGTTCATCCATGTTGCTGCAATGGCATTATTTCATTGTTTTTATGGCTGAGTAGTATTCCATTGTGTGTATGTGTATTTAGGTTGTTTTAATATTAAATCATTTCAAGTGGTCTGAGTCATTTTATCTTTACACACAGGTCAATTATGCCATCTTCAATTAATCAACTTGGAGAGGGTTTCAATGGATCATTTAACTCAGGCCTAGATATGAATATTTTTGATCAATTCAGCAAATGTTTGCCAAGAACACCACTGCTGGCTAGAGAATACATAGATAAACAAGATATCTCTGCCCATGAATGGTTTATAGGTTAGTGGCGGGGCGAGTAATTTCAATAGTGGGGGAAGAGTTCTGATACAGGTATTCACAGGAAACATGCAGATTATAGAGGAGGAGTACCTAACTCAGTGTGGGATGACAAATGACTTTCTCAAAGTTGCACAGCTGCTTTGTAGCATTTTGAATCCATCTTGGCTGTTTTCTGGACACAAGGGGTAATAACAAGACTGTATGCTGCCTGCCTATTAACTTTCATGTATTGGTAAGGTCTCTGTTTTTCTACAGAGACCCTTTCCACCACCTTTATTCACTGAGATATTATTCAAACCTCTTTTTAAAAAGAACTTCCAAAAAAAAAAATAAAAAGAACTTCCTTCTTTCAACCAGGATAAATGGAATGAAACAGAGACACTAAGAAAAAGAAACAGTAAAATGCAAAACAAAACCCAGGAAGTACAGAAGTGTTGGAAACATGAATTAGGAGACTGAATTACATAATGTAAAACTGTAAGAATAAAACATTTAGGGTGTGGGACTCTAAAAAAATTCATTAAACAAATCTCCTTAGTGATTTGTCACAATTATTTTAGCTACTGGTCAGTAAGGAATTTGTGGCAAAGTGCTGATTGGACTGGAAGGAAAGATTGTACCTGTGGATCAATTTGGTAGAATCTGGAACTTAATTCTTTTAGTTTGAACAAGCAAGTTTCAGACATTCTAGAGCCAAGGGAACTTCCAACAGTCTTTCATGAATGAGGCAGTATGAATGAACAGACCTTTCATGACTTCATTTTGAACTCTGCCTGCAGACCAGAGGTCAGCAGTCCCTTGGATCCCAGGAGGCTGCACAATGCCTGGAGGTCCTGGTGGTGCTGGTAACTGGTGCTGTGGAACAGGCGGGGGTAAAAGAGAAAAGGAAGCGGGACAAAAAGAAAGGGACTGGAAGAAGTGAAGAAGGCGAGAGAGAAAAGAGAAGGAAAAGGAAGAATTAATAACTATGGTTTGTTGAGCACCGCTAGCCACTGTGCTAAGTGCTTTGCAAACTTTCTTCCAATCCTTACAACAGCTCTATGAAGTTAGTACTGGTAATACCTCTGTTTTACTGATTAGGGTACTGAGGCGCAAGTGAGGTCATTTGCCAAAAGTCATACAGTTGGTAAGTAGCAGAGCTGTGATTTGAACTCAGGACTGACTCCCAAATCTAGCACTTCTAACCATGATGCCATGAAGGAAATATATTCTCCTACTGCACTGTGAAAGAGGGCCACTACAGACAACCGCCTGGGCTGTTCTCTGGCTGGCCCTTGGGGTTTTTTTTTGTTTTTTGTTTTTGTAGACAAGTCTTTAACAGAAGGAAGATCCCTTAATTGGATTTGCCTGTTATCCAATATTGCACACCACATCCCATGCCGTGCTTCAGTTCCCTACATGAATCAGTTAGAACCTTTCCATTTAGTCTAATGAACCCTAATTCAGACAAAGGTAACTGTCACCTTTTGTTTCATCCTGTGCTTTTATTTTTCAAGTACCAGAGCTGACCTCTGAACTCAATCTGCACTTGCCTATTGATGCATAAATACCTATAATATCACAGTAAATTAAATTCTATTTTAAAGGGTTTCTATTTAACAATCTGTCAGGACTTTCACAGCATTTGATTTCTGGTCTCCTCTGTCCAGTGACAGGCTTATCTCAATATGGCTTGATTAGTGAAACCTTTTATTTGGTGTAAGCAAACCTGTTATTACCATAATCTCTTAATGCTTGCTTAGGCAACATTGGGGTCTGGTGGCAGGGACTCTCAAAACTTCTGGCTTCTTTAGCTCCCCCAGAACACTGGGTGAGTTTAACCGTGGGGAGACCCATGCCCTCCTAATGGGGATCATGGTAATGTTAGTGTCAGCTGAATGATATAGTACTCTGTCTCAGAGGCTTGGCCAAACTCCCTTTTAACCTCTGGGGTTTAAGAAATGCTTTTGACTTCATGCCAACAGATCCACCTTCCTCTCCTTTGCTACCTTGTCCTTGCATGCCAGTCATCGGGGGGCGTAGCTAACATCTCCCTTGGGAGCTGAGAAATTGCAACGTGCCCTGTTGTAGCTGAGAAGTGGGATGAAGTCTAAAATAAAAGAATGTATTGAAAAAGAGTGTCTTAATGAAGCCAAGGGGCCAGGCACTAATAGCTCTTGAGAAACAGAAATGACTTTATGATGGATATTCCACACGCAACCTTTTCAGAAAAGAAGAGTGCAACTAAATTATGTTTTGTTCCCAGCAAGTACTTACCTCAGAGAGGAGCTGCCGTTACTGCTGGATTATCTTCTTTGTGTCCTACATGCTTCCAAAACACTGGAAAAAGAATGTCTTAGATTTCACATAGACTCAACGTTGTCACTCTGTTTTACTTTGCTATTAAATATTTACTAACATTAAAAGTGAGACATTGAAAATAAAATCAGAAATTTGTTTGTGCTGCAGAAATTCTTTTCTCTGCAGTTGTCCTACCTAGTATTTTCTGCACTGGTAAAATGATAGGCTTCTGCCATATATTATACTGTTCTTTATTTGTACCCCTGTCCACCTCTAATGCTTAAACATCTCATACTTTTTTTTCTTTCTTTTTTTCAGTTTGTGGTCATTGTGGTTTTAAGCACAATAAAATCCACCTGGAGAGTTTTGCTATTGTTTCTAAACTCCCTGAAGTAGGAAGGAGAACAAGGTAATATTAATAAATATGATTCAAGAGCCTAATAAATAATCAAATAAAGTCAGATAAAAGAAACAAGTGAATCTGTTATTTAAAAAGAGCATTATGATAGTTAACATTCTTTGTTAAGACTTGAATGTTCAAAGGGAAAATAACCTCTGAAAACAGCAGAAAAAAGTATTCTGTTTATCTAATGACCATACTAGCTTGATTGTTAATTTGATTACTTGAGTTTGCAATTTGTTATTAAATTTATATGCTTATATAGACTTTAAAATATAAGAGTTTTCTTTCTGGAGTTTTAGCAGTGAAAAGGAAATATTATAGGAATTATTTCTTTTAAAAGGGTAACATCAGATTTTTATTATCAGTTTAGCTTTAATTGGATTAATTGTAATCATACTGAAAAAATAAAGTATAATTTAACTGTACTTTCAAAATTAGATATATGGTTTAAGAATATCCATTCAATAAAATAAGGAAGTAGAGAACCTAGTTTAATTTAAAGTGATGCTGCAAGTCAAATAATTTTCAATAACATAATTAATAATAAGGATCTTGTGTTCTGTTTGAAAAATATAGAACATTTTTGTTCATTAAAAGTGTTCTTTTGCAAGAAATTTCAGAAATCTCTTAATGAGATACTGAGTGGAGGATTATTACAATTCTCCAACATGTTTCTAGTTTTTAGTTTATTTCACATCATGCTTTTTAACCTACAACAACAAATATTGTTGTACCATGAAGACAGCAAATCCAAACAATTACATATGTAGTCCAAAGGCATACACAAGAAAATCAATATTTGACATCTTTGCAACTCCCTCTTTGCAGTAGTGTTCAATAGCTTTTATTCATTATCCACTTATACCTCTTTCAGATTCGCCTTTGTCACTAGAAACCCATTTTTTTTTTCCTCCTTTGACTTCCACATAACTTCTTTGCCCTGTACTTTTACAGATGCCTTCTGGCTATAAATACTAATGAAATCTCTTTGCTTAATTCAATTTTGCTGGTACACTTACAGTTATGACCTAACTTTCCCACGAGAGAGACTGATTGAACATTCCACTACCTTATGGATGGGAGCAAACATTCTTACAGAACTGGACTGACAATTTCCATAATTATAGAATTCACAGCCTAATGACCTTAAAAAACAATAAAAAGATCTCTTGTTAATTCCCTTTCTGTTACTGACATTCAAGATATTTCATTTTTCACGGGACAACAAATTTACTTTTTTATTTTCCAAAGAGCAGTCTATCCTTTCCCCCCAGATTAAATTTTCTGAATATTGAAGTATTCCATTGAATATTTAGCATTTCTTTGTCTTTTAAAAGTTAGAATATTTATGATCCTTAGAATGCATTTGACTGATTTATAGCAATCAATTATAAGAGTACGTTTTCAAATAGCCCTTTTAAAAATGAAGAATAGAATAATTAAAAAGATCACAAGTCCTCCCTTGCATATAATTATTTCATTATTTCATTACAGTGCAGAAATTATTTTTGCTGACTGTGAGCAATTTTAATTGAGCGAGATCTGTGTTAATATACGATAGCAAGCAGTTCTTCCTACGAAATAAGATCACTAATTGCCTAAATTTTTATTCAGTACAGTGAGTCTTATGAGTCACATTGCAATATAAACCTAATCACTAGGTAGAGTGGCTACAATACCTTTTGTGTAGTGTAGATATCCTAAAAGCATAACCTGCCTGCTAATTTATTCCTTCAACAGGTTTATTGCTTTATTAAGCATTTGTTTTATAGAAAATTCTTATTCTATCTAGTTATCACAGAAGAACTATGATAATGAAACATTAAAATTCAGACTTGAAGTATACTAAAGCCAGCATAAATAAGCAAAACTAAAACATAGCACCTTTGATTCTTCCTAAAAACCAGAATGCTCAGCACCCTAGCATATATTCTGGAAGCTTTTGGCTTACAAATAAAGAATAAAAATCTCAAGTGTAGCAAGATAGCATGCTATTAAGTGAAGTTAAATTAAATGTTAATAATAGCCATTTTCTTGCAAAAATTTCACATTTATCATAAATGGTATAGTATCCTTGGCATATCAAAATATTTTATACATATCTAAGATATCTTCTTAATAAATATTTTACATATATTTGTTGCTGTGGGAGAATGTATAAATAATAATAAAATTCTTCAGAACCACTGTCTTAACAACATACGCTGTTTTGATAAAATCTGAATAAACAGTTTAAAAAGCATGTTTTCATGTATAGTTTAGTATTGAATATGCTGATTTAACTTAGATCTTAAGTGAAAGGTGCAGTATTTGAGTGTATTCTTAGTTTAAATATAATTTTTGAAAGTGAAAACAAAATACTTGAAAAACTCTATGATATTTATTAGTAATTCATTTATTCATTCAGTAAATATTTATTAATAATTTATAATTAACTTATCAATAATTCTAATTTACAAATACTATTTTCCCACTCCCTTCCAAGACAAGTGCTAATATTTTTGCCTTCTTTGCTTGGATTCCAGTATGTTCATTTGATGCTAAAAGGAGAAGTTGACCAGATTGGTATTTAGTTGACCGATGTAGAAGTTACAGAGTTGTTTACAATAATTTCCAGATTCCAATATATAATGTGTCAGTGACGGCTAAAACCTTTTGGAAATCTCTAAGAAATTAGTTACTATTGTGAATAGGACAGTTTTTCTACTTGGATCTTTTTCAGCAGAGATCGAGAGAGTTGTGTGTGTTGTGGAGTGTAAAATAAACTGTTGGCTGTAGAAGGCTTTCTCACGGTGAAGAAGTTTCATTGTAGTGCAGTATGCAGTCAATGTGATCTAGAAGAATAAGAGCTAGAGCACATGGAACTGATATAATATTGTACGATAAATATACTTCAGTTAAAAACAAAAACAAGGGCTTCCCTGGTGGCGCAGTGGTTAAGAATCCACCTGCCAGTGCAGGGGACACGGGTTCGAGCCCTGGTCCGGGAAGATCCCACATGCCACGGAGCAACTAAGCCCGTGCGCCACAACTACTGAGCCTGTGCTCTAGAGCCCGTGAGCCACAACTACTGAAGCCCACGTGCCTAGAGCCCATGCACTGCAATGAAGAGTAGCCCCCGCTCGCCGCAACTAGAGAAGGACCGTGCATAGCAACAAAGACCCACTGCAGTCAAAAATAAAATAAATAAATTTATTAAAAAAACAAAAACAAAACTAGACTGTCCAGAGTCCTGGGTTCTGCTACTGCTGCAACCTAGCTTTAAGACTTTGGGCAAGTCTTGAAACTTCTCTGGACCTTAGTTTCCAGATCTGGAAAATGTGGATAATAATCCTTACCTTGCCGCCTCATAGGGATGCTGTCATGATAAATAGTAGCTTCCTTGTTTGTAAAATGTGAGTTGCAAATTAGACAGTTCTTAACCTGGAGGTATTCCAAGAATCTCCTTGGAACTATGCAAATTTGTGTGTATATCTTTCTGGGTATGAGGTCTGTAGTTTTTGTCAGATTCTCAAATGGGCAGGTGACCTGAAGAAGGTTAGGAAACACTAGATTTGAGAATCTCTAACATCCTTTCTACTCTTAAATTCAAATTCCATTCTCCCTCTATGAATAATATATATGAAAGCACTTTGAAAGACTGCTAAACAAATGCAAAGTATCATTCTCCATCTCCCTTTATGGATCTAGTCTATGTAAAAGTCATAGCCATACTTGAAAAGGTGATATTATATTATGTTGCATGGGTTATTGAATAAACATATTGCCTGAGGGAATCCTTCAAATACAAGGTTCAGTATTAGACCCCTAGGAGAATTGGAGTATCATAGACTCAGAGAAAATAGAAGGCAATCTAGGTGACAGTGCGAAAATATTTTAATATAGGTTCAGTGTAGCTTAGTGAGCAAGCTTTAAAAGACTAATTAAACTAGGATGAGGCTTTTTGATCTTGTTCTCATCTAGATTATGACACTTATAGCTGTGTCTCAATTTCCTCCTCTCTAAAATGATTTTAGTAATTCATACCTCACAGGATTTGGGGAAGATTAAGTTAGCTAGTTAGATTAGTTTAGTTAGCATACGTGAAGGTGTTTTTAGCTAACTGTACAGCAATACATCAAAGCAATGGTATGAATTCTCCATTCAAAGGAGGAAAATACCACTGTTAAGGATTCCCTGAGAATTAAGACACAGACCTACTAGAGAATGGACTTGAGGATATGGGGAGGGGGAAGGGTAAGCTGTGACAAAGTGAGAGAGTGGCATGGACATAAATACACTACCAAACGTAAAATAGATAGCTAGTGGGAAGCAGCCGCATAGCACAGGGAGATCAGCTGGGTGCTTTGTGACCACCTAGTGGGGTGGGATAGGGAGGGTGGGACGGAGGGAGATGCAAGAGGGAAGAGATATGGGAACATATGTATATGTATAACTGATTCACTTTGTTATAGAGCAGAAACTAACACACCATTGTAAAGCAATTATACTCCAGTAAAGATGTTAAAAAAAAAAAAAAAAGGATTCCCTGATTATTTTTTTTTATTGTTTTATGACTTTATTTTGTCTTGCTACATATTTAATGACAGGTATGAAATCAGAAGTAAAATGTAACAATTAAGATACATTGTAATTTCTTCTCCTGGGTTTTTCCATCCTCTTTTTGATACTTCAAAAAGGAGTGATCATTTGTCTCTTTAAAGTTACATCTAAAATTATGTTAATTTCATGGCTTATCAGTAATTTTTAGTTTTCCACATATAATTAGCAAAAACATAGCTATACAAAACATTAAGAATATCTTTAAAGAATTGCTTTAAAACAAAATACCGTTGTGCTATAGTTAAAAGACTGTGCAAATAGGTTTTTTTTTTTAACCTCTTTATTGGAGTATAATTGCTTTACAATGGTGTGTTAGTTTCTGCTGTATAACAAAGTGAATTAGTATACATATACATATATCCCCATATCTCCTCCCTCTTGCGTCTCCCTCCCTCCCACCCTCCCTATCCCACCCCTCTAGGTGGTCACAAAGCACCCAGCTGATCTCCCTGTGCTGTGTGGCTGCTTCCCACTAGCTATCTGTTTTACATTTGGTAGTGTATATATGTCCATGTCACTCTCTCACTTTGTCCCAGCTTACACTTCCACCTCCCCGTGTCCTCAAGTCCATTCTCTATGTCTGTGTCTTTATTCCTGTCCTGCCCCTAGGTTCTTCAGAACCATTTGCAAATAGTTTTTTAAAGAGTACTTAGGAAAAAATTAGGGAAAGTGAACTTTTTTTTTCTTTCTTATCTCTAAAATGAGGGGAGTTGAAATTGTCTTATTTCTTTTTTTTGTTTTTTGTCTTTTTTTTTTTGTTTTAAATTGGGATATAGTTGATTTACAATGTTGTGCTAGTTTCAGGTGTACAGAAAAGTGAATCAGTTATACATATACATATATACACTTTTTTTTTTTTTAGAGTCTTTTCCCCATAGGTCATTACAGAGTATTGAGCAGAGTTCCCTGTGCTATACAGTATCCTTATTAGTTGTCTATCTTATATATAGTATAGTAGTTTATATATAAAGATTTCCTGATTATGGAGGGGAGGCAGGTTGGGGAGGGCATACTGAGTTTTAGAGTACCCTTAAGCACAGTGAAAGAAATTTAGTGCATATGAAGAATGTTTTTCATCTAAGAGATAGTGGACATGGGCCTCAGTTTAGCTCTTCCTTTCTAGATTTGCATCAGAATGGAGCGAAAAGAGCACTTGGTTCTAGATTTTGTTTGCTTTCTTACTAAGAGTGAGTGTGAGTTCCTAGATAGAAGGCAGAGATGGGATCTTATGCATTTTTATATTCACAGCCCTATGCAGGTACTCAATAAAGTCTATTCACTGAATGCCCTTGGGCTGGTTACTTTCCCTAAGCAACTGTTTCCTCTATTTGTAATAACAATAATAATAATAATAAAAACTGGCTACCATTTATTGAGTACTCTGTACAAAGTACTTTACATGTTACTTTGTTCTAGCCTCACAAAAACCCTGTGAAATATTATCTCCATGTTAAAGGTGAGGGTTCTGAAGTTCACAGAAGTGACTTACTTAAGACCATAACCAACCACCTTACAAATTCATTGGAAAGATAAAATTAAAATTATGTCATGTACTTGATTGTGCTTTGAAAATCATTTAGGCTACATAGATGTCACACTCCTGCTGCTCTTTTACTTTTTGTTTCATCAGCTGCTCTAGCTTCAAAGATTTTTGCCTTATTAACAGCTTCCTCAGGGAACCAAAAGGGTGCTTTGATAGAAGACTTAAGGTACATTGCATCCCTGAAATGCAGATTTGGTGATGACAGGAAATGTTGTTGCTAGGTCCTATTTGATTGGGCTAGATGCACCTATTTTGTTACCAAGTAACTGCTGCTGAGAGCTGAGAGAGGGAATGAAGAAGAGGAGCCAGGAATGTTTGAAGAATAAGGCCCTTTATAAATATTCCACCTGGAGCTCCTCCCACCACCTTGACGTGAAAATAGTTTAAGATAAGGAACACCAAGTAGTTCAGACGTAAAGCTAAGATTCAAGGTTGGACTATCATCAGCCTTAACTGATGAGTGCAAAACGAGTAATCTCTGTGGGGCCAGACCATGAGTGTGCTCTGAATCTCTGGTTTCTGTGGAGCTGCGATTCATAGTCACTATAACATACAAAGTTGAAATATTTTAAAACTTCATAGCATAACAAAGATAGATTTATATAGAATAGTAGCATTTCCCACCTGTCACTGGAGGAGTGGTAAAGTCAAGTTAAAAGAAAACTGGTGATTATTATGGAGAGTTATGTTTTATTTCTGACAACTATATTTCTCCTGATTTTGAAAATATCCTTTTATGGAGCAATTTGATTTTGTGCAATTTTTTTCTACTTAAAAAATTTACTAGGCGACCCGGAAGAGGAATTTGATCATTTATCGCACATCTACACATTCACTAATAATGACGAAAGATTTGTTGGTTGTCTCGTTTATCTGAGAGAGAGATGAAGCACACCATAAGACAGGGTGGGGAATCTGGGCTCAGTGCCCAGAATTTTTCTTTCCTATTTGGATCACTGTGTTTGCTAGAATATTTAATTAATCCCACTCTTGGAGTAATGCTTATTGCTGAGGGCCATTGCTGAACTGAAATATTAAACCATATGCAATATATCTTCAATAAAATTTAGATTTAAAAGTCCCTAAATGATGTATGTATTTGACAGTCCTTAATGAAAACTGACTAAAGGAATTTCAGAGAATGAATAGGCTTAATAGTAACAATTCTTTTCATTCATGTGGAAGGAAGTTCAAAATTATAAAATTAAACAAAAGGAATTAACACAACATTTGGGGTAGGAGTGTACCAATTCTTGGATATATAATTTGTTTTATTGTTGCTGTTAAATATTTGGCTTTTCTACTATATCGCTAGTGAAGACCTTTTCTGAAGTTCTTTAAGACCAGTTCTTTTTGGAGTACAGTTTAGCCATGGTTAGACCATCAGGGGACTCTCTGATAATTCTCTTTTGAGTAATTCAATACATAGCATGATTTTCTCTTATTATTGAACCGATGCCTCAGCAAAGGGTTGGAAGAATTCTGCTGTTTGTAGCGAAAATCTTGTGCCAAGAGCATTAACCTTGAAGTTCTACACACTTTGCAGGTCAGGCAATTACCACAGTTATCCTATTTACTTATTTAAGGATGTGGCAAGAAGAGCTCCCCAAAAATGGACTGATAAATGTGGGTGGAGGGAAAAAATCAATTTCTTTTGTGAAAGGATAGATCCAGAATTGTAATGATGGAAAGAATTCTAAGATTCAGTTAAAATCTCTTGAACAGTTCGGAAGAGAAAAATAGTCTGACATATTGGAGCGTGCCTGTGCAGTCAAGAGGGATAGAAAATTTGAAATGAGACAGTACTTAAGAATTTGATCAAATCCAGTGGTTTTCAAATTTTGTAAAGCCTTGAGTTCCTTTGTTCAAACAAAATCTCATATACTTAATATGTAAAGCAGGTTTAAGGGGAGCTACTCTCCTTGAAGCCAAAGAGGTTCCACCTGTTCATATGCTTCCCCTTTTTCCTTCCTTCTGAGCACAGTTTGAAAATCATCTAATCCAACTCTTCCATTTGAAAAATGTGAACGTTCATTTCCAAGAGGAGTGGATCGACTTACCCAAGGTTATATAACTAAAAAGTGTCAGGGCTGAGTCCCAGACTGTGCTTTGCTCATTACAGACTTTCGCAGACACTCTTTCTGCTTCTTGCTTGGAACTCTGGGAAGAGAGCCACACTCTCTACTAGAATACTAGGGAAAAGTCATGTGGTCAGGAGTTTTGAAGACAGGTGGGGAATATGGATCACAAATACTATTGTCCCAGTCCTAGAGCTCAACCATTCATAGGACAGGTATCTATCGATTGTCTATTATGTGCAAGTCATGGCTTTAGGCTACAAAGGAAGTGCAGAATTCCAGAAGAGAGGAAGAAGCCGTATCTTTACTATTCTTTGCCTTCTATTTTCTCCTTAAAAATATGAACAAAGTGATAATTTAGAGAATACATATTGTACATTCACCATAGTATTTTCGGGTGTGGACTCTGAAGTCAGACTGCCTAGTTTTGAAGTCTGGCCCTGACACTTGCCTTGGGCAAATTAATTAATTTCTCAGCACCTCAGTTTTCTCATCTGTAAAGTAGGGATAATAAATTACTTGCATCATGGAATTGTCATGAGGATGAAATACGTATTTATATATAACTTAGAATAGTACCTAGCACATAATAAATACCAGGCAAGTCTTAGCTATGATTGTGATTATGATTATTGTCATATCTTATGTCACTCACAGTGATGATTCAAAATCATTGTTTTGGTTTTGTACATCTTGTGTATATTTTAAAACAAATCATTTGGAAATTATGTTATTAATACCTAAGTTACCAAAGCATTGTCAATTCAATTTGGTAATATTCATTTCTTATTTTATAAAATGATATAGTTAACTGCTATATACTTGTATTATATAAGTTTGGGTTGCAATAACAAAGCATTATAGACTGAGTGGCTTATAAACAACAGAAATTTCTCAGTTCTGGAGGCTAGAAGTCTGAGATCAGGGTGCCAGCATGGTCAGAATCTGGTAAGGGTCCTCTTCTGGGTTGCAGACTGCTACTTCTCACTGTATCCTTCACGTGGAGGAAAGAGCAGAGAGCAGGAGCAAGCTCTCATGTCTTTTCTTATAAGGGCACTAATCCTATTCATGAGGGCTTCACCCTCATGACCTGTTACCTCCCAAAGGCCCCACCTCACAACACCACCATCACACTGGGCAGTAGGATTTCAACATATGAATTTTGGGGAAACACAAACATTCAGTCCATAACAATACTCTACGTTTAATGATAGTTCTTACAGTATATATAATACATACAGTATGATATATTTCACTTACTCATGACTCCTAAGATGCTTTATACATCTTAAGTGGGAATCTTGATAAATAGAAATATATGGCACTTGCCAGCGATAACCTTATATCATTACTTATTTTTTTTTCAATACATGTGCTATCTCTTCAAACAAAAAGTAAGACTATGGGCACAGACAATGACATATGTATCTCTTCATGTTTTTAGAGTTTAGCCTTGTACCTTGCACATAGAAGGCCATCCAAAGATGTTTGCTATGTCATGAATTCTACTGTTAATGGCAACATCTCTTTCAATTTCAGTTTTTCTTTTCTAATTTTAAACTGTCAGCCTAATTATAATATCTTCTGTACTAATTTTTCTTTGTTCCACTGGACCTAAGGTGCATACATTTGTTGAACCATGAATAAAAGCAAAAAGCTATCACATGTAGGTAAGAGCCATATGCATTGCTTTAATGAATAGTCATCGCGACATATGGAAGAGGAGTGCCCGATTAATTATTGGGTTTGATGGAGTTTCTTCCTGCCTGAACGAGTCAGTCCAGGGGCCAATTTATAGTGGCAAAATCCTGTGATGGGCTGGTCTGACCAATAAACAAAGTAAATAAATGAACCAAGTTGATTCAGTAGCCCAGATAATTTGCTAGATTAGCATGAAAATATTATACTGCTTCTTAAGAAGATTTGTATACTTTTTGGAAGTATGTAGAGTCTCGTGGTGAAATCCCATTTACACATGTTTTTAGTAGTTTAATAAATTTCTTCAGCACATATAAAGCAAATATTTTTGCTCCTTTAGAGCCAGTGGTGCAAACTGTGAGTCATGTTAATAGACAGTCAAATGAACTGGTGATTTTTAGACTTTATAAAGTAATAAAGATCATGTGTATTTAGGTAAACAAATTAAAAGCCCACGGGATATAAAGTGAAAGTAAATGTCTTCTTCCTGCCACTCCTAACTCCCTAGTACTTATTTCTCAGCCATAAACAGTATTACTCATTTTTTGGATATTATTCCAGATTTTTTTTTATGTATCTACATAAGCAGGACCAAATTTGCCTATCTTCTTGCAATTTGCTTTGTTCCCTTTACAGCGCATCATAGACTTATTTCCATATCAGAACATATAGATCTACCTTATTAAAACATAATTGTGCAGTGTTTTCCCTATGAATATAATAATTTAACAACTTTCATATTAAGGGACAGTGTTTTGCTATTACACCTGGGGCTTCAGTGATCATCCTCTAAATATCATCCTTGCACACTGGTGTGATTTATGTATAGGATACATTTCTTGAAGTAGAATTGGGCAAAAAGAATGTGCATTTGCCAAATTGCCTACTCAAAATAATATATGAAAATGTCTGTTTTGGTGTTCTGTTCTTATTAGTTTGTTACAAAGATTTTATTTTATCTTCTAATAGGTATTTGTTTTTTCTGCTCCTCCATATTGCGGAGCTCTACCCAAATGTCCTTTAGAGAACCATTTCTTTCCCATGTAGTTGGTGGGGCTCCACCTGGAATAGATCATGTGACTCAGTCCTGGCCAGAGTATTAAGTCCTCCTAATAACATTGTTTATTTTAATGCCTTTATTTTCCCTCAGTTTTATGAGAAATTGTATATACTTAAACTGTACAACATAATGATTTGATAGACATATACATTATGAAATGACTACCGCAATGAAGTTAATTCACACATCCATCACCTCACATAGTTGCCATTCCTAATAACATTGTTGTTTCAGGGCTGGGCCCATGACCTAAGTTGTTCCAAAGCCCCAAGCTCAGATGGGAGCCACCAGGAAGAGCTGACTGTTTCGCTAGACTGAAACCTGGGAGAATGTAGGCATGAAGTTGCTGACTGGCACATTGCCTCCTTGTGGCGTCACAGTATGGAGGGGAGTAAGGCTGAGAGCCGGAGGCAGATGGTGGGTACCTCTGGATTAGGTTTAGATGAAAGCCAGGAAAATCTCCCTCTGGATTTTTCGGTTGTGTGAGCCAATTTCACTTTTTGCTCAAGCTGGTGTGAGTTTTTGGTTATTTACAACCTAAAGAGTCCTACTGGATGTTTATACCTGTTTCTCCTAGCCCTAATACAGTGAAAATTTTAAGTAATATTAATAATTCCTTTTTACTGAGTACTAGTAATGTGTTGGGTACTGAACTAGATGCCTTACATGCATTATCTCTATCCTTACAACTATTCTAGAAACGCATTATTATCATTTTACTTTATAAGGGAGGAAAAGAATTCCAGAAAACTTAATTGTCAGCATCATCTGGAGGAGGGGTGTGTGTCATACTTTGGCCTCACTTGGGTCATTGGTCATGTGTCATGCTTTGTGCCAGGGCATAGAACTCAACCCCATAGGATCTACATGGGCCGAGAGGAGAAGGGTTGATTTCCAAATGGATAGCAGAGTTAATTGCTGGAAATAGGATGAATGATGTTGGGCAGTCAAAAAGGGCAAATGCCCATTTCATGTGCACCTTGAATCTCCAAGATGGCAGATAGAGAATGCAAGGTTTCCCAAACACAGGTACCAATGGAACTCCCCAAACCCCCTCCCCTAGAATTTTGCCAAATACAATTTGAGAAGTCCTGATTCTGCAACAACAAACTTATTTGGAGAGATATTCCAAATGATGGAGAAACCGAGGTTGAGAGAGATTAAATGACTCACCTGAAGTCTTCTGGATGTTTATTTTATTAGAGAAAAGGCAGTCCTTTTGCATTGTGGGCTCCAATTGCTTGTCCGCAAAATCTTGATTTCTCTGCTCAGGCATCTTTCCGCTTTTCCCCAAAGACTGCCTTGTTCTACAGAGCAGAAAAATCCCTGAGAAAACCACAGGGATTCTCTGCACATTCACAAGGGTGTAGGATTGCTTTTTTTAGTGACTGTTGTCATGAAATGCGTTCTCTTTGGCACCTGTTCCTCCATCCCAGCCTGTCTCTGTCTCTTGTTTTAATCTGTAGAGTCTGAAACTACCTATAACCTGGGGCCAAGTTTGTGTCTATGTTGTGTAGCAATGAATGATGTGACATTGGACTCATTACACTTCCCTCTCTGGGCCTCGGTTACCCTCACTTAAAAAATGAAGTGTGTCTTTATTCCCGTTCTGCCCCTAGGTTCTTCATGACCATTAAAAAACATTTTTTTTAAAATTTTTTAGATTCCATATATATGTGTTAGCATACAGTATTTGTTTTTCTCTTTCTGACTTACTTCACTCTGTAGGTGCAGACCTACTAGAGAACAGACTTGAGGACACGGGGAGGGGGAAGGGTAAGCTGGGACGAAATGAGAGAGTGGCATGGACATATATACACTACCAAATGTAAAATAGATAGCTAGTGGGAAGCAGCCGCATGGCACAGGGAGATCAGCTTGGAGCTTTGTGACCACCTAGTGGGGTGGCATAGGGAGGGTGGGA
Source organism: Balaenoptera musculus (assembly GCF_009873245.2). NCBI lineage: Eukaryota > Metazoa > Chordata > Mammalia > Artiodactyla > Balaenopteridae > Balaenoptera > Balaenoptera musculus. The sequence continues at coordinate 54,163,268 of NC_045785.1, read as the reverse complement.
GGGAGACACAAGAGGGAGGAGATATGGGAATATATGTATATGTATAGCTGATTCACTTTGTTATAAAGCAGAAACTAACACACCATTGTAAAGCAATTATACTCCAATAAAGATGTTAAAAAAAAAAAAATGAAATGTGGGTGGAAGCTAGACATAGTTTAAGGCCCCTTCCAGCTCTGCCATTCTAGTCTGTGTCTCCCTGGATTCCAATCCAATAGGTGCCCTGGGTTTGGATCCTCTGCTGTGCCAAGCTTATTATTTGGATTTTGACCTCTGTACCTTGTTCTTCCATCTAAACCCACTGGAAGTTTTTGTTTTGTCATATATTTTAGTATTCTTAGTTTTATTAATTTTAAAATTGCAGAAGCAACACTGCTCTTTGGTCAGAGTTAAATAATCTTGAAACATAATAAAAGCAGACGTTTTCTTTCATGTAGCACACTCCCTAATCCCAGACATAATTTCTTCCCTATTAACGACTTGGTTTAGAGATTTCCATATATTTATTGTCTATTAGTATTTTTCTTCCTCTGTCTTTTCTCTGTTTTCCCCTTGGGTTCTTCTGTTTCTTATCAACCCAGTCCTGTGACTGCTCATCTTGCCTTACTCAGTGATATTTGTAACTTCCAGGTTGCTGCCTCCTTATTTGTTTCTAGCTCAGGGCTTTATTTGACCCTCATTGCTGCAGGCTACTCATTTTTCTCCAGGCTCCTTAGCTTTAACTTGAGTACCAACTTTCAGAAGTTACGTGTTCCAGTCCTGGCTCCTGCTGCTGTTCCCTGGCTTCCCAGAGCATCCCAGTACCAGGGAGTAAAAGTGTAGTCTCTAGAGTCCGGCTCCTGGTTTCAAATCATAGCTCTCACACTTACTGGCTCTGTGACCTTGGCCAAAGTACTTCATTTCTCCAGATCTCAGTTTCCTTCTCTTGAAAAAGGGGTACTATTGAAAATGATCTCATGGTTCTTGTTAGTGTTAAGGGGGTTTTGCATGTAATCTTTTCACAATTTCATCACAACTTCCAACTCTAGTTCAGGTCCTGGCACATTGCAGGTTCTTAAAACTGTTGACTCTTTTTGCAAAGCACTTCACATTAGCAAATTGAATAATCTACATTGGCAGATACAAAAACAATAATGAGGTCCAAAGAGGTTGAAATAACTTCCTTAAAATTACACAGATAGTAAGCAACAAAGCCAGGATTCAAAGTCAGATTTTTTTGGCTCCAGATTTCTGTGCTTCTCACTATTCTCAGTAGTGTTAATCCATATTTTATTTATTGGGGGCCTTTGATACTCTCCTGATGCTTGTGGAGCCTTCCATCCTCTAACTTGGAATCTGTTTGGTTTGTTATTTCTTACGCATGGCTTAATGGGTTTCTTCTTCCAAACCCATCCGCTTCTGCTAGGTAATCAAGTAAGAAGGTCCTCCCCGCTCCCCAGAAAGGACTGGGCCCAATATTAAATCCAGAGTTTACTCTGATTTCAGAGTCTTTGTTTTTCAAGGCAGAATGGTTATTTAAAAGAGTATTGACTTAGGAGCTAAATGGGTTCCAGTGTTGATTCTTTCCTTTAGTACTTGTACGGTTTTGGCCAACGCAATTAATTTTCCTGAGACTTAGTTTCTTTATTTGTCAAATGGGGATGATAATATTAATAATACTTGCCTTACAGGATAATTGTGACACTGGAGATCAAATATGATAAGTACTTGGGTATAGTAGGCATTCAATAAGTCATTGTTATTCTTTGAAGTAGTTACTTCAACTTGTGAGAGACCAAGCTGTTACAGGCCCTAAAGATATTTGATATTATTATGGGGGCTAATCTTTGAGTATACTGTCTTTCAGTTATATTTGGGAGGGATGGGGGAAGAGACTAGCCTGGTGAGAAGGACACACTTTTTTTAATTAATTTTTTTTATTGGATTATAGTTGATTTACAATGTTGTATTAGTTTCTGCTGTACAGCAAAGTGAGTCAGTTATACATACACATATATCCCCTCTTTTTTAGATTCTATTCCCATATAGGTCATTACAGAGTACTGAATAGAGTTCCCTGTGCTATTCAGTAGGTTCTTGTTAGTTATCTATTCTATATATAGTAGAAGACACATATTTGGCCTGGATTTGGATGTGGCCTGGATTTGGATCTGGCCTGTGGCAATTACCAGTTGTACAAACAGGCAAGTTGTTTAATCATTGAGCTTCAACCTCTTCACTTGAAAAAACAGGAGTAATAATACCAATCTTACAGAGGCTTTTGAGGCTTAACTGAAATAGTATATGTAAGGCATGGCAGTGATTTTAAAAATATTTGTTCTCCATAAGACATTGTTACAGAATGTCCCAGTGTTTGTTATAAGTGTCATTGTATTCCTATTTGTGCTCTTAGAACTCAGCATGGCCATCACATAGTAGGAACTGAAAAAATGTTTGTTGGACTGAATGGGCCCTTGAGTTGAATAGTACAAACACTTTATACCCAGAATTGTTTTTGTTTTGTTTTTTTAAAGAAACTGATGTTTATTTTCTATCTACCTTATTTCTGTTTTCTGCTTAAAAGCCTGGGGAAGAACAGCTTAAGACAACTCCGTGGTTGTTCCTACCCTTTCAGTGGCCTGAGCAGTGGAAGCTTCAGACCAGTCCTCAGTGGCGGGCTGAGGGCTCCCATCTTGTGCAGGAACTTCTGGGCAGGCAAAGAGACACCTGCGCCTTCAGACCCGTCTGCGCCCGCGGGTAGAATACAGTGAACTTGGGAGCTGCAGCAGTCCATTCACCCCGATGCTCCTCCTTGGCCATGGCCTTCTCAGCATGGCCTGCTCTTCCTTTTCAGTCTCTCCATCACCTCTGTAGAAGCAGAGATCAGGCGGGACCTCCCACGGGTGTGCACACGGGATGGTACCACGCATGTGCAGAACTTCCTGGGCCAGGATCCACCACCTCAGACCCACTGAGTGAACTCTCTTGTTGCTGCAAGGATGGCAGTGTCCACAGAGCGCAGAGAAGAGTCTGTGTTACAGGGAGCTGTGGTTGGTGGGTTAACGTACAACACCTCTGTGAGAGGCTGGTCGCCAGCCCTGGGATCAGTAACCCCCAGAAGACGCGGCCCCTGGAAGGCTGCCTGGATCTGGTTAGTGAAGTTTCCAGGGGTGAAGCGGGCAGCAATAGGAGTGGCTCCAGTGACAGCAGCAAACTTCAGCACAGCCCTCTGGCCAGTGTTCCTGGAAGATATGACACTGATCAGTCAGTTTTTAAATGGTAGCAATGGCACAAGCCATCTGCAGAAGCTTCTCCCAGGTCCCCTTCAGATCTATAATGTAGATGCCATCACTTTTCCTTTAGTAGATGTATTGTTCCATTTGGAAGTCAAGGTTGGTGCCACCTAAATGGGCTCCTGCTGCTTGGAATTTAAGGACATTGTCTTCCTTCATTTGTGGGACCTCAAGGGCTCTGGTGATTGTGAAAATTTCCCTTTAAGTTATTATGGAAACCCAGGACAACACCATCTAGACCCCTCTCTGGGTAGTGCAGAGTGGTACACCCAAAGTTTGACTGCTAGTATGCTCACTGTTCTGTGTCTGCCCTACAAAATAAAATGTTAAGGGAGTTTTATGCTGAGTAAAACCCCCAGGCTTAGGAACCAGCGTGCTTAAGACCTCAGATTTCTTTCTGGCTCTCAGTATGAGGGTCATGATTATTTCCCTTGCGTCATCCTCCACATGTGGCTTTTCATCTTACGTTCTGGCTTTGCTCCAGGAGACGACACACTGCCTTATGCCAGGGACCTGGTGAAAGGTCACACCGGGAATGGCCAGGCTGGGAGGAGCTCACCTAACGGTGTGAGTCCCTGACTGCATTCTTTGGTGCTCCACCGCGGTGGGGTAAAAGCAAGAGTGAAAAATTCCAAAGGGGCCTAAAATTTAGAGTTTGGCCTGATAGTATAACTAGAAGGTTTTTTGCTCTGAATTGCTGTAACCAGGAGAGAGTGAGTTTCTGTCATTTCCCTACCAAATGAAAAATGGAATTGATGATGAATGGTTGTTAGATACAGTGATCTGAACGTATTCTTTCCAGCCTAGTGAGACCCATTCCAACCTTTCACAGATAGTTTCTTTAAAGACAGCATGAGAAACCTCAGTGTCCTCTGAAGGTTTTTGTAAATGGATGCCAGCCCAGCTTTTATTAAACTGGGTTTATACGTCATTTAATTGGTCATCTTGACGTACCTCTTCCAGACTCTGCTTGAGCAAGGACAAAATGAGTTGAGTGTTCTCTTCTGCTGCAAATGCTGAGCTTGAGTGGTTTTTGTTGTTGTTGTTGCTTCAACTTTGTCTCTTTTTCATGTTGTCCCTGAATTTGTTAAGTTTGTCCCTTTTTCAGGTTTTTTTTTTTTTTCATCTACATCGATTATGTCTAGTGTGGTTGATGTTCACCTCAGTCCAACTCAGAGCACTAAAGCAAATACCTACTGAGCACGTGGTCAACACAGAGCATGCTGGTGCTATTTTCTAGAGCTTCAGCATAGGGTCTTTAGAGCTGCAGCATTCAACACAGTAGCCATTACCCCTATGTGGCTATTGAAATTTAAATTAATTAAAATTAAATGAAATAGAAATTTCAGCTCCTCAGTTGTACTAGCCATATTTCAAGTGCTCCGCAGCCACATGAGGGTAGTGCCTACCGTATTAGACAGCACAGACATAGAACACTTCCATCCCTGTGGAAAGGACAGTGTTGTTACAGAGATTACAAGCGTAGCCTCTGGGGACAAACTGCCTGGGTTCAAAAACCTGGCTTTGCCTCTTGTTAGCAAGTAAATTCATCTTTCTAAGTCTCAGTTTCTTCATCTGTAAAACGAAGCTAATAATAGTCGCTACCTAACAGGGTATTTGTGAGGATTGAAATGAGATGAGGTATTTAGAGACTTAGCACAGCGCCTGGCTCATAGCAGGCCACCAGAGGAGGACCTGGGGGAAACGGAGGTTGCAAATAACAGAATGTTCAAGTAGCGGCTGAACTCGGTGTCTGAAATACGATAGAAAATAATTTCCCTTTTAATTAAAAATCTGGAGGTAGGCAATCCAGGATCGGCGTGGCATGTCCCAGTGGGCAGGATGAGGTACGCATCCACTGTGTCTTTAGGTTCCCAGAATTTTCCTCCTGACATTTTCACTAGTGTCCTGTTGGCCTGAATTTAGTCACATGGCCACATCTAACTGCAAGGGAAGCTGGGGAACAATTTTTTTTCGGGGCGGCTGTGTTTCTAGCTAAAATTTTTATTACTGATAGAGGAAGGGGGAAATGGATATTGGAGGAAACTAGCAGTCTCTGCTACTAAGAGAGACAAGACTGAAGCCAGAGTACAGAGGTCTTTAATGCAATCTAAGGAGTTTGTTTTTTTATTGCTTGGGCTCTGTGGAGCTATTGATATTCTCAGTGTAGGGAGTTAATACAATTAAAGGCTGTTCATGATAATGGACTCTGACTTGGTTCCTCAAACCAGCAATACTCACCTTAGCAATACTCAGATAATTTCAAGAACAGTTACTTTCAATTAAAAAAATTTCCAACATTCTTTCCCACTCTCCCTCCTTTTTAGGTAAGGGGAAAGGTAGCCTGAGGGGAGGAAATGTGAGAAGGCAGCCCTTCCATCTGACAGCTCTCCTTTTAAACTTCCTCCAGTGTATCACTGGCCCTCTCATAAAGGGCTGAGAGAGGAAATCAGTTCTTCACATGGGGCGGGGAGTTCTGAATAGAGGGAGTTGCTATCTTTTTGTTATCAAGATAGTGTGCTCTCTCTCTCTCTGAGCACTTGTGCTTACCTCAGACACTGCATTGTTGATGGTGTGCCCTGCTAGATTCGAAGCAGCTTGAGGCGAGAGTTCAGGTCTTACTTGAGTCCGTATCCTCTGCAATTAACACAGTACCTAGGGCAAGGCATATATAGGGTTATGGAACATCTTGGTAAATGCTGAGCCCATGAATGCTGTGTAGATTGCATTAACCTTAAAGCAGGTGCACTCAAGCTGAAATCCTCATACTGTTGATTACTGCTGAGTTTGTGCTGAAAGCATTTCATGCAAAGGCTAAGAGAAAGACTTGAAAGGTGGAGACAGTTGTGGCCACCTGGAATGTGATTCTGCTCAGAGTACATTGGACTGTGTAACAATCAGAGAGGTCAAATAGTTTGTGTTAAATCCTGGAGGAGGTCCTCTCTTTTCTTACTTTGCCTTTGTCTTTCTAGGCACTGGTTTACTAAGACGATAAAAAATATACTGAATTTGTGTGCTTATAAAATATATCCTTAGGTAAGCCCCTCCAGTGAGATTTTTAAATCAATGAATGTTTACTGTGTCTGTGTAAAGCATTATGGTAGGGGCCAGAAGGAATAAAAATAGATAAATAAAAGAACGAATCCTAGCTTTCAAGGAATTTACAATCAACAAACACTGTGCTAGGTTGTAGGAATCTAAATATGATTGACTAGGCTCCTACCCACAAGGGGATTACAATATGGTATGAAAAGCAGACAGATAAGCAGATGATGACATGTACTGTGATCTAGCGTTTGAACCTTTCTCAGGGCCAAATGTACATACTTTGGTTAAAAATTTAAAGAAATTGTCCATTTGAGATTTTGTGAAATCTGCAGACACATTCTAGTTAACTAGTATGTAAAATGTTTTCTGAGAATCGGATATATTTTAGGAGTGGCAGGGATATGATATGCAACCAGGAGAGAGAGAGAGAGGGGGGAGGAAAGAAAAGAGGGTTGATCATTTTGAGGTGACATTAAATTATCTTTTGACACCAGCTGTATCTTTTTTATAACAGAAAATGGAAATAACTCTGTCCTTGACCTTCAAAAAGAAATTGACTTACCTAGCTTAACTATTCAAACAAACAACTGTGTACTCTCTTCAATTCCTATGATGATTTTGATTTACTGTAAATGACTGAATTTAATGAACTAAATTATGCTAGTTAAATGCATTTTGTGAATGGTATTGTAGTTTGTTACAAAGCATTATGTCTATGCTAAATTGTGCTGTAAATGATATGGTATGGAACATATGTGCTGTATTCATAATTTAACTATTGCTATGGAGTGCCTTCTTAGATAGGACATACTGAAAAAGGAGCCTTTATTTACCTGGTGAAATGAAGGTGATATCTCAGCAAATCACTAGGTCTTACTGACCTTGGCAGAATTACAGTGCTAATATTTTCACATGGATGAACTGTTCTTGAACAATTTCTCTAATGTATATGGCAGAAATAGGCTTTCCATTAAAACTGCGTGTATATGGTGTATCTTCCCTTTCCATTTTTTTCCCCTTCAACAAACATTTACTGCAGTCATAGCAAGGATAATTCCACCTCCATTAAGGTTCATGTTTTCTCCTGGCCTCTCAAATGGTAGAGACAACTGAAGTCAAAAGTTTGTCCTGCAGTTATGCTGGTGCTCTCTGAAAGGACTTGCATTAGATAACACCCTGCTCTTCTTTCCGAGTAATTTGAGAGATTTTGTAAAAAGAGTAAATGCTGAGGCCAAAATAGCATCTTTATTACTGATACAAGCTATGTTGGCTTAGTGTGGGAGCCAAATAGGCTTTCTAGCAAAATCCTGACATTAGGTATACTTACCCACTAGGTCCTGGGCTTTCTTACATGGAAGGACGGCATAGGTAAGATTTTTAACATGGAAAAGCAAAGAATTTGTGCTTTCTTTGGATAGGCTCGTCTAGGCACTAGACAGAGAATATTAAGCTGGTGGGAGAGTTTTTTCAGTTAATGAGATTGAATTTTTCAACTCAGAGTTAGGTGTATGCAAATGACTAGATAGTCAATTTTGATGAATTGCTGTAAGAAAAGAATTAGTTTTAGTCATTTTTCTGTGCTGTATTTGGCATTTTTCTCAGAATGATTCATTTAATGTGTCTCTTGGTAATATTCTCTGTGTATTTATTTTAGAAGTAGCAGTAAATGATACAACTAATATTCTAAAATATTGTAATGGATATGAACTTGGGAGTTCATCTATTTGCTCTTTCTTAGGATTATAGTACAAATTGCTGCTTTCGGAGCAGGGACAATACAATTCTAATCAGAAATGTAAAACTGGGGCTTCCCTGGTGGCGCCGAGGTTAAGAATCTGCCTGCCAATGCAGGAGACACGGGCCCGAGCCCTGGTCTGGGAAGAATCCCACATGCCGCGGAGCAACTAAGCCCGCGTGCCACAACTACTGAAGCCCGTGAGCCTAGAGCCCGTGCTCCGCAACAAGAGGAGCCACCACAATAAGCATGCGCACCGCAACGAAGAGTAACCCACACTCTACACAGCTAGAGAGGGCCCGCACGCACCAACGAAGACCCAACGCAGCCAAAAATAAATAAAATAAATAAATTATTTAAAAAAAATGTAAAACTGGTAATACAATCTTTTTAAAATTAATTAATTAATTAATTATTTTGCCACGCCTCGCAGCTTGTGGGATTTTAGTTCCCCGACCAGGGATTGAACCTGGGCCCCAGCAGTGAAAGCACTGAGTCCTAACCACTGGAACACCAGGAGTGGGACCTTTCTTTGTGATTGGCTACCATGAATGGCTATAGGTGGGGCAAACAGTCGGTTAATGACTGTAGGATTTCCCATATCAGCAACATGGAATTATAATGTTAGAGATTTTACATTTTTCTGAATGCCAGAAGCATAGAATTTTGGCTGGTTATTCTAGCAAGGTGCCGGACTGATATACAGCTAGAGTCAGAGACTTGGAGAAGCAAAATCTATATATAAAGTAAAGTGAACTCTTGGAGCATGTCTTTAGAGCCCCCAGACCACACTTGCAGATAACAAAACAAAAACCAAGGACTATTAAGTGATTTGTTCAAAGTCACCCAACAAGTTAGTGATTGAGCCAGATACCCTAGGTATTCTTCCAGTACAGTATTTCCTATATGCAAGAAAGGGACAGGTATTACAATCATCCTATAGAGAAATTAAGGCAAAGGAAGTTCCTTGTGTGACCACCAAAGCATTTAAGATCATAGAATTAGATCATCTGAATGTTTAGGAATACTTAAAGATTAGATCTTTAAATATTGTCTAATTAAATCTCCTATACAACACTTAAATCCAATCTACAAAATCCCTGGCAAATGGTCATTCAATGTTTGCACATTTAGAGTGATGGGAAATTTGATCTTTGTTTAGCTCAGATTGTTAGAAAGTTTAGTCTTATATTAGGCCTAATGTGTCTTCCTGCAGCTTCAAGTCATAGGTTTTAGTTCTGCTTTCCGGTGGTTCAAAAATCATAGTTAGCCATGGGACTATATTATCCTATACCCTCTTTCATGTGTATTACCCTTGTCTTTCCTTACTTTCAACATTCTATGTTTTAGGACATACTGAAATATCCACTGGATCAGTCAAATCTATAAATATGCCTCTTTGATAAGAATTTCAAGTTCATTGTATAAAACAGGCCTGAAAAATTTCCAAAAGTGTTAAGGAAAGGGAAACTAGAGTCTATTATAATTCCTTTAGGCAAATTGTTTGATTTCCTTGAGGTATTTGCAAATGCTGGTTCTCATGTGGGTCTCATTATGACTAACATAATCTATTTGGCCAGCTTGATTCAACCCATTTTCTAAAACTCATTGATTTGTTATTTCTATATATCTTTGTGATACTGACATTTTCCAATGTCCATGGATAGTACTCAGTAAATTATGTAAGGTATTCCCTTCCATCCAGATCTGCAAATAATACTAACAGTTTAGTTTTGTGTACTTGTGTTAAGCAAATTTGATATATAACAATCAGATTTAGGTAAAAAATTTCAGAAGATGATTAATTCACTCAAAGAATTCTTTTAAATAACTAGTTCCCCAAATGCCCTTTAAGTTTAATTAGATTGGAAAAAAGTCGTGTTTAGACCTAAGATCTCTGGAATATTTCAAGTACATAAAGCAAGATATAGACATTTGAAAACTGCATAAGGGAGAATAGAATTATGGAAACAGACTTCTAGATGAACAAAGAGAATAGAGAAGTGACATTCAACACAAAAGGCTGTCTGAATAATCCTGCATTTGGTGGGTTACAGACATGCTCCAAGCTGTTTGAGAGTTAGTGGGGCTTGTGGCTCAACCTAAGAAGGTTAAGTATTATTTTAAACAATCAAGTGTTCACAGACTCATAGAAAAGACAGGTCAGGTGTATGCCAGAATTTACAAGGATTATCCAGGACAGAACCTGAATTAAAAACTTTAAGATAATTCGTTTTCTGTTTTTAATCTATTCCAATGTCAGGATTTTTTTCTCCTTACAGTCTAACTTAAGCCTCTAGCTTGATTCTCATGAAAGAAAAAGTTACAAGTAGTTATCACCTCTTTGTAAGGACCCTGCATGTACACGGGCTCCGTTTCTCTCTGGATTATGAAGACCCGAACTTGCCACTAAGTTCATGGTGATTTTGTTAGGACCTGATAAGTGGGAAGATTCTCTTACTGATCTTATGCCCTCTTTTATCCAAGTGAGTAAAAGCCAACTGAGGGATAGTAGTGCTCCCCAGCACTTATTTGTCTGGTTCAGGCTCTTGCCTCTGCACTTGCGGGGGCCCAATTTGATATTTTATGTATTGTTTTGGGGTATAAGACTAGGTAACCTTATAATGACAATAAGGATAGGAAACATCGCTTTATAAAGTCAAAAAGTAAAGAATAGAATTCAGTATAAAACTTCTGAAATATCTCTCATACTTAGTGGCAAAACTGACTGTTTACATTAGGTTAAAAATTATTCGTAGAAAATGTTATGGGCCAATGTCTTAGGAGCCAAGCACAAGTCTGACTTTGGATCAGGTCTGAACCAATAAATTTTGCTTTTTTTTTTTTTTTTTGCTGAAAACATTTAAAATGTATTTAAAATTCATTTTAAAGTCAGTTTGCTTTAGGCTACTTGATTTATGATACGCCTTTGTGTAGCTTCATGTTTCTTCAGTATATGATTTTCATCAACATTGGAAATTTTTTGGCCATTATTTCTCCAAATAGTTTTTCTCTTCCCTTCCTTTCTCTCTTTTCCTTCTGGGATTCCAATTAGTCACATATTAAGCTGCTTGAAGGTGTCCCACAGCTCACTGGTGCTCTGTTCATTTTTTTTTTCCAATCTGCAGTGTCAAACTACCATTAATCCTATCCAGTGTATTTTTCATCTTTGACATTGTACTTTTCACTTTTAGAAGTTTGATTTAGGTCATTTTTATATCTTTGATGTCTCTCCTTAACCATGCTTATGCTTTCCTTTTTCTTCTGGAACATATAGAGTATATTTATAATAGCTGTTTTAATGTTCTTTTCTCCTAATTTGTAATCTGTTTGATTTCTGGGTCTGTTTCTATTGATTGATTTTTCTCCTCATTATGGGTCATATTTTCCTGCTTCTTGTGTGACTTTGTGAATTTGGGTGCTAGACATTGTGAATTTTATGTTGTTTAGTGCTGGATTCTTTTATGTTCCCATAAATATTTTTAAGCTTTGTTCCAGGGCATTCAAAAAACTTGGAAATAGGTTGATCCTTTTGAGTTTTGCTTTTAAACTTTGTTAGGGAGGACTAGAGCAACTTTTAGTCTAGGGCTAATTTGCCTACTACTGAGACATTATCCTTCTGAGTTTTTTACCTGTTGCTTTATATATTATGAGGGTGTTTTTGTTTTGTTTTGTTTTTAGCCCTGGCTGTTGGGAATGTGAACTATTCCCTGCCCTGTGTGAGCTCGGAAGATTGTTCCGCCTGCTCCTTTCCCGTGGTTCATTTTCCAACCTTGCGTAGTTTCCTTGTATGTGTGTGCCTATCAACACAGCATGAGACTCTGTGGATCTTCAGAGCTCTCTTTTTTGGTGCTCTGGTGCCGTCTCCTCCATGGTACTCTTCCTGTGATTCTAGCCACCTGGCTTCCCCACATTTTCAACTCTGTCTCTCAGCTTAGGGAGACCACCTCATTTATTTTGCCTTCTCTTCATTGCCTGTTGTTGTCCCATGTCTGAAAACTATTATTTCGTATGTTTGTCTGTTTTTTTAGTTACTCCATCATAGCCAGAGGTGGCATCCTAAAAGTCAGTATATTTTAGGACTCTTAAGTGAGAAGAATGCTTTTTGGAGCTTCCCGGGTGGCACAGTGGTTAAGAATCCACCTGCCAAGGCAGGGGCCACGGGTTCGAGCCCTGGTCTGGGAAGATCCCACATGCTGCAGAGCAACTAAGCCCGTGGGCCACAACTACTGAGCCTGTGCTCTAGAGCTCACGAGCCACAACTACTGAAGCCTGTGCGCCTAGAGCCCGTGCTCCGCAACAGAAGCCACCGCAATGAGAAGCCCGTGTACCGCAACGAAGAGTAGCCCCTGCTCGCTGCAACTAAAGAAAGCCCGCACGCAGCAGCAAAGACCCAATGCAGCCAAAAATAAATAAATAAAAATAAAATAAATATATATATATATATAAAAAAGAATGCTTTCCAACTTTTTATTCGTATACCCTAAAAATATCCAATACACAGTATTTAAAGGCATTTATACAAACAATTGAAATCTTTCTTTGGGGAAATTAAAACAACAAAACTTGATTGCATATCATGATTTCATACTTTGCAGATGTTAATATTTAATCATATGTAGAGTCATTTAGCTTAAGTGCATTAATGTAACTCATTTAAAAGAGGCCAGTAATTGTCCTATTAACTCCCAGCCTGGATGTTATCTGCTCTGCTCTGCCCTGCTAGTAAGGCCAGAGGGGGACTCTTCTCTATTGGCACCCACAGAGATTGCTCTGATCTGTTGAAAATCCTGTTAAAATCTAATTACTTAGGAGAATCAGCCAGGGAATATCTAATGAGCTTGAGGAAACCCACTAGAAGAAATTCTGCGTAACTAACGAATGAAATGTCTTCTGTCTTTCAATTATACTGGTACCATATGAACATAATTGCTGCCTTATAAAATGTGACTTTTGTTTGTTGTTTTTTAATTGTGTGTCATGAATTTTTTTGAGATATGAAAATAACTTAATTTCCCGTGGAGGACAAATGACGGTTTAAAGCTTAAATAGGCATACTTTATTTCCTCACAAATATTTGATAACTTGTTATCAAGTGTTTAAAAATGTGCATTAATTAGTGAAACCACCACACAGGTGTGAAAATTTTGACTATTAAAAGAACTTGAGTTTTTAGTCGAGAATGAAAAATGTGCTCATCAGGAGACTTTGGAAAGGATTATTCTCTGCAATCATCTTAAAAATATTGCCAAAAGAAGTTGATTTATTAAAAATGAAAATTTATTTGTCTCACTTATTTTGTAAATGTATCTTTGAGACTCTTAGTGTAGTTTACATTTCCTTCTCTCTTTAACAATTAGCAATATCTTTTTTTTCACATCCAATTTAACTTTGTGTTTCAACTTTGCTGACTTTCCACTTCTCTTTATTTAGGACTTTTTTCTTAACATTGGATGGTTGTTTAAGACTATGGGCTTTGGAGTCAGATAGACCTGAGGTATTCAAATCCTAATTCTTCTACTGAGAACGAATTTCTTAACCTTCTGAGTCTCAGTTTCATTTCTATACAATGGGAACACTAATTAGTATGTTAAAGTTGTGAATATTTTATGAAGTAAAGCATGTAAAGTGCTTAGCACGGTATCATTCATGTTGTAACTTCTCAAGAGATGGTAGTTATTATTTTTGAGGACTAATTAAAATTTGGTATATGAAAGAATTGTGATATCTAAGATTCATTAAAAACTAATGTAGGGTGAATTTCTATTATCCTAATGTATTTCTATCACCATGCTCGTATTAAATTTGTTGAAAAAATTTAAAAGGGTCTATTTTTAGTAGCATGTCGGTGAACTTCATTCCAAAGTTTATCAAGTTTTTAGCCAATGTGTCATTTTATAACATGGATTGATTTCAGCAGATGACATCAGAAACAAAATGTGGTTTGGTGATACATTACTTAGAAAAATACCTGTCTTAGTGATAAATTATTATTGGAATATTATATGATTTTAATGATTGAGGAGAAAAAAAGACTATTACATATTATTTCAACAATTAACAATGTAGCTATTATTTAAAATTATTATCTGGCCTATAGAACTCTGGCAGTTGAAATACTTAAATTGACAGTGCTTTTATTTTCAATCACTTGATAACAGGTTAAAATTAGATTTTCTGTTTTGCCTAAAATATAGATTAAAACATTCTTTAATCAGACTATTTGGAAATTAATATACAAGTAGCCTTATAAAATGATTCTTGTGTTTTATAACTGGGCAAGGAGGTAGAATTATTATAATAATGTTTTCACTTAGAATGTGCTCTTTTATATTTAAAATTCCTTTCTTGTATAATTCATTAATTCTTATAACAATTTTATGTAGTAGCCATATAGTACTGTATTGTAAGCAATAAAAGGAAACAGAATTTTTGTATACATGTAGCTCTGATTATATTTATAGTATAAAAAATACACATACAAAGTATAATACACAAACTAGGATGTTTCAATAAAAGAATATTTAAAATAATTTGCTAACATTTGTGAATTTAATACTTTACATAGATTTGATCTTCTTGAAAAAATCTGATTGAGAGATAATGAATGGTGTTATTTGGTGGGGCAAGAAGTTAGAATTGAATGAATGGTAATTCACACTATTTGTTAAAAAGTTTATATGTAATCAATAAGTATGGCGAACTTATTTTATCTGGTAGGAATTATTATGCTATAATCAAAGACCAAACACCAGCTAATTTGTTCATTTAACAAATATTTATTGAGGGCTTATTATTTGCCGTAATGGGAATGTAATGTTGAACAAGACAGGCAGGGAAGAAGAATTAGCAGATTCATTATTAAAGCTAATATTTTGCCACAATGTCAGTTCATGAAACTGTTCACTCAGCTGAAGTCCCTGACAGAAAGTGCTTTGGTTGTTGATCTTAGCATATGAAACTACCTGCTAAGCCTGGCTTTGCTGGGGAATTCATATACATAACTCGATTAAGTTAGCACCTTTTCATTAATCAGTTTCTGTTGATAACAGAAACAAATACTTCACTGACAAATAGAAGTAAAAATAAAAAAGAGGTAGTCTTACATCTGTCTTTTGGTTTTTCCAAGGTTAAACTCTCTGTTTGGAAAACTTCAAATGTCTAAATCTCTGTAAAGCACGTCACATTGCTCCCCCACGATGCCCATTTCCCATCCTGTCCACTCCCCCCAAGGTCACGCACACTTCCACAACTTTGCCTGGCATATGGTAGGCACTCAGTAAGTGCTACTGAATTAGTGTAATTAATAATTCTTTTATTCCATTAGGTTATATTTCTAGTTCTGTTGTTGATTCCCTGTGATAATTTGGCATAAAGCCAAGTCACAGGACCCCTTAATTTTCCTGAATAAAAATGAATGCTACATTTTCCAAAAACCTGATTAAAATATACTGAGGACTGTGAGATATTAGTTGGAGCTGTATGAAATTGTGATATTTGACCATTTTTTTTGACATACAAAAATAAATTTTTTTCTAAGGTGTTTTAACTTGACCAAAAATGTAATACAATTATCACAATAATCACGACTCTAAATATGTTAGTCACATCACTGCTTATAGTTTTCTTTCTACCTTTCTATCTATTTCACCTTGATTGCTAATTTTGGCCTTGCTTTCTTCACTGAATGGTATTTTATTACCAAAAAATTAATTGCGTAATATACCTGTCACTCCAAATAGTAAATTATATATTTTTTAATGTTAATGAGCCTGGAGTCCAATAGGCTAGGTCTAGCAAGCAGTATTATTTGACTTCTTTAAGGACTTTTAGGTAGGGGATAGTGGGTAGTATTTAAATTCTAAATTTTGTATAGTTTAAAAAAAATCAGTTCATTTCAGTATTAGAAAGTACATATAAAACTAATTTTTATTGTTTCTAACAAACTGGAAGATTTTATTTGTCTATGATTTGAAAATTATTACTGTGTTTACTCTGAAAACTAAAATTTTAAGCCCTGGTCAACTGATTTCTTATTTATTTTGATAATACTGTGAATAACCTTATAATTGTCACAAAATATAGTTATGACAAAATGATATTCACCAGAAATTATTATTCTATCTCTGAAGCAAGGCCACAGATGATCCTTCTTTTCTTTTTTAAATAGAAAGTAACCCCACTGTATGAGCTAAAGCTCCCCTAAAGTAAAGCCCGCACTGCTGTGTGTTTCACATCATTTAAGGAAAGGAAACATAATTTAATTTGCTCAACACAGGGTATCTGGAAAGATGGCTGGAGAAGAGAGATGTAACCTTGCTATTTATGCAAATATCAGGAAGCCGTTATAACTACTTATCCATTAATCCAGGAGCCCTGAGCAAGTAACTCAAATGAGTAGTCCCCAAATTCAGGGCCTATGACAAGGTTTTCACTGGTAGGCAGCAAAAAAAAAAAAAAAAAAAAAAAGAAAGACAATATAAATTTTCCATAAAGCTAAATTTATTGAATTGAAAGAACTATTTATATTCACATATATATGTAAAATTTATATATATATATATATACACATACATATATATGTATGTGTATATATATATATCAATATATATAGCCTATCTTTTCTTTGTAAAGAAAAAGCTTTTTAGTGTAGTTTTAGGTTCACAGCAAAATTCAGAAGGAGGTACAGAGATTTCTGATGTGATCCCTGCACCCCCAACATGCAGAGCCTCCCCCATTATCAACATCCCCCACCAGACTGATACATTTGTTACAACTGATAAACCTACATTTATACATCATTTTCACCCAAAGTCCATAGTTCACATCAGGGTTCACTCTTGGTCTTGTGCATTCTATGGGTTTGGACAAATGTATACTGACATGTATCCACCATTATAGTATCATGCAGAGTAGTTTCAACTGCCCTAAAAATCCTCTGTGCCCCACTTACTCATCCCTCTTCTGCCCAACTCGCAACCACTAATCTTTTTACTGTCCCCGTAGTTTTACCTTTTCCAGAATGTGCATATATTGGAATCATATGGTAGGTAGCCTTTTCACATTGGCTTCTTTTACTTGGTAATATCCATTTCAGTTTCTTCCATGTAATATAGCCTATCTTCTGTGAATTTATAGTAAATGATTTGTTCAGTGTCCCTATTTGCCAAAATAAACAGTTAGTTATCCTGTGTGACTTTCCTGAATATTTTTTGAAATGTCCTTGAAATCGAAAAATCTTGGGGGACTTCCCCGGTGGTCGGGTGGTTAAGACTCCGCGCTTCCAATGCAGGGGGCACTCGATCCCTGGTCGGGGAACTAAGATCCCACATGCCATGCAGCGTGGACAAAAAATAAGTAAATAAAATAAAACAGACATATTTTTAAAAAATCTTGGAAACATCTACTTTATATATATCTGTTTTCTCGCCTGTTGAATGGAAGTAATGATTCTTATTTTATAGGATTAGTGTGAAGAATAAACGAGATGCATAGGTGGAAGTGCTTGGGATAGCACTTGACACTCTGTGGATGCTTCTGATTTTAGTCCAATCTGAAACTCTGGTGTAGGGCCCAAGACTTCATCCAGTTTTCCTTTGAGGAGATTGAAGATAGTAAGCTCAGATTGGGACATTCCTTCGCACATAGTAGATGCCAAATAAATATTTTTTGAGCCTAAGGGTTAATAAAGTAGAAGAGTTTTGTAGGTAATTGGGCATGAGTGTCAGGAGTTCTAGAATGAGTTCTAGATAGGAAATCTTTTGTACGTAGATGGTAACTGAAGTCAATAAAGTATGAAGACAAAAGGACCTGGGACATACTCTAATAATTTTAAAGCCCATGAAGCTGTGTTGCCTCCCCAGCATATATGCAGAGGAAGCACAAAGGTCAAGACATCTTACAGTGTCCTCATAGCAGTTATTTGTTCCATGTCTTTCTTAATTTTGTAGGCTTTCCATCCTAGTTGAAAGTGTGAAAGTCTTTGGACTCTGCTTGTTGAATCTTTAATTCCAGAGCTGGAACCTCTTTTCCTGTGAGGCCTTAGCCAGGCTGGGTGCTGTTGGCACTAAAAATAATCCTTTAAGGGTGAAAAAAATATGTCAGAACTAAGAGATTATTTAGGGGCCTTTAAGTCAAGTTGGGTTATTTCCTGATAATAAGTATATTCTCTGAAGAATGGTCCACCCTATTAGAGAAGCATGCCTTCTTTGACAGATCACACAGCTTGAGAAGAGATGTACTTGGAAAGGTAAGGAAGAAAGGAGACCCTAGCCTAGCCAGCCAGAACGAATGAAGCCAGCCTGGCAATCAATGGCATGACAGATGTTGCAGCCAGATCACTCTCACACCCAACAGAGATGTATGCTTTTCTTACTCGTATGTAAAAGGGCAGCCAGAAAGACTTTGTGCAGCCTGGCCTTTGTTACCAGCTGTCTGGCTGTTGGTAGGACTTGTCTCTGTTTATAGTACCCTCCCTATTTCATCCCAAGGGATACATTTACTCCGTAAACCCCATTCTCATGTGCTTGGTCAGTCTGTCCACCAGAGTAGGTCTAAAGTTTCCTTGGCTTGATTTTAATTCCTGAACTTTTTGTTATTGAAAGTGGGCCTCAGCTAAGCTGTGACGTTGGCAAAGTTCATTGTCCACAACTCTGGGATTTTTTTCTGTGCCCTTTCTGCCTGGCTCCTGAGGTGTTCTCCCTTTCAAGAGACTATATTTCTATAGTTCCTGCCTTAAGGGAGATCAGAGAGACAGTGTGACAAAACAGCAAACTATGGTGTTTATGGTAAATGCAACTTCTTTAGACCCTTAACAAACTTTTATCTGTATTCATACCCACCCTTTTCTTCTAGCTTAAATGTAAGAGATATCCATCCTTAAATCTAAGGCTAATTTCTCTATTTGTGCTCTGGATCTCATTTCCTCCTCCTAGCTAAGGTTCTTTACTTTATCAGTGATGCCCCCTCTCTCCTGTACTTTGGTTCTCTTCCTCTCTTAGAATACCTGAGTTGTAACTTTGGTTTTGCCACCTGTTTACTGTGTGAACTTGGACAAGTACTTTCACCTATCTAGGCCATAATTTTCTCATCTGTAGAATGAAAGAGTTGGGCTAGATGATCTCTAAACTCCTTTTTGTCTCTGATTTTCTTATCTAAAGGTATAAATTTACAAGGCTGGGGTTTATCTTTGTATTCTCACATATTGACCTACCTGACTTGGTGATAAATTACTATTGGAATATTATACATTAATGATTGAGGAGAAAAAGACTATGGCATATTATTTCAACAATTAACAATATAACTATTATTTAAAGTCGTTGTCTGAGTTGGAGGAAAAATTTCCTGGCCTATAGAATTCAAGAAATATTTGAATTGACAATAGCTCTGAGGTGCTCACAACTTTAATACTGTTCTAGTTTCTCTCTTAGAAAGCAAAATGATTTTTTTAAAAAAACTGACACTTTATTTATTTAAAAATTTTTTTTGTCCCTATCACGTGGCTGGTGGGATCTTAGTTCCCCAACCAGGGATCGAACCGGGGTCCCCTGCAGTGGAAGCGCAGAGTCCTAACCACTGGACAACCAGGGAATTCCCAAAATGATTTTGTAACTCAGTTTACACAGTTATATATTTATATATATAAAAGAATATATTATACACTTGTATATACACACATATAATAAATGTATATTATACACTTCTAGATTATAAGTATATTATAATACACTAAGGTATTATTGAATTTTTTTTACACATTTCCTCTTGTACTCTGTGTCAGTCAGAACTCTTCTTGTTGCAAGAAACTGAAACCTATTTCAAACCAACTTAAACAAAAGGATTTCCCAGGGGAGTAGTTAGCTTCAAGCCTAGATGGTTCTATGGACTCAAGCAAGGTCAGTAGGTCTCTGTATTATCTGTTAATCAGGATGGGCTAAATGCTGTTATAAACAACCCCCAAATCTCAGTAGCTCAACACAATAGAAGTTTATTTCTGTATAACTAACAGTTTAATGAGCATGTTTAGTGAATGGCCTTCCTTATGATGATTAAGGGCCTCAAGCCCATTTCATCTTCTAGCCTGCTACTCCAAGGGCCTCAGAGTCCTCTGCTGGACACTTGACGTCTAGCCAACAGATAGATGTTGGGGTGGGAGTGGGGGACAGCCTGGAGGATCACTGTCACTGACCAGAGTTTAGTCATATAGCTACAATTGTCTGCAAGGGAGACAGAAATACAGTCTCACTGTGTGACCAGAGGGAAGAGTGAGCACATAGCAGTCTCCTTTGTACTCTCTTTCTATCTCTTGGCTCTGTGTATCTCTCCTGTGTCATTCTTCACCAAGTTCTCGCCACGTGGAGCAAAAATGGTTGCAGGCAACCACAGACTCAAATCCTCCTAGTGTATCAACCTCGGTGGAAGAGACCATCTTCCCTGTCAGCTCCAGCAGAAAAGCCCCATCTGTGGACCAGTTGGGGCTAGTGGAATGGTTCATACTAGTTGGCTAGGCCTGGGTCATTTGCCCCTCCAGTATCATCTCTACCTAGACTGCATGAGTGGGTTACCCTGGAAAAGAGGGGTTCTTGCTGCATAGGCAAGAACCAAGAGGTGTATTCTACCTCCCTCTTAGGAACAGTGCTCATTTTAATTTTGTTAAAATGTTTTTTCAGTGCCTGTGTCTTGACAATCTGTAAAATGCCTCCTCTTTCTTCTTCCTGCTCATTTCCCTCCTTGTCATTTACATGATATGTGAATTTATTTATCTCACCGAACAAATGAGTACCAATGGGGACAATATATTTGACTGGATGTATGCCAAACTCATTCTGAAAAATGTTCCCAGAGGTACTGTCTCCAAAACAGGTCTGTTTAGAATATTGTCTATGGAAAGAGAATAGTGTAAGGGCAATGCTTATTCCATAAAAATTAATCTTTAGTGGTAGAATTTTAGGCCCCTGATTGGAGAAGTTGCTTTGGGTTGAGTTGCTGCTCTGAAGCCTTCAAATCAGTCCACACGGGTGACTCTGTGTCGATGAAAGGCCAGTGAAGGAGGCTTCAGTGTCTGTGCACCAGCTGCACTGATGGACCCCATTGCTTGTATGGAGGAAATTGACTTAGGGAGACTTACGGGATTTATGAGTAAGGGGCCAGGTTCCTAATGCCCACACAGAGATAAGAAATTTGGCCAAGAAATCTATGAAAGGTAGTGAACCTAGAACTGATGCTCCTGAATAGAGCCTACAACTTAGTTCTTTTTTTTTTTTTTTTAAAGGAACACCTTTATTTATTTATTTATTTATTTATTTAGTTTTGGCTGTGTTGGGTCTTCGTTTCTGTGCAAGGGCTTTCTCTAGTAGCGGCAAGCGGGGGCCACTCTTCATCACGGTGCGTGGGCCTCTCACTATCGCGGCCTCTCTTGTTGCGGAGCACAGGCTCCAGACGCGCAGGCTCAGTAGTTGTGGCTCACGGGTCTAGTTGCTCCGCGGCATGTGGGATCTTCCCAGACCAGGGCTCGAACCCGTGTCCCCTGCATTGGCAGGCAGACTCTCAACCACTGCGCCACCAGGGAAGCCCTACAACTTAGTTCTTATACTCAAATGCTAGAAAAACTCTCTGTCCCAGATATGTGGAAAGAATCTTGGCATCTGTCTGGGAAATTAAAATCCCAAGCTTGTGCTATATGTATGTGTGATGCCCAAATTTATTCTATATTCATGATATAAGATACATTATCCAAGAAATAGTCCAGGGCCATTGATACTATTGAGAGAAACATATTTGCAGAAACGAGCCTAGAAATACTGTGTATCTTCCATACTTTTACAACCAGGGCACCAATGACGGCTATAGAATAAATAAATTCCTCTGAAATGGAATAGAAAAAAATTACAAACCATATAAAGAAAAAAGCTTCCATAAGGGAGAGTCAGCAGGTGCAACCAACAGAATTAGCACTCTAAGAACTAGAAATAATGGAATATTTTGAAAGAGATTATAAAATAAATGTTTATAATGATTTAAGAAATAAAAGGAAGACTAGAAGCCATTCTGAAGTAAGAGCATTGTATTAAAAATGAGCAGGTAACAAAATATGTACAAGAGTCAATATGAGGAAAACTACAAACCTCTGATGAAAGTAAAACTAATAAGTGAATTCAGCAGAGTTGTAGGATACAAAATCAGAACATCAAAATCAGTTGCCTTTCTGTACACTGACAATGAACAGTTGAAAAGGAAATTAAGAAAACAATTCCATTTATAATAGCATGGAAGAAACTTAAGTGCATATTACCAAGTGAAAGAAACCAATCTGAATAATCATATTTACTGTATGATTCCAACTATATGACATTCCGATAAAGGAAAAACTATGAAGACAGTAAAAGAAGGTTGCAGTGAAACTATTCTGTATAATACTATGATGGTGGATATATGTTATTATACAATAGTACAAATACATAGAATGTACAACACCAAGTGTTGAACCCTAATGTAAACTTTGGACTCTGGGTGATAATGATGTGTCATTGTAGGTTCATTGATTGTAGCAAAGGTATTCCAAGAAAGAATATTACAGAAATTACAGAAACAAGAAACTGCATGAGTGGTGTAGTAGCCACTATCATATTCACCATTGTTGTTTCCTGGGCACATGGAAAGCTATTCTTCTCAGCCCCCTTGTAATTGGGCTGCACCATGTAACTAGTTCTGGCCAATTGGCTCTGAGATGAGTTCACTTTTAGGTTCCAAGTATCTAACTGCACATATAAGAAATGTCAGTGCTTGTTTCCTGCTTATTGACCAAGGAAGGCATTTATTTGAGGTAGTGAGGCGTCCATCACCTGAGGGGATGCATCCTGCCTATCTTGTTCCTCCTTTCCATATTCTTGCCTTCTAGTCTCCTTGCAGCTTGGGATGGCCATGGGACACATTTTGAGCAACGAGACATAGGGGAATGACTGATGTAGGGCTCTGGGGAAAGTTTTTCTTCCTAGGTAAAAGAGCTTTATGAGGAGAAAGCCTTTTATCTTCTTCTTTTCTGCTTGAAACAGTGGTGTGATGATGTTGTGTTTGGAATGGGGACAACTCTATCTTATGACCAAGCATGAGGACCAAGGAGAGTGAGGAGCAGAAAAGTAGAGTCTGTGTCCTTGGTATCACCATTGAGCTACTGCTCTTTCAATCCTGGAGCATCCAAATTCCAGATTTCTAGTTATGCAAGATAATTAAAGGTCTTATTGCCTAAGTCACTGTTAATGGGGTATTCTGATACATTTCACACTGTTTTCAAGCATACATGTAATATTTCTAAAAATTGACCCATATTAAGCCAAAAGGAAGTTCAATATATTCTAAAGAACCAAAACCATATGGAACATGCTTTCTAGTTATAGCATAATATCAATATAATAATGTAAGTATAATATATAATAAAAATGAACATCAAAAGTTTAAAAATTCTGGGCTTCCCTAGTGGCGCAGTGGTTGAGAATCTGCCTGCCAATGCAGGAGACACGGGTTTGAGCCCTGGTCTGGGAAGATCCCACATGCCGCGGAGCAACTGGGCCCGTGAGCCACAACTACTGAGCCTGCGCGTCTGGAGCCTGTGCTCCGCAACAAGAGAGGCCGCGATAGTGAGAGGCCCGCGCACCGCGATGAAGAGTGGCCCCCGCTTGCCGCAACTGGAGAAAGCCCTCGCACAGAAACGAAGACCCAACACAGCCAAAAAAATAAATTAAATAAAATAAATTAATTAAAAAAAAAATTCTTATATTGTGGAATCTAAAAAACATTCTTCTAAATTCATAGATCTAAGAAGAAATTATGATAGAAACTATGGAATATTTAGATAACAGTGAAAGAACTACACCATATCAAAACATATAGCAGCAGAAGTATACTCAGATGAAAATTTATAGCTTAAATTCATATATTAGCAAATAAAGAGATATTAAAAATTAATGAATTAGAGACAGTAGAATAGTGCTTACCAGGGGGCAAGGGCAGGGGAAAATGAAGAGTTATTGTTTAACAGGTATAAAGTTTTTGTTTGGGAAGATGCAAAAAGTCCTGGAGATGCATGGTGGAGATGGTTATACAACAATGTGAATGTGCTTAATGCCACTGAACTGTACACTTAAAAGTGGTTAAAATGGTAGATTTTGTGTTATGTATATTTTACCACAATAAAACATTTTCGTAAAAAATTAATAAAGAGTCAGTTCAAGAAGTTGGAATAAACCCCCCAAAAGCAGAAGGAAAAATGATAAGAAAGGAATGTAATTAAATAATAAAAATGGAAATAAATCCACAAACTAAAAGATGGTAATCTGAAAGGGCCAACAACAGATTTATTAAGAGAAAAAAGATAACGGGAATGACGAAGGGAATGGTTCACTGAGTTAATCACTTTAGGGATGTCTAGTAAGCTAAGGACTGTCAGATGTCCCCTTGAATGAGCAACAAGCATGGAATGGCAAGGGCAGTCTCAGCAGAACGGTAAGGCCAGTAACTTCATTCACTAGTTTTTGAAATGAGTAAGTTGGGAAGAATTAGGAACATTGAGCACAGATGATTCCTTCGAAACTTGATTGTGAAGGAAAGGAGACAGTATGAGAGAGTAAGTGAACAAGCGTGAAAGAATACTAGCTGGAAGGGGAAATAAGAGCACTGGTACTCATAGTTGAGAGATTTTTCTCCAATTGTGTTCAGCAACCTTTGTGAAAGAAGGAATTGATGTAGAATAGTGTTTGGGGGTGCCTGCTCTGTTCATATTCCCTGCTTAGGTACAAGATGTAGCAGCCATATTTTTAAAATGTGACTCGACCTTTTCTGGACACAGTTGATTAGCAGGGGTAGGGTGATCACTTATACTCTCTCTCCTTCTCAAGAGTTTGTCCCAAGAGACAGAGATTTTTGCCTACTGGTGGTAAGGGTGGACCTTTAAGACATAGATTTGAGGCTGGTAGCACAGAGGGTTTGGTACATCTGGAGGAAGCTTGCTGGGAGAAGATGGGGTGGGGGGCAGCCCCATCTTTGGGAGGTTGGGAGAAGCATGGAGGTGGAGGGAAGAGGAGAAGAGAGGAGAAGGCAAGGGAAGAGAAGGGAAGAGACAGGGGGAAATAGAAATAGCAGAGATGAGAAAGACCATATGAGCTCTAAGAAGAAAGTTTTGATTTATTTTTTCAAGCTTTCTTTCTAGCTCTTGTTTCAGTGAAGTCTGACTCTATGAATATCTGGGTCAGAAAATTTGCCCCATATAAACCCTATAATAAAGTATTTGTTAATTGAACTAGATTTAGTAAATATCTATTCCTTGCAACAAAACAGCTTGGAAAATATGGTTGTATTATCTTAGGTGGTGGGAATAGCATGAATAAAGCCATAAAGGAGCGGGAATTAAAATCCAGTTGAACCAAGGAGAAATCATAATGGGAGTAGTAGCTAAAGGCAAAGAAAATTAAAGCAGTAGGAGTAAGCCACTACAAGTCCATGGTGGAAGGAAAGTGAGGTTGACTTGACACATTAACAACCAATCCACCTATCCAACTTTCTCAGTATAACTTTCAGCAGGATGACTCTGGCTAAAGCTTGCCATGTCATCTGCCTTCTTGTTACTAAACCAAACTTGAGTCCATGTGCAGTAAACTTACCCATGTGCAGTAAAGCCAATCTACTGATACCAGTTTGTGATGAAGGAAAGTGCAGTGTTTATTGCAAAGCCAAGCAAGGAGTATGGGTAATGCTCAAAATGCTAATGCTCAAAAGGCCTGAACTCTGAACCTTCTGATGGATTTCAGGGAAAGGTTTTTAAAGACAGGATGAGGAAGGGGGTTGCAGGGTGCATGATCAGCTCATGGACATTCTTCTGATTGGTTGGTGGTGAGGTAATCAGGAGTCAACATCATCAACCTTCTTGTTCCAACCGGTCTGAGTTCTACATGCTTGTGGTCAGCATACAGTTAACTTCTTCTTCCTGGTGGGAGTGTCAGTATCTGTAAAATAAGTCAAAGGATAAGGCTCAGAATCTCATCTGTAGCCCTCCAGGAGGAACTAAAGGTCCTTAACTTTGTTTCATGGCTAAACTGTTATTATTTTGCCTTGCTTGACTCTTTTCTTTTGTTTCTGCATTTTCTCACTTCTCTGATTAAATTTATTCTTTGGAACTTTGGGAAGACCAAGGAGACTAAAGTTTTTTTTACAAACAAGAGGCAGGTGGAGGACATGGGGGGGAATCTGTCCTGGGAAGGCTCCATAGGGTTCTGCTCAGTTACATTCTTACTAAATCAGTCTTTCCCTTTTTGTTTAAAAATAGTTGAATAAAATTTTTTGAAGTTACTTTACAGAAGACTGAAAGTAAATGTCAGCCCCATTTAACAGCAAGTTTAGAAGAGGGGATAGAGTAAGCTAAAGCTTTCAGCAGCAGGAAACACTCTGAAACTCTTTCCTTGCTTACAGCATATTATGTTTTCCAAAGATGGTCACAGTAGTACATATCCCATTCCACATGTTCTTACCATGTGATGATAACATTTTTTCATTGAGAGGTGAGATCTGTGCACTGAAATTGCAGAAAAATTTGTATAACTGCCTTGACCAATAAAATGCAGCACAAGTGATGTTGCATTACTTCTGAGACTGGTCACAAAAGACAGTTTTTACTGCGCTCTCTCTCGGGATGCTTGCTCTTGGAGCCCTAAAACCATGTTGTGAGGAAGCCCAGGCCACAAAGAGACACCATGTATGGGTGTTCTGGCCAACACCTTCAGCTGGACCCCCAGCCAACAGGCAACATCAGCTAAGAGTAAACTTCAGATGATCCAAATTTCAAGTCTTCTAGCTGAAGCACAGAAATCATGGAGCAGATGCCGTCTTCACTGTGCCCTGTCTAAATTTCTGACCCATAGAAACTGTGAGAATTGATATATGATTATTGTTGTTTTAAGTCACCTAGCTTTGGGGTAATTTTTTATGCAGCAATAGATAAATAATATACTACTTATATCATAAACCCAAATCATAAGGCTGGTGCTGACCAAGACAATGCGAAGCTTTCTTGAAAGAAAGAAAGTTTTAAAAAAATTATTATGGAATATTAAGTTTTAATGACATTCCTGTCTAACTTTGTCTTTGGGGAATGAAAACATTGTTATTTTGACCTAGAAAATCAGTTGCTGTTATAGCCCTTTATTACAGAATCCAGAATCTATGTAACAGTTACTGCTTAATGAATTATTGGACTTTCAAATTTCTCTTTCCTAAGGTTCTCACTCAATTCTTTGCACATAGTAGGTACTGAATTAAGATACTGAAATACTGAATTAATAACAAATACTGAATTAAACTGAAATTTTCAATGTAAAGCACATCATTTTACAGGGCAGTGGCAGTGAAAATGCCATAATTTCTGTGAGAATGAAAGGTTTGTGAAAGAAGCCATTTGACAATAGCATTTTGAGCAATTTCAGTGGCAACAACAAAAGGGTTGCCTACAGTAGCATTAAAATCCCTTCTTTCATAATTTCTTTTAGACAGACCCCCAGAACCTCTCCCAAATAAATACATTCTAATTAAAAACAGTATGCTTGCTCTGCAAATGCAGCTTCAAAAGAAGTTTCCTAGAACTACCTCCTCTTTCAACCAGATTGCCAACTCTAAGCCCCTCCCACTATAGATATTCTGAAGCTACTATAGATAGATTTTCTGGGTCCACACTATAAAGGTAATTTCTCTCCCACTTTAGCCTGTATGAGTTCAGATCAATGTTAAAGAGAAAACAAATAATTGTATGACAGCCTTGATTGTAGATGGCCCAGCTTTTTTACGGGGGAGGAAGGGGAAAGATAATGAATTTAATTAAAAAAACTTTTTATTGTAGTGAAGTATATAACATAAAATTTTCCATTTTATCCATTTTTAAGTGTACAAATCAGTGGCATTAATTGCATTCATAATGTTATACTACCAATCATCACTATTTCCAAAATTTTTTCATCACCCCAAGCAAAAACTCTGTAACCATTAAGCAATAACTCCCCATTCCTCCCTCTTCCTGTCTTTGGTAATCTCTATTCTACTTTCTGTGTCAATTAATTTGCCTATTCTAGATATTTCATATAAGTGGAATCATGCAATATTTGCCCTGTTATGTCTGGCTTATTTCACTTTGCACAATGTTTTTAAGTTTTATCCATGTAGCAATATGTATAAGAACTTCATTCCTTTTTATAGCTGAATAATATTCCATTGTATATATATCCTGCATTTTGTGTATCCATTCATCTGCTGATGGACACTTGGGTTGTTTTTATCTTTTGGCTACTGTGAACAATGTTGCGGTAAGCATTGACATACAAATACCTGAGTTTTAAATTCTTTGACATATATACCTACAAATACAATTGTTGAGTCAGGTGGTAATTCTAAGTTTAGGTTTTGAGAACTGTTTTCCACCATTTTATATTCCTACAAGCAATGTACCAGGATAGCAATTTCTCTACATTCTCACTAATACTGTATTCTCCTTTTTTTGTTATAGCTATTCTACTGGTTGTGAAGCGATATCTCATTGTGGTTTTGATTTACATTTTTTTCTGATGATTAATGATTTTGAGCATCTTTTTAAAATTATGGTAGAAACACATAACATGAGATATCCCCTTTTAACAAATTTTTAAGTGTACAGCATTAATAACTATAAGCACAATGTTGTACAGCAGAGCTCTAGAACTTTTTCATCCTGTGTGACTGATACTCTGTATCCATTGAACAGCAGCTTATTTCCTCCTCTCTGCAGCCCCTAGAAACCACCATTCTACTTTCTGTTCCTATGAGTTTGACTACTTTATTTTTTAAATTTAGATATAATTGACATATAACATTATAGTAGTCTCAGGTGTGCAATGCAACAGTTCAATATTTGTGTATATTGCAAAATGATCATCACAATAAGTCTAGTTAACATCCATCGCCATGTAGTTATAAAAACTTTTTTCTTATGATAAAAACTTTTGAGTTTGACTGCTTTAGGTACCTCATATAAGTAGAATCATGTAGTATTTGTCCTTAATATTGAGCATCTTTTCATGCACTTATTGGCCACTTGTTTATCTTCTTTGAAGAAGTGTCTATTTAAGTCTTTGCCTACTTTTTAACTGGGTTGTTTGTCTTTTTGTTGCTGGAGTTGTAGTTCTTTATATATTCTGGATATTAAACCCTTTTCTGATACATGATTTGCAAATATTTTCTCTTATTCTGTGGGTTGTGTTTTTATTTCCTTGATAATGTCCTTTGATGAACAAAAGTTTACATTTTTGTGAAGTTTAATTTATCTATTTTTTCATTTGTTGCTTGTGCTTTTGGTGTCATATTTAAGCATCTATTGCCAATCCAAAGTCAGGAAGATTTATCACTATGTTTTCTTCTAAGAGTTTTGTGGTTTTAGCTCTTAGATACATTTTGAGTTAACTTTTGTATATGGTGTGAGGTAGAAGTCTAACTTTATATTCTTTTGCATGTAGAAATCTAGTTGTCTCAGCACCATTTGTTGAAGAAACTATTCTTTCCCCAATGAATGACTTGGCATTCTTGTACCAAAAAATCAACTGGACATAGATGTACTGGTTTATTTCTGGATCCTTAATTCTATTCCATTGATGTATATGTCTATTCTTATGCCAGCATCAAACCCTTTTGATTACTATAGCTTTGTAATAAGTTTTGAAATCAAGAAATGTGAGTCCTTTGACTTTTTTCTTCTTTTTCAAGGTTGGTTTGGCTCTTCAAGATCCCTTGTAATTTCATGTGAATTTGAAGTTTAGCTTGTCCATTTCTGTAAACACGCTGTTAGAATTTTGATAAGGATTGTTTTGAATCTATAGATCCCCTTGGGAAGTAATGATATCTTATCAGTATTAAGTTCTTCCTATCCATGAACTTGGGAAGTCTTTCTGTATATGTAGATCTTCTTTAATTCTTTTCACCAGTATTTTGTAGTTTTCAGTATACAAGTCTTCAACTCCTTGGTTAAATTTATTTCTAGGTATTTTGTTTTTTCAGAAGCTATGAAAATTGCTTTCATGATTTCTTTTTTGGGTTGTTTATTGCTGGTATATAGAAACACAAATGACTTTTGCATGTTGATCTTGTATCCTGCAAATTTGCTGAATTTGTTTATTAGCTCTAGTAGTTTTCTTGTGGATTCTTTGGAATTTTCTCTATATAGGATCATGTCATCTGTGAATAGAGTAGTTTTACTTCTTCCTTTACAATTTGGACGTCTCTTATTTTCTTTCTTCTCTGTTGCTCTGGCTAGAACTTCCAGTTCAGTGTCGAATAGCTTTGGTGAAAGCAGGCATCCTTGTTTTGTTCCTAATTTTAGCTTTCAGTCTTTCACAATTGAGTATGATGTTAGCTGTGGGTTTTTCATAAATGCCCTTTATCATGTTGAGGAAGTTCTCTTCTATTTTTCTTAGGTTTTTTTTTTTTTTTTCATGAAAGAGTGTTGGATTTTGTCAAATGCCTTTTCTATCAATTGATGTGATCACTTGTTTTTTTCCTTCATTCTATGAATGTGATGTATTACATAGCTTGATTTTCCTATGAACGACCCTTGCAAACCTGGGATAAATCCTACTTGGTCACAGTGTATAGATGTATAATCCTTTGATATGCTTTTGGATTCAGCTTGCTAATATATTGTTGAGAAGTTTTGCATCTATGTTAATAAGGGATATTGGTCTATAAATTTTTTCTTTTTGTGTCTTTATCTGTCTTTGATATAATAGTAATATTGGTCTCATAGAATGAATTAGGAAGTGTTTCTTCCTATTCTATTTTTTGGGAAAATTTCAGGATGATTGGTGTTAATTCTTCTTTAAGTGTTTGGTAGAATTCACCAGCAAAGCCATCTGATCCTAGATTTTTTTCTTATTGGAAGATTTTTTTTTTTTTTTTTTTTTTTTTTTTATTGGAAGATTTTTGATTACTGATTCAGTGTCTTATTTGTTGTAGGTCTGATGAGATTTTCTATTTCTTCTGGATTCAGATTAGGTAATTTATGTGTTTCTAAGAATTTGTCCATTTCATTTAGGTGGTCTAATTTATTGTATTATAGTATTCTCTCATAATCCTTTTTATTTCTGCAAGGTCAGCAGGGAATGTCTCCACTTTCATTTCTGATTTTAGGTTTTTTTTATTTGTGTCTTTTCTCTTTTTTCCCTTGAGTGATGTAGCACTCCACCCTCCTCCTGCCAGCTTTATTGAGGTATAATTGAAAAATAAAATTATAAGATATTTAAATTGTACAACATGATGATTTGATATATGTATACATTGTGAAAGGATTTCCACAATTGAGTTAACATCCATCACTGCACACACTTATCTCTCTCTCTCTCTCTCTCTTTTTTTTTTTTGGTGAGAAAACTTGAGTTCTACTCTCTTAGCAAATTTCAATTATACAATATGGTATTATCAACTATAGTCACCATGTTATACATTAGATCCTCAGACCTTATTTATCTTACAACTGAAAGTTTGTACTCTTTTACCAACCTCTCTCTGTTCCCCCCTGCCCTCCACTCTTGGTAACCACGATTCTACTCTGTTTCTATGAGTTCAACTTTTTAAAAAAATTTCACTTATAAGTCATACCATGCACTATTTATTTTTCTCTGTTTGGCCTATTTCACTTAGCATAATACCCTCCAGTTCCATCCATGTTGTTGCAAATGGCAGGATTTCCTTGCTTTTAAAGGCTGAATAATATTCCATTATATAATATAATTAATATAATATAACTGGAATATAATAATATTCCTACATATAATCACATTTTCTTTATACATTCATTCATCAACAGACATTTAGGTTGTTTCCATACCTTGGCTATTTTAAATAATCCTGCCATGAACACTGGAGTATAGATATCTCTTCAAGGTAATGATTTTGTTTCCTTATACCCAGAAATGGAATTGCTGGATCATATGGTAGTTCTATTTTTAATTTCTTGAAGGAAAACACATACTGTTTACCTAGATGATCCAGCTATTAATGCATGAAATCACTTGTCTAATAGCTACTATTCATTGAATTCTTAACATTTGTGCTTATAGATTAATAGCATCTCAATTAATTCTCACAAGTGCCTAAAGGGGGTACCACTATCCCCACTGAATAGGTGAGGAAACCAAGATTCAGGGAGACTCAATAAATTTCTTAAGGTCACATAGCTAGTAAGTGATAGAGCCAGAATTTGTTTTTTTTAATTTAATTTTATTTATTTTAAAATTTATTTATGTTATTTATTTATTTTTGGCTGTGTTGGGTCTTCGCTGCTGCACGCAGGCTTTCTCTAGTTGCCCTGAGTGGGGGCTACTCTTCATTGCGGTGCGCAGGCTTCTCATTGCGGTGGCTTCTCTTGATGCAGAGCACAGGCTCTAGGCTCACAGCTTCAGTAGTTGTGGCTGTGGGCTCTAGAGCTCAGGCTCAGTAGTTGTGGTGCACGGGCTTAGTTGCTCCACAGCATGTGGGATCTTCCCGGACCAGGGCTCAAACCCGTGTCCCCTGCATTGGCAGGCAGATTCTTAACCACTGTGCCACCAGGGAAGCCGTAGAGCCAGAATTTGAATGCACCACCACTACACCTATTCCTTATATTTAAGGTTTCTTGAAGGGCAAAGAGATACTATAGTTTTGGTGTGATGAAGTTTCCCAGTTGAATTTTGTATAGAGCCTGGCAGGTATAATGAATAGGCATTTCTCTTACAGTGAGAGTTTTCACAATATGAGTAGGATATATGGAGGTAGAGTAATTAGAGACATGATTTGTATTACATGCAGCTGTTGGCTCTACATCTGTTGCAGGAGAAAGGTTGTTATTCATGCAGCATTGGGAGCACATGCATGTTTGTTTTTAGTGGCGGGGTGTTCATTTGACAACTTATTCTTGTGGTTCTTTCTTGGCAGCTATGAACGGTGCTACTGTTTATTTTGAAGTGTTTTAAAAAATATCAACTTATTAGAATTTTCTGCCTTTTTTCTCATGTGATAATAACAGGTCTGAAATCTCATTTATTTTGATCTAGTCATATATGCTGTTTAGGATTTGCTGAATGATGATTTAATCAACTAATGTAATTTTCACTTGCAGAACTAAAATATACTCATGCGTTATAAATTTCTTTATTCCACCTTGTTGCTAGGAACCTGAAACTCTGCAAACCCTCCTCTTTTTTCCCCATTGACGCCATTTTTTAAAAAATCACTTCTTAAACAACATTCATATGAATGCCTATATTGTATAATTACAGAAGAGAAGCTGTACTTTGGGAAAAATATACATCAAATACTGGAGGAGAAAAGCCTCATTCCTGTGAAGACCATGGAAGATTCTTTTCAGAAATCTTTCTGAAACTCACTACATTCAGAAATCAGGTGAAAACCTTATTCTAGTTCTAGTTTTTTTGGGAAAAGAAAGTTTGCCATGGCTTTGGAGTCTCCTTAAAGTGTTAAACCTTGAGATCTTCTTATAAGTGTCAAGGGAATATACCAGCTAAAATATTTGAAAAAGGAAGAAATTTTTATGCTTTCTTTAAGGAGTTAATCAATAAACCTAGGTGAATGAGAACCTCTCAATATGAGTGTGTAATTAAATGTGTGTACTTCTCTTCACGTAGTGAATAAAAGTGTGAAGCCCAGAATAATGAAAATGAGAAGACCCTTAGTCATGCCCAGTCCCCTTGGCTTGTCTTATTACATCACACAAGTGCATCCCAGCAAACAAACCTACTTCCACATGGAAACATTGAATTAACTGCCTAGTATCAACAAGTCTATCTGGAGGACTTTGCTTTGCCCTTCAATGAGGAGTGTAATTATGAATAGAGAAGGAGAAGGGATGGTGGATAATTGCATGTGGATTGTGATGGGGAGGGTGAGAAGAGGACCTCTCTTTTTCTAGAGTAGGCAAACATGAGATGTATTGATTGCTCTCAGCATGCCGGCATACCACTATCACAACCTGGAAGTATTTTGTAGAATAAAGAAAAGGCAGCTATAGGCATTGACCTTCCCCATACTCTTTTCTGTCAATCAATTAATGTCTCCTAGGTAATTTTATTCAGGAAAGAATGTTCATCAAACTTGTAATACCTATTTTTGATGCCAAACATTCAGTGGCATCCCTACCGAATCAGTTTTGCCCTCATCCTTTAGCCTGAGAGTAATCTCAGATGCCTCATTACATGTCCCTGCTCTACATTTAGACTTTTTGCTGAATCTCTTGTTCCGATAAATTCTACTTTATCCAGCCTTCGCCACTTCTTTCTGTGCCTTGTAGTTCCCAGCATTCCTGTATTTCAAAGTGCTAGAGAGCGTGTGAATGGCCATAATTGATAATCATAAATAGAGATGTGGGAAAAGAATGAAGAGGAAAAAGCATGAGCTTTCAGGGGTTTTTATGTTGTGACCAGCACAGAGGGGCTGACTATTCTGTCATTTCTTTTGTTTTTAAAAAATTATTTATTTATTTATTTATTTTTGGCTGCGTTGGGTCTTTGTTGCTGCACATGGTGCGGCGAGCGGGGGCTACTCTTCGTTGCGGTGCGCGGACTTCTCATTGCGGTGGCTTCTCTTGTTGTGGAGCACGGGCTCTAGGAGCGCGGGCTTCAGTAGTTGTGGCACACGGGCTCAATAGTTGTGGCTTGTGGGCTCTAGAGAGCAGGCTCAGTAGTTAGGCGCATGGGCTTAGTTGCTTCGCGGCATGTGGGATCTTCCAGGACCAGGGATTGAACCCATGTCCCCTGCATTGGCAAGCAGATTCTTAACCACTGCACCACCAGGGAAGTCCCTCTGTCATTTCTTATCATATAGTAAGTGTTCAAAAAATACTAGCTTGGGTCTACTCATCCGAATGCCCCTTTATAGTTTACATGGTCTCCTTGGATTCTCACACGAACCCGGTGAGGAAGTCAGAACAGATAGCATTACCTTTATTTTGAGGATGAGGAAACAGAATCTCAAAGAGATTATGTGACTTCCCAAGGTCATTCGGGAAGAAAGTGTTTGGGTTTAGGATTTCAGTGAATTCTCCTAGTAAAGCAGACATCAAATAAATGAAAAAAGTTAAAGAACATGTAGTAAGCCAGCAAGCCTTGCTATTTGTTATCATCATTCTTTGAGCTTATCCATGTTTTATCTCTTAATTTATTCATCCAAGAAATACTGATGGAGTGTCTACTATATGCCAAGCACTACTCTGGGCTCTGAGAATACATCAGTGAATAAAAGAGACAAAAACCCCTGCCCTCCCAGAGTTTACGTCTTTGTTTATTGAGATATAAATGCCTGCTGACTTGCTTTATTCATTACTAGAATAAGTTGATTAATGAACATACTAATTTAGTCAATAAATATTAATTGAACAGCTACAGTGTGCCAGGCACTGTGATAGGTGCTGAAAAAAATAGTGGGGAGCAAAAACTGGCACAAATCTGGCTCCTACAGAACTTATGGTTCATTGGAGGACATAGCCAATAATCAAATCATGAGTGCTAAGTGCTAAGGAGATGCTCATGGTGTTATGAGAACATATAAAGGCGGATTTGAGCAAGTAAGGGAGGACAGGGAAGGTTTTCCCTAGGAAGTGATGACTGCGCTAAGATGACTAGTAGTTAACTAGGTGGAAAGGCAGAGAGAACAGCATGTTATAAGGCTCTATGATAGTTGGAGGGACCATGGCACATAGAAAGACACCAAAAGGAGGTGATATGGCTGAAGCACAGAGGGGAAAGGGATTGATGAGGCTTGAGAAGTAGGTAGGACCAGACCATGCAGGCTCTTCTTATAGGCCATATTAAAGAGTTTGGTCTTTATCTATAGAACAGCTAGAAGTCATTGACGTATTTTAAGCACGAGGAATGATAAGACCAGATTTGGGTTTTGAAAAAATCACAGTTACTGTAAAGGCCAAGAATGGAATGTGGGTAGTCTAGTTAGCAGGTTATGGTGGCAGTCTATGCAGAGATGATGAAATGATGGCATCTTGGACCAGGGTGGTGGCAGTGGAGATGGAGACAAGTGGATGTATTCAAAGTAAATATGACCGGCTCTTGTATTGGTTCAAATGTGGGCAGTGATAGAGAGAATGTGTTAAGGATGACTTCCTTGAAACTGAAGCTGAATCTTGTTCAGTGAAGTACCTCTAGCTCCTAGCACAGTGTTCGGCACATAGTAGGTACTGCTAGCAGAACTGGAATTAGAATGAACTCAACATGACTCCCAATGTGATTTATTGTTCTTCCCCTCCTGTTGGAGTTTCACACTTTTGTGGCTTTAGTACACTTAGGTGAAACAAGGTGCCCATTACTGGGGTTATGGATGGCGAGAGGTAAGGTCAGAGTTGGAGATGGCAGGGGGAGGAGAGAGGAAATGGAATTATGAAAGATACTTTATTTTGGGCATTAGATTGGTTTTTAGGAAAAGATGCCATTTCTGTAATTTCCAGGGGATAATACACCCAGTTAATTCTAAAATCAAATTATATTATTGAGCACAGAAACTGGTGTTTTCAAATGCTTTCATTTGAATTTCTAATTTGAGTTTCTTTTCCAATAGAAGAAGTTGTGATTCAGAGGGATTTCATGTCCCAGCACTACTGAGTGGAACTTGAATCTATATCTTTGAATTCCAAGTTCAATGTACTTTTCACTAGGCTGTACCCAGTATAGACTTAATGTTTTGGTGGGGTTAAACTTGGAAGTAAACTTATTGAAGGAGTATTAAGAATAACTTGTTGAAATTCTAATGAGTCTGTAAAGACCTGGTGATTGTGATCACATATGTGAAATCATGTATTTGTATTTGCCTTGAAGTTGATTTGGATTTTCAGAAATACCAGTTGATTCTCCCAAGCAGAGCATTTGTATGGTATGTTGTGAGTAAACCAGCTTTACAAACAGCTTCTTGCAGAGCAGATTATTTGCCTCTCATTCAAAGGTTTTAGATTCAGAAATCCTCTTCTATGCAGGTATAACTGTTAGGTGAAAGGACCAAGGTGATAGCAGCAGGAAACAAAGGGATCTTTGGCAAGTTTTCAATTTCCCCAGACAATGCTTTACCTTGCCATTCCCTTTCTCCCTTCTCCCGATGAGGTTTCTACTGCAGACTGACCTTTCCCCTGGACAAGGCAGTCGGCTGTTCACCAGCTTCTGCTGCCTTCCAGGACTTGTAGAGTTTGGAAGGATGTAGACATATTGTGATGAATTGGGCTGGTAAGTGTGTTAGCAGCTCAATCTGCTGCCACCGAGAGATCCACACATTTAAATTATGAGCTTAGTTTCTTAGGCTTTGGAATTATAGTATATGTGTGTATCACTGGTTTGCACATTTAGGGATGTGTTCTCATCTCAGTTTCCCAGAATTTATGTACACAGTTCCCATTAGCATTAATGGGAGTTTCATATATAAATCGCTGAACGTCACAATGAAAATATACCCTTTAGTCTCAAGGATGAACTAACTACAGCTCTCTTTCCAGCTCTTCTTACTAGGTGATCTTCAGAATTTTAGGGGAGAATTTTGACCATCTGATAATTAGATTGTGGGGTAAATCCTAAATCTAGCACAAAATCATTTTATTTTACCAGTTTTATAAAAATGATTTTCAGTATATGCATAGAATATTTTTGTGCTTATTTTAAGAGATTCTACAAATACCTTATTAAAGCTAATTGTTTTATTATTTAAAATGTTAAAACATTAGAAAATATATTAAAGCCATTAATAATCACCATGGAATGTGCTTTCATTCATTTAACTAGCATTTACTGAATTGCTACTACGTGTCAGGTAGTATGCTAAATTCTGGGAAAACTAAGATACAATGTCTTCTTTGATGGGGAAGACATATGAAAACAGTGACTATAGTTAATAATACTGTATTGTATATTTGAAAGTTGCTAAAAGTAGATCTTAAATGTTCTCATCACAAGAAAAAAACATTTTTGTTTTGGCTGCGCTGTGCGGCTTGTGTGATCTTAGTTCCCCAACCAGGCATTGAACCTGGGCCCTGGCAGTGAAAGCGCTGTGCAGAGTCCTAACCACTGGACAGCCAGGGAATTCCCCCAATTTTTTGTAACTATGTATGGTGACAGAGGTTAACTAGACTTATTGTGGTGATCATTTCACAATATATGCAAATATCAAATCTGATATTGCACATCTGGAAATAATGTAACGTTATATGTCAATTATATCTCAATAAAAAAATAAAAACAAATAACAATAAGCTTTACAATACAAAGCTATTAAAGAGAGTAAGCAAAGAGTTCTGAGAACAATGAGGAGAGATAAACTGTCTGGAGGAAATGGGAAAGGCTTCACATAGTATGTACCATTTGAACCCAGTCTTGAAAATTGAATAGAAATTCTCCAGGCTGAGAGGTTGGGGCAGGTCATAGAGGGTAAGGACATTCCAGGCAGAAGAAACTGAATATTCAAAGACTAAGTGAGAAATGTATTATACCAGGTATAGGAAAATCCAAAGAGGACCAGAAAGAAATGAGTCTAGAAGCCAGATGGATTAAGATTAGATTAGATTAAGAAAAGTGTCCTTAAGAACTATATTCAGTGGAGAGCAATGGATGTTTTTAAAAAGAGTTATGGGACTATCATATATTTTTAAAAGTCTATTCTGAGGACAGAGCAAAGAATGGATTGGCATGGGAAGAGGTGATTTGGCTGAAGTCATTGGGAGGCCATTAATTCAGTATCAGAATGGTTTGTTCTTTGGGATATATATGGATGATATATACATATATATATACACATAATACATATATGTGTATGTGTATAATATACAGCTTTTTAAGGTAAAATTGATGTAAAATAAACTGCATATATTTAAGGTGTATAACTTGATAAAATTTGGCATATGTATACACCTGTGAAACCATCACTATGATCAATATTATGAATATATCTTGTCACCTCCAACAGTTTCCCTGTGCTGCTTTGTATTTCATCCTTTCTGGTCATCTCATCTCCCTCCATCCCTGTCCTCAGGCAACTACTCATGTATTTTTTGTCACTATGAATTAGCATTTTCTAGAATTTTTTTATAAGTGGAGTCATAACAGTGGGCACTTTGAGGGGGGGGGTCTGGCTTTTTTTCACTCAGCATTATCATTTTGAGATTCATCTATTCTGTTGTGTCTATCAATAGTTTATTTCTTTTTATTGCTGACAAGTATTCCATTGTATGGACATCCATTCACATGCTGGTGAGCATTTTAGTTGTGTCCAGTCTTTGGCTATTGCAGGTAAAGCTGCTATGGACATTAGTGTACAGGTCTTTGTAGGGACACATGCTCTCATTTGGGTGAATACCTAGAAGAGCAAAGTCTGGGCCATATGGTAGGTGTATATTTAACTTTCTAGGAAACTAGAAAACTGTTTTCTAAAGGATTTATACAAATTTACAGTCCCACCAGCAGTTAAGAGAGTTCAGGTTGCTCCACATCTCATCAAGACTTGTTATGATCGATCTTTTCATTTTAGCTCTTCTAATAGGTGTGTAGTGGTATTTCATTGCGATAGTAATTTGTATTTCCCTAATTACCAGTGATGTTGAACATCTTTTCATGTGTGCTATGAGCTGAATTGTATTCCCCCAAAATTCATATGTTCAAGTCCCAAACCCCAAATACCTCAGAATGTAACTGTATTTGGAGATAAGATGTTTAAAGAGGCAACTAAGTTAAAATGAGGCCATTATTGGATAAGGGTGGGGCCCTTATCCCATGTGATGGGTGTCCTAATAAGAAGAGGAAGAGACACCAGAGACATGTATGCACTGATGGATGACCATGTAAAGAGGCAGCAAGAGGGTGGCCAGCTGCAAGCCAAGGAGAGAGGCCTCAGAAGAAACCAAACCTGTGTACAGGTCTGTTGATCTTGGACTTAAAGCCTCCAGAACTGTGAGAAGTGAATTTCTGTTGTTTAAGTCCCTCACTCTGTGGTACTTTATTATGACAGCCCTAATAAACTAATATAATGAGCTTATTTGCCATCTGTATATCTTCTTTGGTGAAACATCTCTTATCTCATTTTCCACAGCTCAAATATTCCTATTCTTAATTCTAATAGTTGGTGTAATTCTCTTTCAAATATAGATACTTTAGGGTTGTCATCACATCTAACTCTAATATTTTGGATTACTCCTCCTTACTGTACTAGTAGTTTGAGTTTCCTCTATGGAGCTCAGAGCCAATGGAGTTATTAACAGATTTTCTCAGGAGCAGGGACTTTCTACCTTGAAAGTGGACTTCTAGTGTTTGAGGCACTCTGCTATACACTTACCATTTGTGTAACCTTGAGCACATACTACATGCTAGACACAGTTCTAAATGCTAGAGATATAGTAATAGCGGTGAATAAAATAGACAAAGTTCCTGTCCTCATGGAGCTTATATTGAAATGGGGCAGACAGGTAATAAATAAATATGTAATAAGTCAGGTAGTGAAAAAGTGCTGAGAAAAATGAAATAAGTAAGAGAGGTAGGGAGTGCTGGAAGTGGGGGTGGGTGAGTGGTTTCCACAGAGCTTATATAGCATGGTCTCTAAAAAGGCAGTGTTTAAACAGAACTCTAAAGAGATGAGAGGTCTAGTGGGGGAGTAATATTCCAGGCAGAGGAAGTAGCCAGTGCAAAGGCCCTGTGACAGTCGTGTGCTTGAGTGTTTGTGAAGCAGCAGGAAAGGTGGAGCAAAATGGAGGTAGGGAAAGTGGTAGGACATGAAGCCAGATTATGAAGAACATTTTAGACCAAGGTAAGAATTTTGC
Source organism: Balaenoptera musculus (assembly GCF_009873245.2). Lineage (NCBI taxonomy): Eukaryota > Metazoa > Chordata > Mammalia > Artiodactyla > Balaenopteridae > Balaenoptera > Balaenoptera musculus. The sequence goes on along the minus strand of NC_045785.1, from coordinate 54,122,371 downwards.
ATTTTTCAAGACAGCTTTATTGAGATATAATTGTGTACTATAAAATTCATCCTTTTCAAGTGTAAAATTTGGTGGTTTTTAGAATATTCACAGAGCTGTGCCACCTTCACCACTATCTATAATTCCAGAACGTTTTCATCACCTCATAAAGAAACCTTATACCCATTGACAGTCACTCCCCAGTCCTTCCTCCTCCCAGCTTCTGGCAACCATTCATCTACCTTCTCTCTCTATGGATTTCCCTATTCTGCATATTTCGTATAAATAGAATAATATAATATGTGCTCTTGTGTCTGCCTTCTTTCACTTAGCATAATGTTTTCACAGCTCATCTATGTTGTAGCATGTATCAGAACTTTATGACTTTATGTTCAAATAACATTCTATGATGTAGATATATACCACATGTGTATATCCATTCATCAGTTGATAGACATTTAGGTTATTTCCACTTTTTGGCTATAATGACTAATGCTGCTGTAAACATTCGTGTACAAGTTTTTGTGTGCACATGAGTTTTCATTTCTCTTGGTTATTTCCCTAGGATTGGAATTTCTGGGTTATATGGTAACTCTGTTTAAACTTTTGAAGAAATGCCAGCCTATATTCCAAAGTGGCTACATCATTTTAAATTCCCACCAACAGTGTGTGAGTGTTCTAAATTCTCCGTATCCTTGGCAACACTTTTTTTTTTGGTAATTTTTATTTATTTATTTATTTATTGGCCACACAACCCGGCTTGCGGGATCTTAGTTCCCTGACCAGGGATTGAACCCAGGCCCTTGGCAGTGAAAGCACAGAGTCCTAACCACTGGACCACCAGGGAATTCCCCTGTTATTATGTTTTCTAAATTATAGACATCCTAGTAGTTGTGAAGTGGTGTCTCATTGTGAAGTGGAAATGGTTTACATTTCCCTAATGACTAACGATGTTTTGCATCTTTTCATATGCTTATTATTGGCCACTTGTATATCTTCTTTGGAGAAATGTCTATTCAAATCCTTTGCCGATTTTTAAATTGTTTTATTTATTTTTTAATGGTTGAATCATAAGTGTCTTTTACATATTTTGAGTACAAATCTTTTATCAGGTATGTGATTTGCAAATATTTTTGCTCATTCTGTGGTTTGTCTTTTCACTTTCTTGAGAGTATCCTTGGAAGAACAAAAATTTCTAATTTTGATGAAGTTTAAAATTATCCATTTTTTCTTTTGTCACTTGGCACTTTTGGCATTGTATCTAAGAAACCACTGCCTAATCCAAGGTCATGAAATTTCATACCTATGTTTTCTTCTATGAGTTTTAATTGTAAATTAGGTCCACAATTTTCTTGAGTTTATTTTTATATATGGTGTGAGGTAACTGTCCAAATTCCTTCTTGTTCATGTGGATATCCTCTTGTCCCAGCACCATTTGTGGAAAAGACTATTCTTTCTCCATTGAATTATCTTGTCATCCTCACCAAGAGTCAGTAGATCTAGACATATTTTGGGACTCTCATTTCTATTCCATTGGTCTAGATGTTTATCCTCATGCCAGTATCACACTAGCTTGATTACTGTAGTTTTGTTTTTTCTTAATTTATTTTAGGTTATTATTTATTTTTTAAATTTTTATTTCATATTGGAGTATAGTTGATTAACAATGTTGTGTTAGTTTCAGATGTACAGCAAAGTGATTCTGTTACACATATACATGTATCTATTCTTTTTCAAATTCTTCTCCCATTTAGGTTATTACAGAATATTGAGCAGAGTTGCTGTGCTATACAGTAGGTCTTTGTTGGTTACCTATTTTAAATATAGCAGTGTGTACATGTCAATCCCAAACTCCCAATCTAACCCTCCCCCAACCCTTCCCCCGTGATTACTGTAGCTTTATAGTAAGTTTTGAAATCAGAAAGTGTGATTCCTCCAACTTAGTCTTTTTTTTCTCAAGATTGTTTTGACTATTCTGAGTTCCTTGAAACTTCATTTCCTTATGAATTTTAGGATTGGCTTGTTAATTACTATAAAAAGGCCATCTGGAATTTTGATAGGTATTGAGTTGAATCTATAGATCAATTTGGGGAGTATTGACATCTTAATGATATTAAGTCCTTTGATCTATGAACATGGGATGTCTTTCCATTTATTTAAGTCTTCTTTAGTTTCTCTCAACAAGAACTATGAATTATTTCTGAATGAGATTGGAAGTCGTTGGAGGGTTATGAGTAGAGGAATGATATGATCTGACTTAATGTTTTAAAAGACTGACTTTGGCTGCTTTTTGTAGGATAAACTATAGGAGATGAAAGTAAAGGAGAGAGACCATTTAGAAGGCTACAACATTAGGCTAGATAGGAGAATTGGTGGCTTGGACTATGGTAATGGTATTGGAAATAGTAAGAAGTATAAGATGCAGTGTCTGTTTTGAGGATAGAGCTGACAAGATTTGTTGAAGAACTGGAAATAGGAGAAGAAGAGAGGTGTCAAAGAGTGACTCTAAGGTTTTGGCTTGAGCAATTGGAAGAATGGAGTTACCACTGAGATGAGGAAGACTGTAAGAGGAGCACATTCACGGTAGTTGGGGCAGGAATCTATCACGAGTTCAATTAAGTGTGAATGTTAAGTGTTAGGTATGAAATGCCTAGTAAACATTCAAGCTGAAATGTCAAATAGGCATTTGGTATAAGAACATAGGAATTCAAGGTAGAAGTCCAAATAGTGTACATAGATTGTGCTTAAAGACAAGAGAGTATATGATATCATCTAGAGAAGGGGTCTAGATGGAGAAGAGATCTCAGGGCTGAAACCTTGGGGGCTCCAGTGTTAGGGATTAGGGAGATGAGATGGATTCCCCAAAGGAGACAAGAAGGAGACTGACTAGCAGTCAGTGCAGTAGGAGGAAATACAAGAGATCATGATAACTTAGAGTCAAATAAAAAAAGTGTTTCAAGAAGAGGGACTGATCAACTGTATCAAATTCTGCTGATAGTTTGAATAAGATGAGAATTGATCATTGTATTTGTCTGTATGAAGGTCACTGGTGACCTTGCCAACATCCATTTCGGTGAAGAGGTAGGGAGTTAGCTCATTTGTAGTAAACGTGAGAAAGAACGGAAAGAGGGGAAATGGAAACTTTGTGTGTAGACAACTTTTTCCAAGGAAATTTCCAAGGGAAGTAGAGAAATGAAACATTACTTACCTTAAAAGGGACATGCTGTCAACAGGGGCTTTTATTTTAATTTTTTAAATGTTTATTTATTTATTTATTTATTTTCTTATTAGTCATCCACTTTATACACATCAGTGTATACATGTCAATCCCAATCACACAATTCATCACACCACCACCACCACCCCCTGCCGCTTCCCCCCTTGGTGTCCATACATTTGTTCTCTACATCTGTGTCTCAATTTCTGCTCTGCAAACTAGTTCATCTGTACCATTTTCTAGGTTCCACATATATGCGTTAATATATGATATTTGTTTTTCTCTTTCTGACTTACTTCACTCTGTATGACAGTCTCTAGATGCATCTACGTCTCTACAAATGACCCAATTTCGTTCCTTTTTATGGCTGAGTAATATTCCATTGTATATATGTACCACATCTTCTTTATCCATTTGTCTGTCGATGTTGCTTCCATGACCTGGCTATTGTAAATAGTGCTGCAATGATCATTGGGGTGTATGTGTCTTTTTAAATTATGGTTTCCTCTGGGTATATGCCCAGTAGTGGGATTGCTGGGTCATATGGTAATACTATTTTTAGTTCCTTAAGGAACATCCATATTGTTCTCCATAGCGGCTGTATCAATTTACATTCCCACCAACAGTGCAAGCAAGAGGGTTCCCTTTTCTCCACACCCTCTCCAGCATTTGTTGTTTGTAGATTTTCTGATGATGCCCATTCTAACTGGTGTGAGGTGATACCTCATTGTAGTTTTGATTTGCATTTCTCTAATAATTAGTGATGTTGAGCATCTTTTCATGTGCTTCTTGGCCATCTGTATGTCTTCTTTGGAGAAATGTCTATTTAGGTCTTCTGCCCATTTTTGGATTGGGTTGTTTGTTTTTTTAATATTGAGCTGCATGAGCTGTTTATATATTTTGGAGATTAATCCTTTGTCCAATGATTCATTTCCAAATATTTTCTCCCATTCTGAGGGTTGTCTTTTTGTCTTGTTTATGGTTTCCTTTGCTGTGCAAAACCTTTGAAGTTTCATTAGGTCCCATTTGTTTATTTTTGTTTTTATTTCCATTACTCTAAGAGGTGGATCACAAAAAATCTTGCTGTGATTTATGTCAAAGAGTGTTCTTCCTATGTTTTCCTCTAAGAGTTTGATAGTGCCCGGTCTTCCATTTAGGTCTCTAATCCATTTTGGGTTTACTTTTGTGTATGGTGTTAGGGAGTGTTCTAATTTCATTCTTTTACATGTAGCTGTCCAGTTTTCCCAGCACCACTTATTGAAGAGACTGTCTTTTCTCCATTGTATATCCTTGCCTCCTTTGTCATAGATTAGTTGACCATAGGTGTGTGGGTTTATCTCTGGGCTTTCTATCTTGTTCCATTGATCTATATTTCTGTTTTTGTGCCAGTACCATATTGTCTTGATTACTGTAGCTTTGCAGTATAGTCTGAAGTCAGGGAGTCTGATTCCTCCAGCTCCGTTTTTTTCCCTCAAGACTGCTTTGGCTTTTCAGGGTCTTTTGTGTCTCCATACAAATTTAAAAATTTTTTGTTCTAGTTCTGTAAAAAATGCTATTGGTAATTTGATAGGGATTGCATTGAATCTGTAGATTGCTTTGGGTAGTATAGTCATTTTCACAATATTGATTCTTCCAATCCAAGAACATGGTATATCTCTCCATCTGTTGGTATCATCTTTAATTTCTTTCATCAGTGTCTTATAGTTTTCTGCATACAGGTCTTTTGTCTCCTTAGGTAGGTTTATTCCTAGGTATTTTATTCTTTTTGTTGCAATGGTAAATGGGAGTGTTTCCTTAGTTTCTCTTTCAGATTTTTCATCATTAGTGTATAGGAATGTGAGAGATTTCTGTGCATTAATTTTGTATCCTACAACTTTACCAAGTTCGTTGATTAGCTCTAGTAGTTTTCTGGTGGCATCTTTGGGGTTCCCTATGTATAGTATCATGTCATCTGCAAACAGTGACAGTTTTACTTCTTTTCCAATGTGTATTCCTTTTGTTTCTTTTTCTTCTCTGATTGCCATGGCTAGGACTTCCAAAACTATGTTAAATAATAGTGGCGAGAGTGGACATCCTTGCCTTGTTCCTGATCTTAGAGGAAATGCTTTCAGTTTTTCACCATTGAGAATGATGTTTGCTGTGGGTTTGTCGTATATGACCTTTATTATGTTGAAGTAGGTTCCCCCTATGCCCACTTTCTGGAGAGTTTTTATCATAAATGGGTGTTGAATTTTGTCAAAAACTTTTTCTGCATCTATTGAGATGATCATTTATTTTTTATTCTTCAGTTTGTTAATATGGTGTATCATGTTGACTGATTTGCATATATTGAAGAATCCTTGCATCTCTGGGATAAATCCCACTTGATCATGGTGTATGATCCTTTAATGTGTTGTTGGATTCTGTTTGCTAGTGTTTTGTTGCGGATTTTTGCATCTATGTTCATCAGTGATATTGGTCTGTAATTTTCTTTTTTTGTAGTATCTGTGTCTGGTTTTGGTATCAGGGTGATGGTGGCCTCATAGAATGAGTTGGGAAGTGTTCCTTCTTCTGCAATTTTTTGGAAGAATTTGAGAAGGATAGGTGTTATCTCTTCTCTAAATGTTTGATAGAATTCACCTGTGAAGCCATCTGGTCCTGGACTTCTGTTTGTTGGAAGATTTTTAATCACAGTTTCAATTTCATTCCTTGTGATTGGTCTGTTCATATTTTCTCTTTCTTCCTGGTTCAGTCTTGGAAGGTTATACCTTTCTAAGAATTTGTCCATTTCTTCCAGGTTGTCCATTTTATTGGCATAGAGTTGCTTATAGTAGTCTCTTAGGATGCTTTGTATTTCTGCAGTGTGTGTTGTAACTTCTTTTTCATTTCTAATTTTATTGATTTGAGTCCTCTCCCACTTTTTCTTGATGAGTCTGGCTAATGGTTTATCAATTTTGTTTATCTTCTCAAAGAACCAGCTTTTAGTTTTATTGGTCTTTGCTATTGTTTCCTTTGTTTCTATTTCATTTATTTCTGCTCTGTTGTTTATGATTTCTTTCCTTCTGCTACCTTTGGGTTTTGTTTGTTCTTCTTTCTCTAGTTCCTTTAGGTGTAAGGTTAGATTGTTTATTTGAGATTTTTCTTGTTTCTTGAGGTAGGCTCGTATAGCTATAAAATTCCCTCTTAGAACTGCTTTTGCTGCATCCCATAGGTTTTGGATTGTCGTGTTTTCAATGTTATTCGTCTCTAGGTATTTTTTGATTTCCTTTTTGATTTCTTTGGTGATCTGTTGGCTATTTAGTAACATATTGTTTAGCCTCCGTGTGTTTACGTTTTTTACATTTTTATTCCCTGTAATTGATTTCTAATCTCATATTGTTGTGGTCAGAAAAGGTGCTTGATATGATTTCAGTTTTAAATTTACTGAGGCTTGATTTGTGACCCAAGATGTGATCTATCCTGGAGAATGTTCCATGCGCACTTGAGAAGAAAGTGTAATCTGCTGTTTTTAGGTGGAATGTCCTATAAATATCAATTAAATCTATCTGGCCTATTGTGTCATTTAAGGCTTGTGTTTCCTTATTAATTTTCTGTTTGGATGATCTGTCCATTGGTGTAAGTGAGGTGTTAACGCCTCCCAGTATTATTGTGTTACTGTCAATTTCCTCTTTTAGAGCTGTTAGCAGTTGCCTTATGTATTGAGGTGCTCCTATGTTGGGTGCATATATATTTATAATTGTTATATCTTCTTCTTGGATTGATCCCTTGATCATTATGTAGTGTCCTTCCTTGTCTCTTGTAACATTCTTTATTTTAAAGTCTATTTTATCTGATACGAGTATAGCTACTCCAGCTTTCTTTTGATTTCCATTTGCATGGAATATCTTTTTCCATCCCCTCACTTTCAGTCTTTATGTGTCCCTAGGTCTGAAGTGGGTCTCTTGTAGACAGCATATATATGGGTCTTGTTTTTGTATCTATTCAGCAAGCCTGTGTCTTTTGGTTGGAGCATTTATTTTTTTATTTTAGAAAATTTTTAAAAATTTTTTATAAATTTGTTTATTTAATTATTTATTTTTTGTCTGCATTTGATTTTCTTTTCTGTGCGCTGGCTTTCTCTAGTTGCAGCGAGTGGGGGCTACTCTTCATTGAGGTGCGTTGGCTTCTCATTGCGGTGGCTTTTCTTGTGTGGAGCATGGGATCTAGGCGTGCAGGCTTCAATAGTTGCAGCAGGTGGGCTCAGTAGTTGTGGCTCGCGGGCTCTAGAGCACAGGCTCAGTAGTTGTGGTGCACGGGCTTAGTTGCCCTGCGGCATGTGGGATCTTCCAGGACCAGGGCTCGAACCCGTGTCCCCTGCATTGGCAGGCGGATTCTTTTTTTTTTTTAATTTGTTCCAAGTGATTTTTTTTTTTTTTTTTTTTTTTTGTCTGTGTTGGGTTTTCGTTTCTGTGAGAGGGCTTTCTCTAGTTGTGGCAAGTGGGGGCCACTCTTTATCGCGGGGCACGGGCCTCTCACTATCACGGCCTCTCTTGTTGCGGAGCACAGGCTCCAGACGCGCAGGCTCAGTAATTGTGGCTCATGGGTCTAGTTGCTCCACGGCATTGGGATCTTCCCAGACCAGGGCTCGAACCCGTGTCCCCTGCATTAGCAGGCAGATTCTCAACCACTGCGCCACCAGGGAAGCCCGGCAGGTGGATTCTTAACCACTGCGCCACCAGGGAAGTCCTGGTTGGAGCATTTAATCCATTCACATTTAAGGTAATTATCGATATGTATGTTCCTATTACCATTTTCTTAATTGTTTTGGGTTTGTTTTTGTAGGTCCTTTTCTTGTCTTGTGTTTCCCACTTAGAGAAGCTCCTTTAGCATTTGTTGTAGAGCTGGTTTGGTGGTGCTGAATTCTCTTAGCTTTTGCTTGTCTGTAAAGCTTTTGATTTCTCCATCGAATCTGAATGAGATCCTTGCCCGGTAGAGTAATCTTGGCTGTAGGTTCTTCCCTTTCATCACTTTAAGTATATCATGCCACTCCCTTCTGGCTTGTAGAGTTTCTGCTGAGAAATCAGCTGTTAACCTTATGGGAGTTCCCTTGTATGTTATTTTTCATTTTTCCCTTGCTGCTTTCAATAATTTTTCTTTGTCTTTAATTTTTGCCAATTTGATTACTATGTGTTTCGGCATGTTTCTCCTTGGGTTCATCCTGTGTGGGACTCTCTGCGCTTCCTGGACTTGGGTGGCTATTTCCTTTCCCATGTTAGGGAAGTTTTCGACTATAATCTCTTCAAATATTTTCTCTGGTCCTTTCTCTCTCCTTTCTCCTTCTGGGACCCCTATAATGAGAATGCTGTTGCATTTAATGTTGTCCCAGAGGTCTCTTATGCTGTCTTCATTTCTTTTCCTTTTTTTTTCTTTATTCTGTTCCGCAGCAGTGAATTCCACCATTCTGTCTTCCAGGTCACTTACCTGTTCTTCTGCCTCAGTTATTCTGCTACTGATTCTTTCTAGTGTATTTTTCATTTCAGTTATTGTATTGTTCATCTCTGTTTGTTTGTTATTTAATCCTTTTAGATCTTTGTTAAACATTTCTTGCATCTTCTCGATCTTTGCCTCCATTCTTTTTCCGAGGTCCTGGATCATCTTCACTATCATTATTCTGAATCCTTTTTCTGGAAGATTGCCTATCTCCATTTCATTTAGTTGTTTTTCTGGGGTTTTATCTTGTTCCTTCATCTGGTACATAGCCCTCTGCCTTTTCATCTTGTCTATCTTTCTGTGAATGTGGTTTTTGTTCCACAGGCTGCAGGATTGTAGTTCTTCTTGCTTCTGCTGTCTGCCCTCTGGTGGATGAGGCTATCTAAGAGGCTTGTGGAAGTTTCCTGTTGGGAGAGACTGGTGGTGGTTAGAGCTGGCTGTTGCTCTGGTGGGCAGAGCTCAGTAAAACTTTAATCCGCTTGTCTGCTGATGGGTGGGGCTGGGTTCCCTCCCTGCTGGTTTTTTGGCCTGAGGCAACCCAACACTGGAGCCTAAGCAGGCTCTTTGGTGGGGCTAATGGCAGACTCTGGGAGGGCTCACGCCAAGGAGTACTTCCCAGAACTTCTGCTGCCAGTGTCCTTGTCCCTTGGAGAGCCACAGCTGCCCCCCACCTCTGCAGAAGACCCTGCAACACTAGCACATATGTCTGGTTCAGTCTCCTATGGGGCCACCGCTCCTTCCCCTGGGTCCTGATGCGCATTCTACTTTGTGTGTGCCCTCCAAGAGTGGAGTCTCTGTTTCCCCCAGTCCTGCTGAAGTCCTGCAATCAAATCCCGCTAGCTTTCAAAGTTTGATTCTCTAGGAATTCCTCCTCCTGTTGCCAGGCCCCCAGGTTGGGAAGCCTGACGTGGGGCTCAGAACCTTCACTCCAGTGGGTGGACTTCTGTGGTATAAGTGTTCTCCAGTTTGTGAGTCACCCACCCAGCAGTTATGGGATTTGATTTTATTGTGATAGCGCCCCTCCTACCGTCTCATTGGGCTTCTCCTTTGTCTTTGCATGTGGAGTATCTTTTTTGGTGAGTTCCAGTGTCTTCCTGTCATTGATTGTTCAGCAGTTAGTTGTGATTCCAGTGTTCTTAAACGAGGGACTGAGAACATGTCCTTCTACTCCGCCATCTTGAACCAATCTCCTAACAGGGGCTTTTAAAAGAACTTTTTACTCTAGAAAATTTCAAACCTACAGAAAAGTTGAAAGAATCGTACAGCGAACAACCATATATCCTTTACCTAGATTCACCAGTTTTCAGTATCTTTCCACATTTGCTTTCTCTCTTTCTTTCCGTGGTGTGCTAAACCATGAAAGTGAATTGCAGACATCCTGACACTTTATCCATAAATACTTCAGCTTGCATACCCCAAGAAAATTAATAGTAATGTCACATTGTTTGATATCCAGTCATATTCACATTCTCCCAATTGTCTCAAAGATCTTTTATATATATATTTTAATCCAGAAGCCAATCAAGGTTCACATGTTGCGTATTGCTATGTCTCTTTAGCATCTATCAATAGAAAAGTCCTCCTGCTTTCTTCTAAAAATGATTTTTATTTTTTGAAAGTCCAGGCCAGTTGTCCTATGGAGTATCCCACATTCTGGATTTTTCTAATTGTTCATGGTATAGTTTACCTTGTTTCTTTTTTACATATATATCCTGTTAACTGGAAATTAAGTCTAAAGGCTTAATTAGATTCAGCTTAAATGTTTTTGGCAAAAATGCCTTAAGTTATATTGTGTGCTTCATATGATATTTCATCAGGAGGCACGTAATGTTAGTTTGTCCACTGTAATGATGTTAAATTTGATCTCCGAGTTAAGAGGGCAATTGCCAGATTTCTTCATTATAAAGTACCTTTTTCATTTTGTAACTAGTAAAAAGTCTGTGGGGTAATGTTCTTGTGCTATGCAAATATCTCATTCATTAAGGGAGGGCTTTAAAAAATGAAAGTAAGTATAACATGTTTATTTGCTGATGGAAATAACATAGAAAATAATGAAAAATTGATGATACAAGAGAAAGAAGAGATGATTGCTGGAGCATTGTTCCTGAATAGATGAGAGAGGATAGGATCCAGTGCACAATTGGAGAACTAGACTTTGGAGAGAAGCATAAACATTCTTCATGCTACTTGGAGGGAAGTAGATTATATGGATACGGATGTAGGTAGGATGGTGTACATGATGGTGGGAGCCTTTAGAATTTCTTTCCTAATTGTTTGTATTTGCCACTAATTATATAGGGATTTTTTTCAAATGTAAATTCAGTCAAATTTGGGGTTCCAACCTTGCCCCTCCTTCTGCCTAGGGTGACATCTAAGTCCTTCAGGGTTTAAATTTTCCACAATCTAAGGATAAAGAAGAATCTGATATATGATAATCTTTCATCTCTGCTAGTCATTAGTCACTCCCACATCTGCTTCAATATTTGTGGTCTTACCATGACTCTCAGCTTCTACAGCCCATGCCTATTGTACCTCCTTGTTCTTCAGGCCAACTGGCCTTCTTGCAGCCAGTTCTGGGGTCAAGGAAGGCTTGGAGAACTGTCACAGGCTCTTTCTTCCCACACTTAGTTGAGTTTCTGCTGAACTGTTGCCACATATTTCTGGTACAGAGGTTTTCCTTTTGAAACTTATGGTCTTCCATTATGGTCTTTCTGTACTTTGTCCAGGAAGCAAAGTATAGATCTTTGTTCTTAGAATCTCCCAAACCTATATGAGATATCTATTGTCATACCATCAGTGGCTAACTTCATTGCTCTCCTTTCCAGCCTCAAATCTTTCTTCAGCCCAGCTTTCAAACATAGATCTTCTATCATTTTGCCTTCTTTGCAATTCTGTTGTTTTGATATGGACTTCATACTCTGAGAACTTCACGATCCTACTTGTTAAAAGAAAATTTTTTCTATCTTTCAAAAAACAAATAAACAACCATACCAACAAAACAAAACATTTGTAGGCCTTCAAGATTTCTATGTCTGTCAGGGGTTTAAGAGCTTTTTTCAAACAAAGGGAACTTGACTCTGTTTGATGGATTTTACCTTCCCTTGAGTACATAAATTTTAGCATCAAGGTTTCATTTTAATGGTAGAAGAATAAAGGAATTCCTGAGAACAAAAAATCACTGAGTAATATTTAAAATGTTATTCTACACATATATTATTCAGACACATATTATCCGACAATTATTCTCTACTGTTGGTGTATTAATCAGAATATTGAATATCTACCTTTAAAAGACCAAAAGAAGCATTTTAGAGTGTCCTAGGGGATGAATGACAGAACAGGAAAAGTTAGGCTCTGAAAAGAATTTGGATTGGAATTTAAAGTGGAAAAGAAGATGCTTTGCCTACATGCACATTACCGTTATTTAATCACTAGTGGTCTGTGGAGTGGCAAATATGAAAGGAATGATTTGAAAAGTCATGAATTCATCAAGAAAGGGACTGCGTTCCTTTGGGACCACATTTTATTCTGGTCCTTCAAAGCAGAGAAAGCAAAGTCATATCACCCTTCTGCTGTTCTGAGGAAAACTACCAAACTTGCCATTTGGTTCTGTTGATCATTTTAATATGTACCTAAGTGGTATGACTCAATATCATATTACTTGCAAAATATGTAGCGTCCTATTTATATAATTTTTTTGCAGGCAAGAAGAAATAAATTCTGGGCTTAAGGTCAATTTAGTAATATTTTATTAAAAAAGAATAATGTCGGGACTTCCCTGGTGGTGCAGTGGTTAAGAATCTGCCTGCCAACGCAGGTGACACGGGTTCGATCCCTGGTCCGGGAAGATCCCACATACCGCGGAGCAACTAAGCCCGTGCGCCACAACTACTGAAGCCTGCGCGCCTAGAGCCCGTCCGCAACAAGAGAAGCCACCGCAATGAGAAGACCTCGCACCGCCACGAAGAGAAGCCCGCACTTGCCCCAACCAGAGAAGGCCCACGCGCAGCAATGAAGACCCAACGCAGCCAATAAATAAATAAACAAATAAATAAATGTTCCTTTAAAAAAAAAGAAGGTCAGAGATTTGGGAGATTGTTTTAGAGAGGGCACTGACAAGTGACAATTCACTTTTAAATTTAGGGTGAAATTTCGGTATCACATCTCTTCATACATAAATATTAGCTCTATCAGCATATTTATACATGCATATGATGTTACTGGTTATATTATAGTTATGCAGTAGTATGTATTTGTCATAAGACATATTTCTGTAGATGCCCTAAAGTTACGGAATCTTGGAGGACACTGGAAGCGTAAATCAGTCCAGTGCTTCAAGATATGTTGCTGAATAGCAGAGGAGGTAGTCTTTCCTAGAGAGTTCACTTGAATATTCTGTCCCAGAGGCAGCTTTTGTTTCTTAGGTACCTGACTGATTTTAGGGTTGATTCTTTTACTGCAGAAGCACTTGGAATACTACCTGGTTGAAAATGGTCAAAGTGACTTTTCTCAGGGAGTGTAAAACTGCTTATGTGAGGTCTTTTATAATATGTGTACTTTTATAATATGTATACTGAAAGACACATTTGAGAGTGTCTACTCTTTGTTCTTATACATGTATGCATTTAAGATGAATGTCTCCAAAAATAATTTGCATGAGTAAATAAAACTTTTTCCTAGATGAAACACAGTTGTAGGTCACAGCCTATACTTGAAATGCCACCCCTCTTTTCTATATCCATATAAATCCTTCCCATCCCTTGAGGCACAGCTTCATCTTCTCCACGAAGCCTTCCCTGATTCCATTAGTCCCTAGTGGTTTCTCTTTCTCTGATCTCCAAGAGCGTTTACTGTCTGCCTCACCCCTTTGGTTTTTCTCATTTAGGCTTTGTAACCAGTCCTGTTTGTATGGCTATTTAACTCTTTCTGTTTTTATGTCATGTATCTTCAACTGGATTGCAGACTCATTGAGATCATGGACCATGTACAATAAGTATTCACATCTTCCTATATTGCTTAGCACACGGTGAATGATCAAACCATATCTGTTAAGAGAACGCATGAAGCAAATGTCAGTTTCACGCACCACCACAAGGCCATGTACAAATGTGGTCTATGAACTAGGATTAGCATAAGATGTATTTTCAGAGGATCATAGACTCTCAGGATGAGAAGGCACTTGAAGAGTCACCTAGTTTATCCAGCACACTGATGTGCAAATCTCCTCTGCAGGGCAGAGTTGCCCCCTTCAGATGAAACATCTCCCTTGATTCAGAATGAATGCCTTCAGCAACATGGAATTTTCAGGTACTGTAGTAAAATGATTAAGCATGGCAAATTTTTAACCAAATTGTCTGGGTTCAAGTCCACTGCCCCTTATTATCTCTGTGGCTTTGGACAACTTCTTTAGTTTTAGTTTCTTCACCTAAAAAACTGGGAAGATCATACAAACTCACAATTTTTTATTTGTAATTCTAAAATACAAAATCTCTGAAAACCAAGAGGTTTTGCTACTCATTTGCCCTGATCCAAACTCAAGAAGAATCTAACTTAAATAGATATGAGGTTACTTATAGGTTTTTGTCTGCCCATTAATTGGTGAATATTCATGTTTCTCTGCAAAAATAATAATGTATTTGGCTATGAGGTGCTGCCCCAGATCCTGCTGAGGGTGCTACATATCGTTTATGTACTCTATTAATTTTCTGAAAAGTTCTGAATGCCAAAATGTATTTAGCCCCCAAGTGTCAAATAAGGAATTGTGGACCTCTATTACTTACTCATAAGCTTGTTATGAGGATTAAATGAGATAATAGATGGGAACCATTTAGCACAGTGTTTGGCACACAATAAGCCCCTTAATAAAATGTAATAATAATAAATGTCAGCTAATGTTATTGGTACTTATATTTTACACTAATCACATCAGACTTTTTGGGAAAGTTAAGTTTCTTTCTGTTGACATTTTATGTTTAGCATCTATAGAAGTACTGGTACTTTTCTTACTGCCTAATGAACAAATGATTTCCCCACAAAGCTAGACTTTGAAACATCTTTAAAAATGAAATTATATTCATGATTGAATTTTTATTATTGACTCTTATTTCAGAAGAGCCCTTGGGAATGCGTTCATTTATTTGTAAGTGGATTCATTTTACAAAAATATATTGAGCAGTTTGTTATTCCTGGTGATGTGACAATAAACAAATAGACATTGTCGTATCTTCGTACAGCTTACTGTCTAGTGGAAGCTAATAATGTTATTTTTTATTGATTTGTTCTTTCATCTGTTCAACAAACAATTATTGAGTACTTATTATATGCCAGGCACTGTTCTAGGCACAGGGCATAAAGGCAGTTACCAAAGCAGACAAGGTCCCTGCCTCCACAAAGTTTATTTTTTACTGGGGAGAGATAGATAGTAAACAAGTAGACAAACAAATAAACACAATGTTTTCAGGTGATGATGAATTCAATGAAGGAAATAAGATAGGCTGATGTGATACTGACTTGGTTTATTTGAGGGTGGAGTTACTTTATGGGATAGTCAGAGAAGGTTGGTGAGGAAATGATGTTTGAACCAAGGCTGTGTATTAGATATAGATTTGATGCTTAAAACATGATGGTTAATTTTTTTCTCACCAAGTTTTTGGCTAGTTCAGCTTCACCAAGTTGTCTGGGCCTACATGTTGTCTATCCTGTTGTTCTACCATCCCTTGAGTGTCATCCACATGGTCCAAGATGACTAACCACTAGGTCCATACTCTCGCCAATGGGAAGGGAAAACAGGGAAGAAGGAGGACACACATTTATCAAAATGTATCCCCTTTAAGGAAATCACCCCAAAATTGAATACATCATTTTCTTCACACCCCATTGGCTAGAACATAGTCACAGGGCCACAACTATTTGCCCACCATTAAATGTAGTTTTTACTTGGGTAATCATGTATTTAGCTAGAAATTCTATTACTATGGGAGAAGAGGAGAATGGATATTGGAGGACTAACAGTCTCTGCCACAGACCTGAATAATTAAATGGAGCCTGGGGAAGAACATCTTGGGCAATAACATTCCAAGCAGAAAGAATAGAATGTCAAAGACCCTGAGAGGACGTGGATTTTCCATGAAGATAAATGACACTTAAGTATCAGGGCACCTCACTTGCCTCAGTCCCTTCCAGTGCCCTGCACTTAATTTTATACAATTGTACCAAAATTGAATAAGCTTCAGGCCCTACAAAATCTTGATCAACCCCTGACCCTGAGGAAAGAAAGTGGTTGGCATATTAGGAATTGAAAAGAGGCCAGTATGTGTGGAGCAGAGTGAGAAAGAGAGAGAATAGAACTAGATGAGATTGAGGAGGTAAATGGGGACCAGCTCATATGCGATGTTACATGGAAAGAATTAGATTTTGTTTTAATGTAATGGGAAACCATGGCAGAAATTTAAGAAGGGAGAAATGAAATTTGATTTATGTTTACCTTGAAGGAAACACATGAGAGGATGTTCACTGAAAAATTTAAAACAATCTAATGTACATCAACAGAGAATGGATTAATAAATTGTGGTATATTTATAAGGGGAATATTTTAGAGTAATGAAAATGAATAAGTTATTATATCAATGGCAGCAAATCTCAAAAATATGATGTTGAGCAAAAGAAAAAAGCAGATTATAGATGGTAACAGTATAATTTCATTTATGTGTGATTTTATTTATATAAAGTTTTAAAGCATTCAAATGAGTATATTATTAAGAAAACATATTGTAGAAAAGACTGGTAGTTGCCTACCCAATATCTGGTTTCCCCTTCTTTCAAAGTAGCAGAACCCTACTTTTACTGTAGTGAGAATGTGTCCAAGTGAAAAACTACATTTTTTAAGCTTCTCTTGCAGCTATGTAGGTTGTGACATGGTTCTGAAAAACAGGATATAGGGGGAAGTGGTTGAGTAAGTCTCCTGGGAAAATCCTTAAAATGAGGAAAGGTTCAGCTGACATGTGCTCGTTTGTCATTGGCCTTTTTTTCTTTCTCTTGCCTTGGAAATGGGTCACAATGATTGGAGCTGGAGCAACCCTATTGCCACCATTAGGGGAAAACCAGGAGAATCCCAAGAATTTAGCTCTGAACCAAACCAACTTCACTGCCTCAACTGCCTACCCCAAATCTCTCAGGTTTGTGAGAAAAATAAGCACCCATTTCTCTTTAAACCACTGTTATTTGGGTTTTCTTTTACATGCAGCTGAACTTAACCCTAACTGATATGTGTAAATCTAAATATTTAATAAAAATAAAATCCCATCCATGGAGATGAAAATAACTAACTGACTAAATTCAGAACAGTTATTATCTCTGGAGTGGGAGTAATGAGAATGGAGGTGGGAGGTGTACATAGGTTCTTCAATTATGTTTTATTTTTTAAAGAAAAAGAGCTGAAGCAAATATGACAAGATGTTAAATTTTTAAAAGTTGGGTGGTTGATACATGGGTAGTCATTACTTTTTGCTCTTTTATATGTGTAAATTATTTCACTTTTTAAAAAAGCTATTTGGAGAAAGAATGGAAACATAGAAATTGAGGTTCTTGTAGCAATACAAGTGAGAGATGGTGGTGGCTTGGATTAGAGAATGAAAAATATATTTGGAATATAGTTGGGGGTAGAACCTACAGGATTTCATGTTGAACTGGATAGGAGTTGTGAAAGAATGAGGAAAATCAAGAGTGACTCCAATTTTTTTTGTTCTGAACAACTGAGTAGATAGTGGTGCCGCTTACTGAGGCGAGGATGATGGGAGGAGGAGCAAGTTCAGGAAGGGTGACAACGAAGAGTTTGATTTGGGACCGTTAAGATTGAGGTGTGTGACTGGGAATGTCAAGTAGGCAACTTGATACAGGGAACTGTGAATCTAGGGCTTGTTCTAGGACTTCTGGAAGATGGAATCAGATTGTGCATCCATGTGGAGTCTTGTTTATTATCTCCCCTTTAACTTCTCTGGTGGGGATTTGGAACTTGCAAAAAGAAATGGCTTCTGGTAGGGCAGAGTCATTTGTGACAGAGTTGGGATAATTCTCTGTAAGGTCTGTCATCCTCTTTTTCTAGTGGCCCCTTGGAAGTTGAGTGCAAGACAATAATTCAGGGCTTAATAATTAGTGATTGTTAATATGAATTTCATTGCATTTTTTTTTTGGTCATTTAGACAGGATCTGGACTTTTAACCTTGGAAGTGTGAAGGAAGAGGCATTAGCCTAATATTCATTTTGCTGTGCTTAACACTGTGTTTAGCTGGTATCTTTCCTAAGAGCAAGGGGCTGGAGTCCAATATTTAATAAATATTATAGTCAAAATTGTGTACAAGTGTCCAGAGATGTTAAAGTAAAATTTTCACTGAATTAATCCTAAATTTTGTAGGAGAGCGCTCTTTGCAAAACATAAAAACAAATGTAATCATTTATTGAAAGCCTAGTATATGTTAGACACTTCACATACATTAAGCCATATTAATCCTTGCAAAACTTTTATGAAGCAGTCACTTTTATTGTTCTCTGTTACTTAACCTTTTGGGGATTTAGTTTCTTATTTCAAAAACAATTTTTTAAATAATATATATGTCAAAGATTTTTGCTACAAGTAAATTTTGAGTAAGCCAGTACCTGTGGAATATTTTAATGCCATAAATAGAAGCTAACAAAGAAATGAATTACATGTGGTCTGAGAAAAGTGATAGATGTAAAAAAATTCAGGCTTAAGTGAACAGCTCTAATTCTTATCTAGAAAGAGCACTTTTATTGAAATACAGACATGTACAGTGGCACGTTCTTAAATAAATGGCTTCAATGTGTAAAAATCCAGTGTAGGAAAACCAAACTGTGATTAAAATTTAAAAGGTTTGATAAATAGCTTTTAAATTAATTGTGTGTGTGTCTGTGTGTGTTATTTCTGGATAGAAGTTTTCTGGTTAATGTAGAATCTTTTGTCCAAATAGTCATCGATTTTCCTGGTCTTCTGAATATTTTC